>NC_059119.1:5295000-5632000 GCF_020740685.1 Jaculus jaculus | reverse complement strand
GATTCCTTAGAAAAGGCTTACAAATGGAGATCATCTCACTGTGTTTTAAGTTATATTATTTGAAGATTTGATGTTTTATAATGTGAACTGAGTTCTTTTCATTCTCTTTAATTTACACTTCCTGAAGGATGCTTAGCTGTGAAAACCCCCTCAGCTTACAAAATCTTCAAACTAGTTTTGACAAAACAGCAACAGGAAGATGTCTCTATGCTATGAAACAAAAGGAATTCACAATTGAATTTGGCTAATTTTCTGCTAAATGAGACTCTTTCTTCCCCCACCTACACACACACACACACACACACACACACACACACACACACATGCACACATACATGCGTGTACACCCCCACATACCACAAGCTCTCTCACACACACTGCTTCAACTCAAACAAAAATGGGTCTTATTAATACCATCTTCACAAAATAAGATACACTAGATTTTGGTTTTCTAAAATGTCTTAAGGTAGGAGCTACAATTTCATTTTCCCTCAACCAGTTCCAAGCTGCTTTAGAGAAGAAAAAGTTTAAGTACCAAAACCACAAATGAGCTATCAAAAATGGAAAGTAAAACTTTGTTCCTGGGCTCCTTCCTCTTCTCATGATCTAATACGAACTTCCAATGAAGGGTGCTTTTCTCCTCTGCTCAAGAAAACATCTCAGTACCTTGTAAACAATGGGGCATAATACAAAGATGACTTCCCCCAGACTCACCAACCCGTCATCTTGAAATTAAAGATCCGTGTTTGCCATGCATTTCATAGCTATTACATGGTGATTATTAAATGTCAGAATAAAAATTCAGGCTGGATATTGTTTCAAAGCATATGGGGACAGCTTTTCAGCAGGACACACTAGCAATCCAGTTTAGAACATACTGGAAAATAATTAAGTAGCATGGTATAGTACTGATAAAATTTGGCAACATTTTGACCAAATAAGGTTTCCTAGAATAGACAAGTTTGGAGATGAGTGTTACTCTCAAATAACTCTGTGATCAAATGATTATCACATCAATTACCAGTTGCTTAAGATCTTTTCCAAGAAATAGCATGACTAGCTCTGGCTGGCTTACAACACCCAAGCAAATAGTTTATTAACCAAGAGAAAATACAATCCTTATGATGTCACTGATGAATAAACTCATCTTTCAAGATCCACTCTATAGATATACCCTTGCTTCTCCCTTTTTCTCAAATACACACACACACACACACACACACACACACACACATGGATTCATATACACACGCAAACCGAAAACCCAAGTATGCATTAATTATGAAAACAGCAGTGTGTTTTTAAAGTGTGTTTACTACTATGGATTCGGAGGAAAACTGGCTCTACAACATTTTCAAACGCCAGGATTTAAAAGGAAATCTGATAAGAAGGAGAGGAAAGCAGCTTATCAACCCTCAGAAACAAATAACCTATAGATGGAAAATGGCTGAGGAAACAGTACACACGGCACAGGAGACCACATGTCCACACTCACCATTCTGAGCAAGTGCTGACTCAAGTCTCTGACATGGCCCATCTTTATGTCTAAGAAAAGAACGTTGATACACTCAGCTCGTGATTATGTTAGCTCTGTGCAAACTGAGAATTAGTGCTGGATAAATATCGCTCATTTACTCCATTCACTCCAATAGAACACAAAAGGAACACAGAGAAATATACTTTGTTATTTAGTGAATGTACCTTGACTTTTCAATTAACTCAGCACTTAATCAATATTTATGTAGGCCATGTAAAGACACTTTCTAAGCCCTTATCCTTTCTCATCGTTGTTTAAAACTATTTCTATAATTTGGATTTTTTTTCTACCACTGTACAAAAACAGGTCATTTAGTCATGAATCGTCTGAGTCAGAGGAGATAACCCATAAGTCATGGCTGGCCCCTCCACATGTTGTAAAAACAGGAAATGTTACACAAAAACATCTACACTTCAATTTTCTCACATAAAATAAAATAAGGAAGAAAAAATGAATAATTAAAACCAAAACTAACAACCCAAAACACTTGAAATTGAGTAGCAGAGGCTTCCTTTATACAAGACGAGAAAGCCCACCGTGTTCTACTCTGCCAGGATCCTTTCCCGGGCCTGCCTGGCCCCAGCATGGGCAACAGACATGCCAGTTCCAGAGGTTGATTTCACCCACTCCCTGTGTCACTGACGAGTTGGCACATCTCAGTCATGTCAACTTAAAAGCGGTGCTCGTGTGAGATTCCAAGTTTCCTCCGACTCTGTAACCAGGGTGCCTAAGTTCAGGCCCCTGTCCTGAACCTTGTTTGCTATGGAGCACCGGGCAAGTTCTTTAGGCTTTCTGTGTTACAGTTAAACATATATATATCTACCTATATACATAGATATATATAAATATATGTATATATAATATAAATATATAATAAATAAATATATATATATAAACATATATATATTAACACACACACACACACATATATATGAATATTACTGTGTATTCCCCTCAGTAATTGCCAGGACTCACAGGTTGACAGAATCGTATTTGAGTGTCATAGTCAGTGATCTGTCATTATGTGTCTTCATGGTTGGTTTCCAGGCTATGATATGTGAAGATGGGGAAATACATGCATGCATACTTTGTGAGTGTGTGTTTGTGTGTGTAATTAAGCAGTTATAGATCACATTCATTGCTTATGTTTGTCTGTGTATGCCCTGCCTGAGTATGTATGTTTGTGTGTGTGTGTGCACACACGTGTGCATGGCGTGGTGGCTGGAAGACAACCTTGGGTACCTTCCTCAGGGACTGCTCACCTTTATTGAGACAGGACTCTCATTGGCCTGGAAAATTGCCAAGTAGTCAGGCATGGCTGACTAGTGAACCCCCAGGATCTGCCTACTTCCATTTTCCTGGTGATGATGATTGTAAGCACACCTTACCACGACCACGCCTGCCTTTTTTCATATGGGTTCTACGGATTAAACTTGGGTCCTCACCACATAAGCCAGATGCACAAGGCGGTGTATATGTCTGGAGCTCATTTGCAGTGGCTAGAGGCCCTGGCACACCATTCTCACTCTTTCTCTATCGACCTCTCTCTTCAATAAATAAATAAATAAATAAATAAATAAATATATATATATATATATATATATATATACATGTATATGTATATATCTAAATATGTATATTATATATATACATATGTACATATATATGTATGTATGTATGTATAAATAATATATATATATATATATTTTTTTTTTTTCCTATTTGAGAGAGGGAGCAGTTAGAGAGAGGTGCCAGACTCTTTAGCCATATGGATCTGGCTCATGTAGGTACTGGGGAATTGAACCTGGGTCCTTAGGCTTCACATGCAAGTGCCTCTCCAGGCCCCAGGATCCTCATATTTTTGAGGGGCTTTACTGACTGAGTTACTTCCCCAGCCTGCTTAATTATTTTTATGGTTGTTTTACTAGTGGGAAACTGGTACTGATTTTCTGGTTGTGGGAGGTATGGAAAGTATTCTCTTTAAATAAATTTAAGTTAAAGTGGACTGATTTAAACAGAACCAGTAAATAAATATAGGGGATGTTTGGATATAGAAAAAAATGTCAAGTTACTTTTTTAAAGACTAAAGTTTGTGGCAATGCATTATATTAATGATCTTAATAGCCCAAGGACCCTTGGGAACCCAAGCCACATCAGGTCCAAGCCCAGTCACAACAGTACTACCTTTCACTCTCACTCTCCTTCAAGTATAGAAAGGGTTCTCCAGAGATCATGAGATATGAGAATCCAAGAGTCTACTAAGCTAGAGTGTGAAGACATTTAAAACACAGAAAATGAAACAAAATAAAACAAAACACAAAACTAAACCTGTGCCACTCTTTTTATTAATCTTTGGTTTCTGAGGTATAATGTGATCTTTCAGACACAAAATGGCCTAGATATCCATGACCTCACAGTGTCTGACACCACCTACACAAGACCCTCATAATAAGAAAAGATGATGACATCAAAATATAAGAAAAACTAGTTGAGAACGGTAGGGGATAAGATGGAGACTGGATTTGTGAAGGGGAAGGTGGGGGAAGGGAGAGAATTTTTATGGTTTATTGTCTATAATTATGGAAATTGTCAATGAAAAAAAGGTTTTTTTTGTTTTTGTTTTTTTAAAAAAATGTAAGAGCCAGCGAAAGATTTGGACTACTTACAATGCAATCGTTCAGACACAAATTGGCCTCAATATCCATGACCTCTCAGTGCCTAGTACTGCCTTCACAAGCCCCTCATAATAGGAGGAAAAGATGGTGACATCAAAATAAAAGAGAGACTAATGGAGAGGAAGAGAGGATATGATGGAGAGTGGATTTGTGAAGGGAAAAGTGGGGGAGGGAAGGGAATTATCATGGTTTATTGTCTGTAATTATGGAAGTTGTCAACTAAAAAAAGTTTAAATATGTGTTCTTACATGATCACAATGAGTTCTATCTCTTTTTTAAATTTCATAATGAAACTTTTGGTGGGGGGTTGTATACAGTCCTGTGAGCTTTGACAGGTGAATAAACCGAAATGGCCACTACTGCCATGGCACACAGGCACAGACCAAAGGCCTTCTTCATGTCTTAGCCATACTTTTCCTCAGCGACTTCCGGCAACCACTCATCTGCTCCTCTCATAGTTTTGCCTGTTTTAAAACGCCACACGTGCTGAATCCTACTGGATGAGCCTTGTGCCACGGCTGCTTTCGCCCAGTTCGACAGCGTGTTGTTGCGCTCATCAATGGTGTGCCAGGCTTCACTTGGGTGTAGTATCCTTGTGGGTAGACATGCACCATGTCCTGTGGACTATTCGCCCAGAGGGACATTTGAGCCATCTCAGTGGGGGTGATTACAAGCAGAAAGTGCTATCCACACTCACACGCAGGCTTTTATGCAAACACATGTTTAGTAGGTATTTATTTATTTGCAAGCAGAGAGCAATAGAGAGAAGACAGATAGACAGGCAGAACGGGCATGCCAGTGCCTCCAGCTACTGCAAACAACTCCACATGCATGCGCCACCTTGTGCATCTGGCTCTACGTGGGTAGTGGGGAATTGTACACCAGGTGACAGGCTTTGCAGGCAAGTGCCTTAACCACTGAGCCATAGATTTTTGATTCTTTGAGGACTGGGGCGGTGACGGATGCTTCACGTGGTTGGGTGCAGCCAATGCTGGGGTCACTGGGTTCTGAAGTGGCTGTGCCCGTTCCCAGCAGTCATGGATGAGTGCTCCTCTTGCTCCCATCCCTGCCAACACTTGAGAGTGTCGCTGTTAATTACTTGTCTCTATTCTACTGTGTACATAGTGGCTTCTCACCATGTAGTTAGTTTTCATTTCTCTAGTGACTAACAATGCCAAAACATTTGTTTTTAGGTGACAGTTTGGCACCTGTATGACTTTTCTGCTGAAATGTCTATTTAAGTCTTTCACACACTTTAAAAACTGGGTTGTTTTCTTACTCAAGTTTCAAGTGCTCTTGTAACTTCTGGACTCAAATATGTGGCGTGAAAATGCATCTACTTGCTTGGTAACAGGGTCTTTGACAAAACAAGTTTTAAATTTAATGATGTTCCCTGGGTTGTCTTTTTCATTTATAAACTGTGGTTTTGCTTTTATATGAAGTCTTTGCCTAATCTCATGTCACAAAGAGTTTCTGTTGTCATCCAAAAGTTTTATAATTTTCCATTTAGGAGTAGAATCTATTTTGATGAAATTCAGTTTGGCATCCATTGCTCTTGCATGTGGAAGTCATACTATTATTTATTATTTAGATTACATAGATGAATTACATACTTTAAGTCATGCCTCAGAGTTAATTTCCAGTACAACAAATATCAGTAGATATGACTTAAATAAACAACAACAAAAAATCTAACATATTCTTAGTCATTTTAGTCCAGGAACCTGAGTCCAAAGGAAGAAACAATTAGAACTACTCTATTATATCATGAAAACAAGTCATTTAATCCCTCATATTCTATGATCTTTCTGGAACATTTGGCTTGAAATTGTCTATGACTTAAACCCCTCCTTCCTATTAAAAATTGTGAAAAGTCTTGGATTTTCACCCACTTACAAAACTACAAGGTTGCCTGCCACTGATTCATAGATGTTGGCAGAGGCCATGGACTCCTGGGCAGGAGCTAAGAATGCTCACTGCTCATGAAGTAGGATGCCAGTGGACCAGCACTGGGCAAGCCTCTAATACCCACCTCCCCGGAACACACACAGGTGACTGACAAGAGCCGTCACATTGGGCTACATTCCACACTTAGGGGAGCCCCGGTGTCTAATCAGAACAAGACCCCGTCTCTGCCTGCCATAGTTGTGCCCTCTGTGAACATCTTTGAAGAAAAGACTGGAACCCAGGCAGTCAGTGGTCTTACTCTCAGGGCCCATAGATAGTAGCAATTGCCTCGACCTACGGTCTACCTTCCACCTCTGCCTTTCTTTGGTTTGTCCCATTTCTCTTCTTCCTCATCTCATGTCCCAGCTGGGCAAATGGAACCCAAGTACATTCCTAGATGCAGCCTAGGTCTGGATTTCCAACTTCCATAGCACTCTTTGAAGAGATTTCTCTCGGTGGAGGTTCATCACCGATGCTTGTGGCAACTTTGTTAAGTTTGGTTCTGAAGATCACCTGGCACCATCATGCCCTCCTCCCGATCACATCTCCACCGCCCCTCCAGCTCAGGGCCACTGAACAGCGCAACTTGCCAGTTTGAAAGAAAACACTTTATTTGGCATGAGGGGAATTTAGTACTTCTTAACTGTGGCCAACTTTCCCCCCACATCTACTTGTCCTTTCTCTTTTTAAGTTTTGTTTAGCCACGTGTGTGCACACACACACGTCTATGTGTGCACATGAGCTCACACGCACACACGCCTTTTGTCACTTCCAAGGAGCACCAGGCACTTGTGCCACTTTTTGTGTTTAACTTATGTGGGTGGTTGAGAAATTGAGCCCAGGCCAGCAGGTTTTGCAAGTAAGTGCCTCTAGCCTCTCCGCCATCTTCTCAATCCATCTTCTATTCTGTTCTAATAATCAACTGCCTTGCATGAAATAAAGACACACTCTCCCTTTGCTTCCCTTATAGCCAAGGGCAGTGGTTGGAGCCAATCATGACCAATGATGTGTCCACATGGGGAATGACTATGACCTGAGCCCACACCCATGAAACGCAGACAGTCAGAGTTCTAGCCCTGAGCCATCTACTCACCATGGCAGGATACCAGTCTTTGAATTCACACTGTGAACAACTATAAGGACTAATCTCTGGGATCCACAAGTAAGCCTGTATCTTTACTGCTGTCAGCCATTGCAAGCGAGAACTACAGCGGAACTTGTTCACCTTTGTCCTGTGGTGTCCAGCAACCGGCCACCGTTAAGCAGAGCTACAGTCAGCTAAGCTTTAAGGACAGTGACACACATGTAATATGGAGGGGTTGGCAAGGAGGGAGGGAAAAAGAGCAGAAAAGAGGGACATATTTACCTCAAGTTTCAGAATGTGCTTCCTGGTGTTTAAAACACAATAAATGTTGGGAACACATTGTGTGTGGTGCAAGCTAAATAAGTTGTGCTAATAACAAATTAACTAATGGCTCAGCAGTTAAGGCACTCAACTGCAAAGCCCAGCAACCAGGGTTTGATTCCCTAGTACCCACGTAAAGCCAGATGCATAATGTGGTGCGTGAGTCTCGAGTATGTTTGCAGCTGCTGGAGGTGCTGGTGTGCCCTTTCTCTCTGTGTGTCTCTTTACTCTCTCTGCTTGTAAATGAACAAAAAAAAATTTTAAAAATAAAATAATGATCTAATTTTCTCCACAAGGGTAGGAAATTTTCAGAAAGATGGAAGCCAATCATGAAGAAAATGGTTGGGTCCACTTTTAGAAAGACAAATTCAGCCACTTAACTTGTGCCCTGCACAGGACTACCCCGAGGCATGGGTGCCCATGCCATTCACCGGCACCCTCTGTCAAAGGGGAGAACATGCCACCTTTGAGGCCAGCTCCACTGGCCATGACCTTGCTTTCAAGGGTGCCTGGGACACACTGCATAGCGAGACACTTCCTTCTTTGTCCAGTGACTTCGCAATCACACATTTCCAGGGTGTGCTCATGGAATACCTACACAGTCAGTAAAGGTGTCATTCTCCATGTAAGGGGTGGCCACTTAAAGATCCAAAAACATCAGGAAAGACAGGTTGACACAAACGAGGCATCTATTGGTCAGTGGTGAAAGGAGGGAAGTGCGGAGGGTTTTATAGTGCTTGATTTTGCTGATGTCAAAGACGGTCCTCAATTAAGCCAAGGTCTCCACAGGAATACTGCAGTCAGGCTAACTGAATGGATAGTAGGGTTTGTACCGAAGGACCTCCAAGGAAGGAGACTGTAGTACTGCCCATCAAGGGAACCTAAGAGATCGCCAGTACAACCACGTGGGCGAGCAGCAGGTCAGCCATCATGTGCCTCTCCCGGAGGGTCCTAGGTGGGTAGGAGTAATTACGAGGGGTGAGCAGGCCCGCTCAGCATCAGCTTGGACTGACTTCGGGAAATACCACGGGATGAACGTACCGCTGCCTTTACTCCCTCCCTGTGTGGCTGAAGCGCCCCCGGGAATCGCAACGACTAGGGGCTCTCGTGATGGAGCCACACAGACCCGCAGGCAGCGGAGACAAACGTAAGCAGGCCTGGCCTGACTCCTCTGCCCTTCCCCGGCTTTTTTCAGTTAAGACCATCCTTCTCCCTTCATCTGACTTCATGATGTCCTCCCCCCCCCTTACACGGATAAAGCAGTATAGGGGACTTGCTGTTTTCTTAACGCCCTCACAACGCGAGATACAAGGCTCTCGGCTCCAAGGTGGGCCCGCGCTGGGAACGGCTTCTCATGCTACCTGCGACGCCATGTTGAGCGTCCGCTCGCCGTCCGTTCCCACCGCAGTGCCTTCTTCTGCGGCAACTGCTCACGCGGCAAACTCCAGAGGCGCGTGCCTCCGCTTACCTCCTCCGGCCCTTCCCCGGGAGCCAGGCTCTCCGGGGCCCAAGGGGCTCAACTGCCACTCGGATGGCTGGGAGAGAGTGAGCAGCGCGGGGCGGCGGGGCGGCGGGGCGGCGGGGCCTGCTCGGCGGAGAGGGCGCGTCAGGCGCGGGCGCGGGCGCGGGGCGGCGGGCGGCCTGGCTGAGGGCGGCGGGCGGCCTGGCTGAGGGCGGCGGGCGGCGGGCGGCCTGGCTGAGGGCGGCGGGCGGCGGGCCTCTGAGGGAGCCGAGGCGCCTCAGGGCTGCGGGTCAGCGAGCGGCCCCTAACGGCGGGGCCGTTTCCTGTACTTTTCCAGCGACTCCACGGCCGGCGTCGGGCTTCGGGCAGGGCCCCTCGCGTGCCCGTCGGAAACGTGGAGGACCGGCCGCCGTCGCGGGAGCTCGACGCCGGCGGCGCGGCTGAGACCCGGCGCGGGGCAGGCGCCCGCTCCACGGAAAGGCGCCCTGGCCCCGTCAGAGCGAGTCGGCCCACAGAGAGGCCGCTCCCAGGCACGGCGACCGTCCTTCGTGGCCCAGCCAACGACGTTTGTGTATCAGGCAAGTCATTCACAAGTCCTAACTATGTCACGCTCCCAAAGACATTTTTCATATACGATCATCTGCATCCTGTTAGTGTGCAGCCTGCTCCTCTGACCGGGAGACCTCCCCTCCGCCACAAAAAGCCACGGGGACGCCCTCCCGTGCAGCCACATTCTCTTCCTGTCCTCTTGGGTTTACCACGCATGTGCCTCACTTTCTGACTAAAATTAAGGGCCATTTGCACAGAGAACAGAAATTGTATCCCATCGCTCTCTTTGCGTTTCCTCTCTGAGCAGGCCAGCGCCTGCTATGTAAAGAGGGCGCCCAAGTCAAGGGTGGGTTATTTCTCCTTCGGCCAAATTCATGGGGTGTTAACTCCACAGTCTTTTTTTTTTTTACCACTTTCAGGCTGCCAAAATAAGATTTAGCTTGGCACCCAAACTACATAGCTCTGGTCATTAACAAAAGAAGATAATGATACTACCTCCAGAGCTAAGTTACCTATAAGAACATTTATTAAGGCCAAAACATAAATAAGTAAGTAGATAGATGATAGATAGCTAGGTGATAGAAATATGATGATGACAGACAGACAGACAGACAGACAGACAGATAGATAGATGGATAATAACACTAAAACTCAAGCAGCATTGTGGTCAGCTCTTCTGTTAAGCTTCCTAACCCCAAACCATGACTTTTACCACTCCCTGTCTGTCTACTTCTAACTCAGCTTTGAAAGCACATGACCCTATATTCAGGCACACAGTTCAGTGAGGCCAAACACTAAAACGAATGGGATGGGGATATGGCTCAGTCACTGGAGAACTTGTCTAGCATTCACAACAGACTGGGTTCAATCCCCGGCACCACATAAAACAGGCAAAGGGTTACATGCCTGGAATCCCGACATTTGGGGGATAGAAAAAGGAAACTCAGAAGTGTAATGCCATCCTTGGCTACATAGTGAGTTTGAGGCCAGCCTAGACTACATGAGAGCCTGTCTCAAAAATAAACAAATAAGTAAGTAATAAACATATAAGGTTGGGGTATAGCTCACTTGGTAGAGTAGATAGAAAGCCCTTGGCTCATTCTCCGGCTCCACATACACTGGGCATGGTGGTGGTGTACACCTGTAATCCCAGCCCTCCAGAGATGGAGGCAGGGTGAAGTCAGAGGTTCAAGGTCATCCTGAAGTACACAGCCAGTGTCAGGCTAGCCTTAGACCTGAGATACATGAGACCCCGTCTCAACAACAACAACACAGAGACACTCAAAGGAAAAAGAATCCCTTATTCCTTTATTTGTTTATTGGTTTATGAAAACCATGATGGACGCTCTCTGAATTATTAAAGCTTATTGGTCCTCTGACTTGGTGTCCTGCTAGACCATCGCCACTAATGAGAACATCTTCACACAGCATCACCCAAAGCCGTGCACCCATGCAGAACACTTTCACATAGAAACTGAGCAAATCTCCCTATTTTGCGTTGCCTGTTTAAACATCAACATCTGAGGCCGGCATGCACCCTCTTGTTAAACATGACTTTTGCTCCACTTGCTTAGCATGGTTCACGTGATTATCCTCACATGCACAATGGCAGTGGGATAATTTGAGACCCACAGCTTTATTTAATAATGCAATTACCCAATATTGGATTACTTAGGGGGGCTTTGTGTTTCTAACTTGCAGTTTTTCCAATACTAGTGATAGGTTCGGCTGCAGTAGATGATTCAGGCTTCAATCAAAAGCCCTAAACTCAGCTTAGGAAAATACTGAGCAGTTTTGAGTTAGCCTGGATTAACACAAGAGCCAATTTGTGACCGCATTGGGTGGTGTTTCTACTCCTGTTCAAAGACTGTGGTGTGAGGCCAACACAGAGGACTGTCCTGGACCTCCACAGCCTTCTAGTTCCCACATCTGTGGCCTGCGGGAGGTTGTATGACCAGAGAACATAGTACGCCGTTTCCTACAGAGCACTACAAAAACTGTCATTGAAGACTTGTATGGCCTTCTATGCCCAAAGCCCTGTCCATTCCAGGTGGAGCTTGGGAATGAATGAATGAATGCTACTGGGCATGTTGGCAAAACACTCATGGAAGACAGTTCAGAAGGCACCATCGCTGCTAGCCTTAAGGGGATGTCTACAAGCTGAACTTCAGCTAACGTCAGGAGAGATTTTGTTCTAGATTTTCCCCAAGTGAGTTCAACCTGATCCCATTAACTTGTGGAGACTCTGCTCTGTGCTGGGCACCAGGCGGAGTACCAGCCAAGGAGAGATAAGGATGAATAAAATATACACGCTGCCCCTTGGGCACATGCAGTACCCAGGGCCCCTGGCCTGGGGAGTGAAGGCTGCTCTCTCCCTCTGGTTCATTTTCCCTGGGTTCACCCATTCTTCCATTGTTAATGTTCTGAGAATCTACTGTGAGCCATGTTAGGCAGGGGTAAGCTGACTGTAAGCCTCATGGGACACCAGTTTAGTTAGGGGACAAAGAGGCAACAGAAAGTCCCCAACTCAATGTGACTTATATAAAGAGAAATGGGGTTTGGGAGATGGATACGAGGGTAAATGGAATGTTGTTCAAGCCTGAGTATCTAAGTTTGGATTCCCTAGAACCTACGTTAAGCTGTGGGGCATGGCCTCTCATGCCAGTGCTGGGGAGGCAGGGACAAAAAGAGAAGCCCTGGGGTTCACTGGGTAGCTAGTCTGGGCAACTGGGTGAGCTCTGAGTGCAGTCTTTGTTTCAAAGAATAAGAAATAGAGTGATTAAGAACAACACCTGATGTTGATTACTGTGTGCACGCACATACACATGTGCACCCAAATAGGAACACAGAGAGAAAGAGAGAGAGAGAGAGAGAGAGAGAGAGAATAAAAAGCAGTAAAATACTCATAAGTGATTTTACTTAACTAGTAACTGCCAAGCACCAACCATGTGTCCTGGGCTGCGGCTCCAGCCAGGGATGAAGGAAGGAAGGACGCCTGACCTGCGGTGTGCAGCCACAGCGGTGTACATGAACTGGGAGGGAGGGCAGAGGGGCAAGATATATGGAAAATCTGAAGCAAAAGAGCCCAAGCGGGCTGTAGCAGAGGCAAGTGGATGTCCACTCTGGGGGACAGGGAAGGCCTTGGCAGGGGGGACAGTGCACACAAAGGCACATGGTGCATGGTTAAATTCAAGGACAAAAAAAAAAAAGACAATAGGAAAAGCACACAGCATGTCCCACATACATTTACGGTCCAGGCAGGCATCCAGGCCTCTTTCCTCTAAGATCTCCCTGGGTTTAGCATGGACTGTGCATCCATGTGCATGACTAAAGTCAACCAGAATGTATTTCGTGACACTTTCCCTTCCAACATATGTATATTTGGAGCACTTTGTTGAAGATCAAGTTGCACTATCCCTGAAAGAGACATAGATCCATGTCCCCCAGGAAACCACTAATTGTCACAGAAATGAAAAGCCAGAGGACCAACTGTTCTTATGACACGTATAGAAGGGTGAAGGGACCCAAGAAGACGCTGGTCCGAGGGATCGTTCACTCCGTAATTTTTAACAGCTCACTGTCTGGAAGCATAGTTCAAGCAGCCATCCTTCTCATCTTGATGTAATGCCGCACCTCACTGACTGCGCAGGAAGGATTCCTATTTGGTATGCACAGGGAGCCTGTTTACATCAGTTCCCAGCCTCTCCTTGCCCTCTTCTAGGTGGATTTATCATCAGACCAGACACAATGCCCTTTCCAGCAAAACGCTCTGCATTCATTGATCAAGACATTAGGTTTAAAAAGACTCGATGTAGCTTGTTGATGTGCCATAAGACTAACAAATCCTTACAAGATTAAAGCAACGTGCTGTCGGCTGCGTATGTCATCTACAATTATATCCCTAAATGAGGGGGAGGTCTTTGCAAAGGGATGCCCAAGGAGTCGAGCTAACAATGATGAAAGGAAGGAAAGAACAAGGCAATGGAGCAATATTTTTCAGTCCTCAGCAGATGAGCTATTACCTTGATCAAGTTCCATTGTTGATGGTCTAAGAGGACCCCAAAGACCCTTCCTTCTTGTAGTCATATCTTTGCTTACTGGATCCTCTTGAGTGTGAGCTTAACATAAAGAATTAGGCAGAAGGGATGTCACTTGTGACATTAGATTATCAAGGGATTAAGGCTCCTTTCTCCCGTGCACATTCAGAAGGAAGTTGGCTACCATGTGTGATGTGTCCCGTGGAGGTGACCATGTAACAGCAAGGAACCCAGGGAAGTTCAGCCCAACAGCCCCTCCCCCACCATAGAACTGCCAACAGGTAAGAGTGCGAACTTGGAAGTTCATTCTTCCTCAGCAAAACTCTGTGCTAACAAAACACCATAACTCAGCTCAGAGGGTTAACCACACTTGTATCTCTGACCCACAGAAAATGGCAAGAATAACTTTAACACACCAAACTTGGAATAATTTGCAATGCAACTGTAAACAACAAATCTGTAACGTGAGCCTCATTACACACCACTGCACGGCTGCGGGCTGAGGCTCCACGTATGCAGTAAGCCCCATCCTCACTGTGCCTGGAAAGTAGATCACTTTGACTAAGAAGATGACAAGCCAATAGAGAAGTGCTTTGTGTACCTGCCTAAATCCTAAATCAAATGCCAGAACAAGAGACCTTGTATTTGCAGGACGTCCATAGACATTTCCAAGTATCCTTTTAACAATATGAGCACACATTTCAAGATGGAAGGGGCAAAGAGAAAGATCTTGGAACTAGAAAGAAAGAGGCTCATCTTTTCCTTCTCTTTGTCCCCCACCAAAATACTTCCATATGCCTACTTATAACTATTGATTGGATTTAATTGAATGAAAGGTGTCAACAGTCTATATTTTAAAACAGAAATGTTAATAGATTTTAAAACACAGTATTACATCACATCCTTAGATACCAAGAAGAATTGGAAGGCTTGTGTCTTCAGCCTTTCAAGAATTGTCTTTGAAGAAGTAAGGAGAGCTGCTGCGACTGAGCGAGCTCCACATTGCTTCTTTCTATCCCGTGCACACATGACCCCAGGACAAGTGGCCAAAATCCAGGCAAGGTTTCTCTGTGCTAGGAAGAGGAGTGGGGAAGAAACACACACACACACACACACACACACACACACACACACACACATCTTTAAAAAATAAGAGCAGGGTTCCATGTTGAAGTCTCAGTCAGAAAAGAGCTTGTCATGCAAGTGTGAGGACTGGAGTTCAGATCCCCAGCACTGAAGTCAAAGCCAGACTGCATTTACCTCTGAGGTGAGAAGGAGACAAGTCTGGGACATGCTGACTTGCTAGGCTGGTCAAATCTGTGAGCCTCACGTCCCACGAAATAAAGTAGAGAGTGATTGAAGAAGACTTGATGTCAACCTCTGGCTTCCACAAGCGTGTGCATGCATGTACATATGAACGCACACACAGGCAGAAAAAGGCCAAAAATAAAAATCAAGGCAACTAAGACACATCCACATCTTCTCACCATAAGAATGTTTTCCTTCCACTGCTTGCTGGGAGGAGGCCACGCTGAGGATCAGGTGTGAGTTAACCACCTGCTTGGCTGCCTAGTGAATCACTGAGCTAGTGACATCAACAACGCCGAATGAAAACCCGAACAACCATACTCTGTAAAGAGAGAAAGCAAAAGAAACAAACATACAAGCAAAAAACCAGAGCCTATTGATACTCTTGGAAAACATTACCATTAATGTAACTCACAGAACTTACATGAGACGAACATTTGCGGGCTTTTCAGGGGAGCCTGCTCTTGGCTTGCCCAGACATCGTGGGACACATCACTTACAACCACAGTGGCTGTTCTGTCACACATGCAGCTCAAGGGGCACAAGACACAACTAGGGTCTGATGGGGGATCTTCACAAGAAGCAGGGTTGGAACAGGTTCTTTCACTTAACGCAAGTAAAGTCTTTACTTTTTTTTTTTTTTTTTCTTTTCGAATTTATAACCCATATATTTTGGGATAATTTGGTGAGGAGACTGAGTACTCCAGCAGTTTCCTTCTGGGTCCTAGTAACCTAATATGCACTGTGGGACCAACCCAAAGCAGAGGGGACTTGATGGCCCAGCAGGCAGTCTCCATTTAGAAGAGCCTTCCTGAGATGTCCCGGCCCTTGCACCCTTCTGCTGATGCTTCTGGGTCTTGAAAAGAGTCAGACTGCAGTATGGCCCTTCCTGCCACCCAGCCAAGTGAGGACAAGGAGTCAAAGAGAGACTGAAACAAAACTTCACATTGAAGAATTAGGAATAATTGAGGCTTTTAGAATGGAGGGAGAGCGGGTCTATCTAAAATAAATCAATGTTTACATATCCAGTGCAACACCACCAGGCTTCTGGGAGGTGGTTGCATCCTGCTAGGGTGGAGGGGTGTGGCTGGGGGTTTGGGGATAGCGGGAGGGAGGCTCCAGATTGACCTCTGGCACACTGAGGAAGCAGGACCCCAGGAACGCAGAGTTATGTCCCTGACTCCATCATCCTCCTGCCTCACTTGATTCTTCTGTGATGACTGCTGGTACAGAGGTCCCTGAAAGCTCCTAGAGGACCTCAGTGGGACAGAGCAAAATGGGTCTGAGGGTGTGTGTCCCCCTCAGTGACTAGAACTGTTCTATGCAGATCAAACACAAAAGGCTCTTGGGATAGATGAATCAGGAAGCTTAAGTCTATTAGAAGATCATTTTCTCAGTTATTGTTTTTCTCAAACAATAGTCTAATGACTCACCAATAAATGACTTATTAAGAGGCTGTTAACACGTTGTCTACCGCCCTGGCTGACTTCAAAAGGTTTTAGTCCCAATCCAAACACAGCAGGGTGGACACCTGGCATTTACTGAAGACCAGCAAGAAGCCAGGACCTTGTTTGGTTCTTGATGTGTTTTATAGATTGCATTTGATTGTTTAAATCCAGCGACATTAGCCCATTGCACAGTTAAGAAACTCGGGTGCCAGAGAGATGAAGCAGGTTGGCCAAAATAACATATATCAGCTGACAAGCAGAGTAAATATTCACACCTTGTTCTACCAGCGACAGCACTGACAGGTTACATTATAACTAGCGAGCGAAAACACAGGTGTGGAATTACTAATCAACACCACCCCAGACTCAAATCCAAGCGATTTGTCAGACCCCTGGAGGGCTGGCCTCAGTCTACCTGGCTTCCCAACAGTCCCATGTTCTGTTATCAAGTCCAGCCCGTGCTCAGCATTGCTGTGGCTCCTTTGTGATTTCCCTCTGCCTGTGACAGCCCCTTGCATTTGAATCCATCACAAATCTTAGCCACACAAGCTCTGGTGTGTCAAGGGGTTGTTCTACCACCGGCTTTCCTTAGCCTGGACACATGGAGCCCCAGATTGTCAGGTCACTCAACCGACTTCCTTTCCACACCTCAACCCCAGCACCTTCCCTATGGCCTGTGAGTGGGTGTCAGGGCAAAGTCACACACCCAGTACATACCCACTTCTGCCTTCGCTGAAGACCCTGGACATCAAGGGCTTCAACCTACACGCCCACCCCCTCCCTTGGCTCTGTTGTCCATAGGACTGACAGATTCCTTCTGGTTTAATTTTAGAACATGGACTAAATATGATGAATAATTTTTTTGTTTTTTTTTATTTTGTGATGAATACTTTTTAAAAATGTAGTAGTTCGGGTCTGGGGAGAGAACTCAGCTGGTAAAGTACTTGATTGGGAAGCAGGAGGACCTGAATTTGATCTCCAAAGTCCATGTTTTTAAGAAAGGCAGACCTGGTGAAACATGCTTGTAATCCTAAAAGCTGGGGAGGGTGAGAGACAGGAGCACCCTGGGGCTTGCTGGCCAGGTAGTCTAGCATACTTGGTGGACTCCAGGACCCTGAGATGGTACCTGAGGAACGACAGCCAAGGTGGGCCTCTGGCCTCCACAGCATGCACGTATAGGTGCTTGTGCATCTGCACACAAAAGCATGTGTGTGCACACGCACGCATGCAGATACACGCACGCATGCATACGCACACACATGTGCAAAGCTTTGCCCTACAGACTGCAAGGTGGCAGTCTGTGGGCCACATCTGGGCTGAAGATGTGTTTTCTTTGGCGTACAGTGTATTTTCAAAATTCGATTGGATGGCCAACTAAAATTATACAGAAATTTGGACTTCTGGCTGCTCATGATGAATGGAAACACTTGGGGAAGTTGGAGGCCATCGCACTTGGTCGTGCTGCAGGGAGGCTAAAGAAAAGCCGGGTGCAGCCGTGCTTCAAGAAGACACGTCCGCTAGGGCCCCTAGACTCCATCTTACCTTAGACCTGGTGGGGTTCCCTGCTGGTGGCCCTGGCAGCCTAATGGGCAGCTGCTTCTGCTCTGAAGCCCATTTTCCTCCAGGGAGTCAACAGAAGCTTCCAGGGAAGAAGGCTATGGGACCTGAGAAGCCGGGAGCTGCTGAAATGCAGCTATCATAGGGGAAAACCTGGGCTCACTGGACTCCCCTTCCTCATGGCACCGCTGCCTCTACTTCGAAGCAGGGAGCACAGCCTTCGGCCACCTGCATCACCTGCACACGGGATGAAGGCAGCCTGAGCTCCCGCTCAGCCCCTGTTGCTTGGTTGACACGTGAGGCTAGAAACCTGGACCAATCACCTAATTTCAGATTGCCCCTCTGCACAATGACATGACACAAGACCCTTCCACAGCCTTGTTGTTATGAGAGGTCACCTATAAAGCTGTCAGCACTTCGTTTTTGCTATAATGTTGATAATGGTAGTTTAGACCATGATTTGGCAAGCATTTTCTGGAAAGGACCAGGCAGCAAAATTTTTTAAATATTTTATTTATTTATGAAAGAGAAAGAGTGGGAGTCCAGGGCCTCTGGCCACTGCAAACAAACTCGAGAGGCATGCACCACCTTGTGCATCTGGCTTATGTGGGTTCTAGGGAATGGAACCTGGATCCTTAGGCTTTGCAGACAAGTGTTGTAACTGCTAAGGTATCTCTCCAGCCCCCAGGTAGCAACTATTTTAAGCTTTATGCATCAGTGTCTGTCATAAGTACTCAACCATTATAGTGTGACAACTGCAGAAGTCCTTTGTAAAACCTGGGTGTGGCGTGTACTAATAAAACTTTATTTACCAAAACAGACAACAGGGTAGATTTGGTGTAGGGGCCTTGGTTTTTCCCATCCAGTCATCTCAGAGGATTT
This sequence comes from Jaculus jaculus, assembly GCF_020740685.1. NCBI lineage: Eukaryota > Metazoa > Chordata > Mammalia > Rodentia > Dipodidae > Jaculus > Jaculus jaculus. The sequence continues at coordinate 5,613,193 of NC_059119.1, read as the reverse complement.
TGTACAGGTGGTGTTCTATCTACAAGATGTATCTCCAGCATACAGCCACGGGCAGTGCTAGCTAAGCAGACCACTGGGTTCACAAGGCCAGGCCAAGAGCCAAGGCGTTCTATATGGAGCCTACTCCTACCTTTCCTTGCCCAGAAATGTTTTCCCAGTCTTTACCCTCTAACCCATTTCTCAAGCCTTCCCAAGATGATCGGACACTCTTGTCAAAGGAACCTGTATTTTCTATTTGCTCTGAAAGTGTCTGTCACAAAGCTACGCTTTATTTAGGAAAGTTTGATGAACTCCATGTGCACTCCAGTCACCTTGGCTCCCAGAGACTAGAATCTGCCTGGCTTCCCACCTGGGGCTCCTGAGGGCCCTGCACTAGGCTGTACACAGAAGGCACCCTCGAGGTCCTGAGACTGAGGTGTTTCTCCTGCGACATGACTAGAGGTGCCAGGTGGAGCCTAAGGAGCACCTTTAAATGTTATGACACAGTGCACAATATTATTGACTTCTCTATGTATAGCTCCAATTGAACTGCAAACTCCTCAAATAAAGAACAGGCTGGCGTAGAGTGGAGGGCTCAGTGTGCAAAGCTGTCGAGTCTCAGTATATTGTAAGGCTGCAGGGAGACCCAAGCATCACCCACACACCAGTTCTGGAAGGACCGGGAACAACATGGGTTTCTATCCTGGGTCTGAGTGTCACATGGATATGAGCTTGCACCATCTTCATAGGAAGGAATTATGAAAGTCCTACAAACCTTAAGGAATATCTGTGAGCATGAAATGGGCTCATTTATTTATGTTTCAATTACAAATTAACACACAGCAATGCCTGTCACTTAGTTACTCTGTGGACAATGTGGCTTTGCTTTCACTGGAAACACTATGGTGACACTTCACAGACGGTTCTGGAAAAGAAGAAGCTGGGCTTGTGAGTGCATAGAGAAGAGCATAGAGGGAATACATTTTAGGAGATGGGGGCATGGGTGTGATTCCATTATTAAGATGTAGGGTCTTCTCTCTTTATTTTGGAAACACCAATCAAGTTGCTTCTTCCCACCTTCCTCGTGGAGTGAATAAGCTCCTAGAAAACAGAAAATCTCCCTGCTTCTCCCTCTCATGTGTGTATATGTGAAAAGGAGAAAGAGAGTGCCATCTAACCCTTAGTGCAAAGAATGACACACACTAGGGCACACAGTCACATTTTTTGAATGAATGAAACAAGATGTTGCAAAAACGTCTCTTCCACTTGTTACCACCCTTGCCACAAACACCCAAATCTGAACTGATTGTTTAGGAGAGCCTTTGGAGACAGTCATATTCTGATGCAGTATGCAGCTAATTTGTTCTGTTTTCTGTCGTTCTCTGAGCTGAGCTCCAACTACATGATAGTAGGCAAAGGTTGGACCAAAGGGAAAACTGTCTTCTGTCAAAACTGTTTCATCTAACATTCCTTGGGGAGCTTAGCACAAGCCCAGTTGACAAGCAACAGAATGGTGACATGGCCTGTTATCTCTCTAGCAAGCCTTTCCTCATAGAGGCTAAGAAACCACACACACATATTCACACTTATGTATGTGTGCATGTGTTATATATATATATATATATATATATATATATATATATATATATATACATATATATATATATATATACACATATATGATGTTATTTTTCTTAAATTGTTTCCAGATTTATTGAGGTACAATTATGAATTATATATGTTTAAGGCACACTGTAAAAATTTGATATATACACACACCATGAAATATTAACTAACACCTGTCACTTCATGACATTACCATTTTTGGGGTGGTGAGAACACAGATGATGTACTACTTTCCTAAGAAATTACAAATTTCAAATGTACAAACCACTGTTAACAGTGTTATTAAATACAGTCGCTGTGTTGTCCATGAGCTCTCCATGCCTCTGCCGTCTTCTAACTGAAAGTCTGAACCCTGTGACCAATTCTCCCAACTACCCCACCTTCATCAACATAGTTCAAAAACACACTTATCCCTTAAAACGAATATATAGGATTAGTAGGTTTAAATTCTTGGCACTCAGCTCTTTGTCTCCAGTTAGGCCCTGTTCTTTTGTGAGACAACATGTGCTTGAATTAGAAAATATCTGTAAATAATTTACTTGCTTTTCAAACACAGAAGAACAATGGGGTCAGTTTTCACATACATTTACCAAGCGTGTATGCCGGCTCTTAAGCCAGACCCTCCCATTGTTCAATAACTATGTCAGGCTGCTTCATTCTTGTTACCCTCCTTGATGGAGGTTGGGACTAAGGGACCAGAAGCCCAAGTTAGAGTAACAACATCAGATTTTACAAAACACCAGAAGGCAAACACATCCGGTTCTCCATCCCAGGCTGATTCCAACCCTGGTACCTTGTCCAGGGAATAAGGACACGTGGCAAAGGTAATTGACATTGGAGCCATAGCTTCAGAATGAGGGTACTCATCTAAATCCCTGCCCCTTAGCCCCCTCAGGGTGAGGCCCCAGAGCATCATGCAACCCATGAAATCATAGAATCCCATCTAGGTTTCTTAGGGTTAGAACTGGGCGCTGCACATACAGTGCAAAGAATGATGTTAAATCAAACGAGAATGAGGGCTTCAGTACTAGAGGCACTATTATTTTGAATAAGATTGAAAAGGCCAGAAAAAGCAATTGAAAAACATTTCAATTATGTATTTCCTGGAACTACATCTTTGAGCAACTCATGCAAATGTTCCCACCGCAATAAAACTTCTTCCCACATAAAAGCATATAAAACAGGTCCAACAGCATATCCTTTATATATCATATGCATATTTTTGACTATTAATAAAAAATTCAAAATCTATGTATGCCTTACTCTCCTAAGCAATACAGTAATTATGATTAAGGGACAAACAGCATAAAAAGAACCAATTTATCTTCCTTGTGCTCAGGAATACTATTGTGTAACTAAGCAACTAAAGACAAAATATGGTCTAATTAATTCACTCCTATGCTTATTTAAAAGACACAATTAGAACATTTTTATTTTCCAGCTTGCACAGTAGCTCAACATGCTTGAGGGTGTAGAAAGCAAAGCCCATTATTCTCAAAGACAAGAGTTTAATGTTTATGCCACTGGAACTGAGCTGTGAGGAAGGGGTATTTCACAGTCCCAGATTGGGTGTTCTGAGAGTCATGAGAAGGGAAGAGAAGGGTATTTATGAAGTCACTAATAACAGGTGGCTTCTGGGGGCTGGGTAGATGCCTCAGTTGGTAAAGTGCCTACCACACAAGCATCAGGACCTTAGTTCAGAACCCTAGCACCGACATAAATGCTAGGCAGGGTGGTGCCTATAATCCTAGAGACAGAGAGAGGCAGATCCTGGGCAAGTTGGTTAGGTAGGCTAGACAAATTGGTGAGCTTTGGGTTCAGTGAGAGATCTGTCTCAAAAAAAAAAATATATATATATATATATATATGTACATATACATATACATATACATATATATATCTGTGGCAAGTGACACAAGTTGACACCCAGTGTCATTCTCTGGGTCCATATGTACATGCACACATGTGACTTTAAAAATGTGACCTCTCCAAGCATGGTGGCACATGCCTCCAACCCCAGCACTCCAGAGGCAGAGAGGTAAGAGGATCACTGTGAGTTCGAGGCTGGCCTGAGACTATCTAATAAATTCCAGGTCAGCCTGGGCTAGACCCTACCTTTAAAAAAAAGAAAAAAAGGGGCTGAAGAGATGGCTTAGCAGTTAAGGCTCTTGCCTGCAAAGCCAAAGGACCCAGGTTTGACTCACCAGAATCCACATAAGCCAGATGCACAAGGGGTGCATGCATCTGGAATTTATTTGCAGTAGCTGGAGACCCTGGAATGCCCATTCTCTCTCTACTTGCCTGTTTTTCTCTCTCTCTCTTTCTCTGTCTCAAATAAATAAAAGTATAATTTTTTAAAAAAACTTAAATAAATAAAGCCTTTTACCAAATTAAAAAAAGGGACACCTTCCACCTACTTGCCTCATGATGGTGCAGGGATGGAGCAGGGCTATAAATCTGATGGCCATGGCTCTAGGAACCTAGGTTACAGTGTTTATAGACAGCCACAAAGAGCCGACAGAAAATCTTCCTCATTAACCCACTAGTCCTAAGAATGTGTGACACATGTCAAATATCCATCCTTCAGACTGGTAACTCACAGTTAATTTTAAAAGCAGGATTAATTTACGCCAGTGTGTGTTGGGGGGCGGGGGGAATTAGCAGGACTTCACAGCACCCTCTCTCTGCAGTCACCAGCATTTGTGTTGGGGGATGAGTGGTCAGTACAGGTGCTCATGGTCTAACATATGAACATTAACATTCTGAGAACCAAGGCCCAGGTTCCAACCTACAGCAAGGAAGAGCGGGCTACGGCGCGGCCTGACAGAAGGCCACCCTTGCCCAAGGATGTGGGAGCAGATTCCATGACCTCATCTCTGAGCAGCGAATGAATCCTTTAGCCAACAATCGATAAATTTGTTTTAAATTTCCTTAAAAGCCAAGCCAACGCATAATCATTAGCTATAATATTATTCTGAGTAGACGGTGGCAAATATCCAACCACCCTGCTATAAAAAATGACAAGTGAATGCATTTGATTCAAGCAATTATATTCTGGATATTGGTTAAAACTAGACATTGATAAATGAGCTGGAGTCATCTATCCCTCGACGCCACTGTGAACAATGGCATACTTTATTAATAATTAATAACACAGTATTTACATGTATGGACTCTTGTACTTCATAAAAATAACATTTCCTTACTATGGGCCTGACAGTCTAAATGTCAAGAGAGTTTTTAATTGCTCACGATTTGGCGTCGCTATTAAACACACAGCCTAGTTAAGAACATCGGCTTGGGCCCAAGCTGGTTCCAGTAAACTGCTAACCCCACTCAGGTAAGGCGTGGCTCTTCTTTGAGAAGCCCAGGTTATACGGGTTGCCACCCCTAGCCCTCCACCTTTATGAGCTTACGGTTAAAGATTAGAAAACTGGGGACTGGAGAAGGGTCAACTACTAAAGCACTTGCCTCAAAGCCTAAGGACTCTGGTTTGATTTCCCAGGACCTGCATAAATCCAGATGCACATGATGGCACACGTGTCTGGAGTTTGTTTGCAGTGGCTAGAGACACATTCTCTCTCTATCTGCCTCTTTCTCTCTCTCTAATAAATAAAACAAAATCATTAAAATAAGATTGGAAAAAGTACTCAAAGAGATAGATGTGATGACTCTAGCCTAATCCTTTAGACCCAAATATTTGCTCATTTCACTGGAGAGCTTTTCTAAAAATATGGCTTGAATGTCAAATAACTCCCATAGAACCCTGTGTTTGAGCGCTTGTGCCCTAGCTAGTGTTTTATTTGGGAAGGGCTGTGGAACCTTTGAAAGATCTCTGAGCTCATTGGGGGAAGTGGGGACTTAGGGTGGGCTTCGTGGTCCTACATAGCCCCACTCTACTTCCTGTTTTCAGAGACAGCCCGAGTCTCGCTCCTGCTGCCCATGCTGGATGTAAGATTGGAACTGCAAGCCCAAATAAGCCTTCCCTCCCTTAAGCTGTTTCTTGTCAGGCAGTCGGTCACAGTGGAGAGAAAAAATACAATGTGTGCATTTTCACATCTTAAGGTGTGAGATTTTAGATGAAGAAGGAAAAGCATGTGGTGAGCACTGGAACATACCCACAGGTGAGTGACCATCTTGGATCAAGCCTAAACAAGGTAGGCTAGGCTGTGAGCAAAAGGACCTTTTTTTTTTTTTAAATTTTTTATTTATTTATTTGAGAGCGACAGACACAGAGAGAAAGACAGAGGGAGAGAGAAAGAATGGGCATGCCAGGGCTTCCAGCCTCTTCAAACGAACTCCAGACGCGTGCGCCCCCTTGTGCATCTGGCTAACGTGGGACCTGGGGAACCGAGCCTCGAACCGGGGTCCTTAGGCTTCACAGGCAAGCGCTTAACCGCTAAGCCATCTCTCCAGCCCAAAAGGACCTTTTAATCATAATGCCCAGACATCCTCTGCCCACCGAATGCTAACTAGAATGGAGGGATCCTCAGGTGACCAAGCAAGGCAAAGGGACAGAATACAGAGAAAACTAAGGAAAGGAACTCAGGCAAATACGTTATCATACAAGGAGAAGAGTGCCAGGGTGTGCCAAGTGCACAAAATGTAAGAAGCACCCCCAGGCAGTAAGTTCACTGACAGCAGGTTCCTATAGGCCTTGGCATATTGTGGCCGAAGCAATAGGCTGGGTTTTGCTCACAGAGGGTGGGCTGTGCAATGAACAGCCCAAGGTGGATGCTGTTTCCATGGACTTAGTTCATGTCAACTTTGAAGTGTCTGTCTACAGGGTGGGCAGGGGCCATTTCCCCTTTCCCTCTGTATTCCAATCACTATGTCTTTAATCATCTGAAGAATTAAATAAGTTTTCTCTCCACACAAGCTAGCGGTGGACATTCCTTTAAATGTATATTACACATATTTTTTGGCACAGTTTATTCTTGGTATATAGCATCTTAGATTGCTTTTACTTCTTTAAACATGATCTCATCTCTTTATTAACATTGATCAACTTCTTGCGAGAAGGGCCAAATCGCCGCTGTTCTGCATCGTTTCTCCACCTTACAGAACACTGACCTCGTGCTTAGCACTCAACAGGTGCGTTTTGATTAGCTCAGGGCAGCCGATCCCAACATTCGTGAGCATTTGGAACTTAGCCATCCAAAGCCCACTTTAGCACCTGTCTCACTCCTAAAAATTGAGCACCCTAGGATCGATATGAAAATGGTTTTATACACGAAATGTCAGTGACACTAGCATTAATTTTTTTGTATTATTAGATCTTGTATCAAAATTAAGTAAGTAAGAAAAATGGGGTCTAGGAATATAGTTTAGTGGTAGAGTTTAAGCTTAGCATGTGTGAGGCCCTGGGTTTAACACCCAGTACTGACCAGCACATAAGGAAAGAAATAGGTTCATGATCATGTGCTTTCTTTCAGATCCACCCTATGGGCCAGAGGATAATAAGATTAATTTAATTTTTTTTTTTTTTTTTTTTTTTGGAAAGGGTCTGGCTAGTTAGTAAAGACTTCCACTTTGCTGGTCACTATCGTAATCAACAAAATGACCAGTTCTGCTACTCTAGGGTAAGAGCGTCAAACAATGCATAAACAAATGAGTTCAGCTACGTCCCAATAAGACCTTACTTATAAGAAGTCAATGGGTCAGATTTAGCCCTCACTGACCCTAACCACACTCTAGTGAACTGTCTCCATGCAATTCTTTTTTTAAAAATAATTTATTTAGTTATTCATGAGATAGATCAATCGATCAATCGATAGATAGATGGGGTGGGAGGGGTGGTTGTGCCAGGGCCTCTGGTGGCTGAAAACTCCAGACACATGCGCCACCTTGTGCATCTGGCTTATGTGGGACCTGAGGAATTGAACTTGGGTCCTTTGGCTTTGCAGGCAAGTGCTTTAATGGCTAAGCCACCTCTCCAGTCCCCCCATGAAAGGTCTTATCCTGTCCTAAAGACCTTGCAAGAGAAAGGATCAAGATGACCCTTCTCTTAGTTGACAACAACGCCTAGAAAGCCAGGATGACTATGTCCATCACAGATCTCAGCTGCTGGGATCTTTTTACGGGCAACCCCAGTTCTCTCTGCAGGGTGCACATCATTAAGCCCATTGTATATATGAAGAAACTGAGGCTTGGCAAAGGACAAGCACTGTCCAAGAACAGGGAGGTAACCTTAAAAGATCTCCAACATCTCCAGAGACGTACACCAGCTCTGAGGGTCTAAGTGAAAGGAACAAGTACAAACCAGAGCCTTCCAGATTCCAGAATGTATCCACCTAAAACCAGATATGATCAAATCAGGAAATCTCAAAAATCCCGTCCGTCCAGTTGTCAGCATTGTTCATAGCCAAATGTCAGTTTTTAAGAAGCCTTCTGCTTTGGTATTATTGGTGACAACCAAACCCAATATTCAGTGGAAGGTCAGCTCGAGTTTAGGGGACCTGGATGGTCACAGGTTCTAACAGTAACAGAGCAAAGCTTTCTCTAGTCAAGCCCACCATAATGACCTCTGACTTCAGTGAGAACAGACATGATAATGTTAATAATAATAATAGAAACGTCCCAGTCCCTCATTATTCAAGAATCTGATAGGTCATGTTGTGTGCTTGCACACCCTTTTTCATGTAGTGGTTCACTTAATCCCTAAAATAACCCTGCATCTCCATTTTACGGATGACAATACCGAGGCACAGAATGCTTGAGATCAGACAACTAGAGTGGAGGAGCTGTTTAAATTCAGAATCCTGGATGTAACTCCAGAGAATTGAGTTCATTTCAGTAAGGGCCCCAGAACACGCATGTGAAAAATGGTTTTGAGCTGGGTATATATGACTTATACTACATGGAGGTAACAAAACACTGTTAGGAAGCCCACATGCAATCTAACATCCAAACAGCCAGGCATGCTTGGTCCTGACTCTGACATCATCTGCCTTCTCACCTCCTGCTAAGTAGCAGGCTTCACAAACAGCCTGAGTCTCAGTGGGTCATGCGGGAATGCTAGCTTGCACACGCACATGCACCTAGGATAAACGAAGTGCTTGGCAACTAGACCATGGACGTAACCAGAAGTTACCCAGTCACCGCACGAATTACCCATCTCCTTTGTCACCGTCCTTCTCTGAAGAGCTACTGGCCCAAGGTGGCAATTGTGGCTAATTACTGAAGATACTTAGCTCCCCCCAGGCCCGTGGCTCTGTCTGCTGTGCACTTCCATGGTAATGTAAGGTGGGGTTGTCATTGGGTGCAAGGACCTCTACAGAGACACCGAAGTCATTATACTTTGCGGTTGTGGGTAAAGGCCAGAATGTTGAAGAACAACGCATCCTTTCCATCTACTTAAGCCCTCTACGATATACCCAGCACCGCCAGCCACAGGATGCTTCCGCTCCTCACTTCTTGGTCATCCTCACTGTTGCTCCCATTTTCAAAAATTATTTCTTTTCTTTTTTTTTTTTTTTTTTTGGTTTTTCCAGGTACAGTCTTACTCTAGCCCAGGCTTACCTGGAATTCACTCCAAAATTATTTATTTCTTTATTTGCAAACAGAAAAACAGAAAGGAGAGAGAGGAAAAAGAGAGGGGGGGAGGGCAAGAGAGAGCACACTGCTGCAAAAGAACTCCAAATGCATGTGCCACTGTGCATCTGGCTTTAGGTGGGTGCTGGGGAATCAAACCCAGGTCATTAGACATTAGAAGCAAGTGCCTTAACAGCTGAGCCATCTCTTTTTCTTTTTTTAAGTGAAGAAATGAAGGCTCAAAGTATTTATGATTGTTCAAGGTCAAATAGTAAGTTTCACAATCACCACATGCCTCTTTTCAGAATGACTTGCCCACACTGCACATGTCTGGTGGTAGAAATGTGCATAAACATACTAATTGGCACCATCATCAATCAAACTAATAACAAATAGCTGCATACACACACACACACACACACACACACATATATATATATATGGTATGTATATTTCCTAATTCTCCTACCTCTGCCTGGGGGATTACAGAAGCATGCCTCCGTATCCAGTAAGTACATAGAGTGGGGATCGAACTCACAGCATCATAGCTGATAGGCAAGCCCTCTGCTAACTGAACTTCATTTCCTGCCCAGTGAGTAATTATTAATAACTGGTAGAGTGTCGTATGCCACCAGCTAGGGCAAGCTGAGCTTTACAGAGTAATAATGGTTTTACTGTCTAAATATCTGGTGACCTCTGCCAGCTGATTAATTAATTCATTCCAGCTTTAAAATGAAAAAGGGACCACTCACAAGAGTGCATGCCTATAGAATTGGACGTCATGCACTCAGTGGACGGATCCAAGGACAGGTTTCACGGAGGGGGACAAGCTGAAACTTTAAGGAGGCTTGGGTGGTGGCTGGCAGGCTTGGATAACTCACAGAGCCTCTCCAGGTCCATCTATGAAATGGGCAGCCCAAGTCCTGCCTTATTCCGACTCCTGCAGTGATGGTGAGCATCAGTGAGAAAATATTCCCCCCCCCCAAAAAAAAAAGTCCTCTTTAAATCACAGCAAACCACACAGGGACGCTGTTCTTAAGCTGGTCCAAGGCTCTTGCTCCTGCTTTTAGGACTGACGTCTTTACATTTCAGAAAATGGAAAAAAAAAAAAAAGGCAGAATGATTCTTTTAAAGTAGAAAAATCATACTGAGTCGTGGCTGTCCTTCTGAGATAGGTGCTGGTGTCACCTCAATCAAGAAATCATTAACCTTCATTTGGTTACTTAAACTAAGCCATACTGGCTGATTCAATATTCAACATTTTCTCTAAGTCACCGGGCATATCATCAAGAAGGCTTTCTCTTGCAGCTACTCAGGGCAAACACATTCCAAACTATTTCAAATCAATAATAAAAATCATTTCAATGTATATAAACAAGTTAATGGAGTAAGGGAAAGCAAGGCGGATCTCTTAATGAGAGGGCCCTGTTGCCCCCTCTAGGCGCCTGCAGTAAATGCCGCCGGTTTCTGCGGCCTCTCCTCCGAAGGAGCTGCCCTGCTCTTGGGCTAATGAATGACTTAGGCCAGGGGGGAAATGACGTCACCAGGATGGAAAAGCGATCTGCACTGAAACTTTCTACCTGCTTTCCATTTGTCATAATTATTTTGCACAATGCAGCCTCCATTTGCATAATTTTGAGGCGTGTCATTATCTCAATTGAAAATTGTTTTAATATGGCCGAATAATTCACAATGACATCAGCCAGAGTCCTAATGAAATATACAAGTATAATCATACAGCTAATTACCAGCCGTGTTAGCATTAGAAAACAAATCATGCATACATTAGCCGATGTATATGCAGCTGAGTGTTATAAATAGAGCCGTCCTCCCTTCACAATCCCCCTAGAGTTTACTTTTAAATGGCAAGATTAATTTTCCCAGGTATGGCTCTTAGAACAGTGACGAAATGCCCCAGATCATTATAATGGTTCGCGTTCAACTCGCCAAAATGAGCAATTAAAAAGAAATCCTGTATTTAAAAACATATCTATTCCTTTCACAGAAGCAACCTTCTACAGCTTTATATTTAAATCAGAATTCGCCATTGAATTACATCAACTGGACTTAATCTGGACCCAGGAAGGAAGATGTGGGGGAGGTCAACTAGGGGTCTTTAAAATTAATTCCAATTTCAATTTTTTTAAATAAAAAGGAATGACCACAAAATATCCCATAAAACACTGAATAATTTCCTCCTGGGTTTAGCCAGAAGTCTATTAGGAACCAGCTCTTTTCTGGATATTTAATCCTTCCCTTTTCCAGATCACAGGCCATGTTGAAGTAATAAATTTGAAAAGCAAATAATAAGAAATCAGGAGGGGGAGGGGGAGGAAGACAGCTGCGCAGGAAAAGTTGGGCCGGGGGAGGGGACGAGCGAGACCTTGGGAGGGGGAAAGAGCTCAACCTGTTGGTCGGCTGCAGGATTGTCGCTCTGTCTACAAACGACACCTTTGGAAAATTGCAGGCGGACGGACGTGGGGAAATGGGAACGTTTAAAAACCCCCGAGCTGCTAGGGGGGCGGGGGAGGGGTGTGTGCTGGGGAGGAGAAGGGAGGAGCTTATTTCAGAAAAAAAAAAAAAAAAAAAGACAGATTCCTGGGCCAAGGTTCTGACGAACTCCAGTCATTAAACCCGCCTAAACCCACTGATGGGTAATTCGATCCTTGGGAAAGAGGGTGAGCGAACCGGGGCCCAAAAGTACATCCAAGTCCATCCGATCCCGAATGCTGCAAGGACCCACCCGGGCAGCTCCCAGCCCCTAGGAGGAGTTAAACGCGAGCCATTCATTTAGCAACACCAACACCAACACACACACACACACACACACACACACACACACACACACACACACACTCAGACCTACCTCGAAAGCTCGCGAGCCTGGCACCGAGCTAAGCTGCGCTGAGAAGTCCCAGTTCTGATTGCCACAAAGCCTTGCCAAAAAGGCGATGGGGGGGGGGAGACCGTGCGCCCTCCCTCCCCAGTGCGCCCTCCTTAAGTACCCTGGGGTCCACACACTACTACCATCCTCTGTAAATAGTTCCCCGAGGTCGACCAGCTGACCAGGGGAGCCCGCAGAAGTGGGGTCACACATGCAAGGACATGAGCCCAAGGGAGGCGGCGGCCCGGCGCCGGGTGACAGCGCCCCAGGGCTCACCTCCGCGTGCGCCCCAGTGCGCCCCGGAACGTGCCGGGGCCTCGGTCTCCGCCTCCCCCTCCGCGCTGCCAGGGCGCCCGCGGGGGACCCGGGAGCCGGCCTCGCGGGGCAGGGGGCGAGCACACACCCTCCTGCGGCCCGGCCCGCCCCCGCCCCCCACAACTTAAGATCGCTGGAAGACAACCACTTCGCGTGAACATCAAATGGCTCGTGGGGCGGAGGGGGGTGGGAGTGGGCGAGACGCAGTCGTTAATGCTGAACGTGTTTGTGCGGGTTACAGGACCGCTTTGAAATCCGCCCGGGCAGATGTGCAAGTTATGTGAAATGTATTCTTCCAGTACCTGTCATTTATCACTTTACTCAACACGCCTTCGCCAACTCAATAGCTTTTGATCTCATTCTGCCTCCATTTCGTAATTTCCGCCCTCTTAAACATATCAGATACTTACTTGAAACACACACACACACACACACACACACACGAACAAGATCGAAACCCACCGAAAGAAATCCACCCAGCCCACAAGCCAGACACGAAGGTAAATTTTCCATAAATAAATAAATAAAATAATTTTTTCAAAAAATAGCAAAAAATAAAAATAAAAAGCATAGGATGTTCAGGAAGCATTGGTAGGAGAGCATGGATCGATCTCTCTCTCTCTCTCTCTCTCTCTCTCTCACACACACACACACACACACACACCCCTGAACAAAACGCCTTCTCGAACAAGTTATTTGATCTTGACCAAAAAAAAAAAAAATCGTACTTGGGTCCTCTTTGTAAAGCTGACAGCCAAACTCTGACAATGGCAAAATCCTCGAGCCCCAGCTAGCGGCGCTACCCCTTTAAAAAAGGAGTCGATACTGCTCGCCCGCAGAAGTGAATACAGTACGTTCAAGCTTGCACTGTAATGAGCATTACGAGCAAGGGGTGGGGGTTGGGGGGAGGCTCAGAAAGGACGCAGAGAGGGAGAGATAGGTTTACCACCTCGCCATGGTCGCTATTTCTGCCCTGGGGAGTGTCTTCAGGGAGGAAATAAAGTTTGGAGCTGGATAAAAGTTGCCGGCTGGTCCTTTCTTCCCACAGCAGCTGGAGCTCCGCTATGCAAATCGGATCCTTCGGCGTACATCTTACAAAGAAAAAGTCGCCGAGGGACAAAATTCTTGGTTTGCCTTCAAGGTGGAATTGAAAAGCCTTGTAGAAAATGTAAGGTCCGTGTAAGCCACACGGTGAGCCGACCCACTGCAGGAGGAGGAAAAAAAAAAAGACAAGAAAAATAAAATAAAATAAAAAATCAAATAAATAATGTAGCCATCACCAAACACAAATATCTATTCCCAGACATATTTACACACAGACATCTACACTCTTCCTCCAAACAAGCCCTCAGATTAGAACGTTGGGTGAGAAAAATAAAATAAAATAAAATAAAATATCCTAGAGACCCACAAATTTTCTTCTTTCCTTAAAAAATAAAATAATAAATAAAATAAAATAAAAACTCCAGGCCCTCACCCCCGCCCCTTCCCACTTCCCCATCGGAGGCGGTAAAATTACATTATGTATGTACGATCAGTACAGGGAATTAAAAAAAAAACAATAAAAATGATTGTGGTGGGGGGATGCAGAGGGTAAAAGTTTGGTGAAAAGTTTGTGGGGGGTGTGTGGGGGTGTGCAGGGGTGTGGGTGAGCCGAGGGGCCGGGGGGTGCCCGGGGGTGCTGGGATCCGAGGAGCGGAGGAGAGCAAAATACCTGGACTGAGTTGGGCTCCATCTCGCCGTTCTGAATTGATTGAACTCAACATTCTCTCTCCAAACTTGTTGGCTTGAATGGATTGCATCAGGTCCTGGCAGGGGAAAGCATTCTCTACCTCCAGCCGGAGCAATGCCTCAATATAAAACTCAGCTCTCTCCTCCCCCTCGGCACCAAAATGATTGAAAATAGATCCTAATATTTCTCTGACGACTCGATTTTCGGATCCTGTCAAAATCAGGTGGGTTTCTTTCCGAATGTGGGTGGATCAAAATCCGGATCAGGAGAGAGGATGCGTCCGATGTCGGCGGGAAGGAGATGGATCCGGGCAGAAAATAGACAATCAGGGTTTTAAATTTTTCCTTTCGCTGTAAATCTGTGTAAAGAAGAAAGATGTCTCTTTCCTGATGCCCTAGATTAAGGGTAGCCTCTTGTGAGAATTTTGGAGGGGACCAAGGATCGCGAGCTGCGCTGTGCATCTGACAGGACCTGCTTGTATATGTCTAATATAAAGAACATTTCCTGCAGAGATTCCGGGGCGCCGCTCCTCTTTCTAATGCTCCTTAGCAGATTTGCTGTTATTAGACATGTAGATTTGTTTGATAGTTAAATTACGCTTCCTCACTGCCATGTTTTCGAGAACTAATCTGTTAAATTATCTTTGGATGCCTATTTACATAGAAGGGAAAAGTGGGTTATCGATTATATAAACATATAAATATTAATGCATTTGTTCCTTTCGCAAAAAAAAAAAAGATACTCAGCAAAAGAGAGAGAGAGAGGAGACCAGAAAGACAAGTGAGCAGTATACACCACACACACACACACACACACACACACACACACACGTCTCGGGATTTTGCGAGCAATATTGAACAGACAGGGACTGCATTTAGGGAGTGAACAATAAACGATGCATAATAAATCAATAAATGCGAGCAGCGAGTCTGCTCGGAATATGAATTCCGGCTCCCGGTTTCTGAGTGTGCATTCTTTAATTTTGAAGTATATAGACTAGTACGTGTCTATCATGCTGATGGTGGCCAAGGGCTCTCTGAAATGATAATGTGTTTATATAACCGAGCGCTACAGGAATAATATACCGACTCCTACCCCACCCCCACGCCTCCCCCGCCAAAAATAAAAATATTTTTTTAAAAGACCAGGGAGGGGAAGCTTCCTCGATAATAGTTTGAAACTGCAAAAACATTTTTTTTTTCCATTTGCAAACTAGTTAAACACTAGTAAGAAATTAAACTGTTGAAAATCGGGGGCGGGAGGGGGCATGAACCCCTAAGACAATAAAGGCTTTAAATGTGTGTATTTATTGTTCTGGGGTGCTGGAGCATTGCAAGGTTTGCATGCATGGCTATTATGCAAACACAGAGAAACTTAAGAGCGACAGAACAAGGAAGAGAGAGAGAGAGCAAGAGAGAGAGAGAGAGAGAGAGAGAGAGAGAGAGACTGACTGCAAAGCCCTCGCTCCGACCCAGCTGCCTGTCGTCCGCCAGGCTACATTGCTTTTTCGCAGTGTTGATGTAAAATGGTGTACTTGCTTCCCCACCCCTTCCCGGCTCTCCTCCCACTCTTCCAGCACCCCCCCCCCCACGATTTTATTATATTGGCACCAATCTTTCCAAAGTGGGTCTGGCAGGCTAAAAAAAAAAAAAAAGTAAACATGTACTATATGGGGAATAAGGTCTGTATAGTGTAACAGTTGAAACTCGATCTGTGATAAAATTACAGGATGTTGAAATTACTAGTAAGCTATTTTTAACGCTTTCGCAACGTTTTACCTCCACTCACAGCATCTAGTTGAGACAGGATTACTTTAATGAAAATTATATTCACATGGCTGGAGGTAATACACCCAGTAAAGCACAAATGCCTCGTACTCGGTGACTTGAGGTGGAAAGACCCTCTGCGTGTGGATTTTTTAGGCTTTTTTTTTTTTTTTTCATAACGTCTGCGTCCGCTGCAGCAAGAATTAGGGCACTTAACATTATCTAAACCACATTTTTTGATTCAGAACATGGGGAAGTAATAAAAGGCAAGATCTATCTCGTTTCTGTACACACAGAGATAAACGAAAGAAAATGGCAGGTCCTCCAATTACAATAAGTAATAAAAGCCCATACCCAAAAGCCCATATTCTGAAAGCTGCTGAAAAACTATTTTAATAATTTAAAGTAATACCACAAGTGTACACCATGAAGGACAGTATAACAATTCAGTCTCCCATCTTTTGCATTAGCTAAATTATGACTTGCACATCACTCTTTAATTATCTTCCTTGAAATTTCATCTGATCTTCTTCTCTTATAAACATGGGTTACAGAGAGAAATTACAGCCCTCGCCCTCTCTCTCTCTCTCTCTTTCTCTCTCTTTAACTTTATGATGCATACTGCAGACATTTGATTAGAATAACTCATTCTGTTCATTTTTAACATATGAATGGACTTGACTGAAGGGCATTTTAGATATTAAAAAAAAATTCATGAGATATGCCTCAGGCTTCTGTTAGCCCCTATCCTGTTAGGGTAAATATATACATTCACTTCAAGAAATTCTATATTAAAAAAAACTTGAGTTGCAGTATTCTGACAAGATCTTCTTTGAGATGGACTGAGTCAGTTTCCTGTGTGACCAATGAGCAGCATTTATGCAGGAAACCTCAACCAAGTGCCTAAGGGCATCCCTAGATTGTGTGTTAAACCTCTCCCTTAAAAACCCAGCCTTCACAGCATTTCAGCAACTACCACTATGGTGGAGCTGTAAGTCCTTAAGTGTCTGTAACTGACTTCATCTAATTAGAAGCCCCCTTTCCATTTCTCTTTAAGGTAGACACTGCAGCTGGCTGCATGTGGCTTAATATCTCAGATAAGGGCTTTTGAGACCTAGCTCTGAATAATTTTGAATATCTGCCTTTTTGTAATCAGTAGAAGCCTAAATCTCAAGACCGAATCACAGAAGGATCTTTCCTCAGCACCAGGAGCCCCACTCCCATGAATATAATAAATCTAATAAATTAAACCTCCACCCAATACTGAGAAAGCCTTTTAAAATTACAGATCACAATAGTGGTGCCCCTCCCTCAAACACTACTACTACTACCAAAAAAACAACCTTCTGTTTTATCTCTTCTTTAATGTGATGTTTGATAGGCACCTGTAAATTATCTGTGTAGCAAATATTCCTACAAAGAAAGTTTCAATTAAGATAAGGAGATTGTATTGAAACAGTTCTTTGAAGTAATGTAGTTAATAGCCTGTTTGATTTCTGCTTGTGAGAGAGTAATAACGTGGATTCAGGCTCCATCAATCACAGAGCAGATGTAAGACTCGAGACACCAACACCCAGGGGAATAGTGGCAAGCCCCTGCAATGCGGGGTCTCTGGGCTAATGTAAAGTAAATACTCATAAACAGATTGAACGTTTGTAAGGAGACAATCCATCCAGGACAGTTATAATCATGAAAGCAACTGCTCTATTTATCTATCTATCTATCTATCTATATATGAAGCTTGTAGCTGGGACTGGCTGTGTGTAAAAGGTGGTGGTGTGGGGGGGAACAGTATGTTTGTAGGAACCAGTGTTTCTGGCTCATTCTTGTGCTGGGTTACAGTAACCTACACCCACACATCTATATCCCTGCTGCTTTATTAGCCCCAAATCCAACTCTTTACGTTATCTGATATATTTAAAAGGTTTAAAAAATTAAAAGTCGTTTTCTGGGCCTCAAGGGGATGGGGGAGGTGGAGACGCATTATTCATTGTCTGTAAGTGAAGGGTCAGGAAGATTAAGCGAGTTGCAAAATCCAGCAGTGGCATAATTAGGCAGCTTGGACTGTAATAAACAGGACTATAAAAATAAAAATAAAAAAGTACAGTTTGAGGAAAGAAGGTGACTATTTCGCAAATGCAAATCTTCCTGAGCACCTCTGGGCCTCCCCTCCCCCAAACTGCAAAAGACAACTGAAGCATTTTTTGACCTTGGCTACAATAATACTTCATGTTCCAGCACTTTAGTCAGCATTTTATACACTAATTGCTACACACTACCGCGCGTGGCTCGGATCTGCTACTGCAGTTTTCACTGGTGAGCGGCGGATGGCTGGATGGAGACTGGGAATTCAACCTGGCAGCTCCATTGCTGCCCCCCGCCCCCTTCCTTCCTTCTTCCAGCTGCAGACCACTAATTTTTCTAGAAAACTCGCACGTGGATGAGGACAAGCGAGGTTAATGGTGCCCATGTCCTCTCACCCGGACAGGGCTCTGGGCCGCCTGGAAGATGCGAAGCAAATGGGGAAGGAAGTCAGGGCAGCGAGGGAGGAGTGGGGAGAAGCAGAGGCGTGCATGTGGGCCTGCTGGTCACCCTGAACCTGCGTCCCTTGGCTAGCCCAGGGGCTGGATGGATGCCCTGGGGACTCTGCGCGGTCCTTTTGGGAACCTCGAGTTAGGGGACGCGGTCTCCTCTTGCTTAGGCAAGAAGTGGGTTCGAGGACGGGGAAGCCCTGGCATGTGCAAACACCAGAAGCCAGAGTCGTCTTGGGCCCGTCCCCGCCTGGTCCCGCTCCCCTGCCCGGGGTGGCGCTGCTGTATGGACCCTAGGGGTGGGTGGGTGGGTGAGATGCGAAGAAAGCAGCCTCTCTCACTGAGCTGGGGGCCTGAGCAACAAGTCCAGCCTGGGAAGACCATAAACCAGGTTACACGGGTCATTGCTTTTCCGGGAGACCTCTAGTGGTCAAAGGTTGAGCTGCACCTTAGAGATGGGATTCCTTATTTGTAGCTGGTCTGGGCTGCGGTGGGGGTGGGCGACCAAAGCTCCTCCAGGCGCTAGAGGCTGGTGCGTTCGGAAACACGAGAGTGGGGACAGACTTCTCGTAGATTTGGAGGCGGGGAACTCGGAGAAAGGTATCCCACTGGGAAGGATCACGTGATGCGCTTTGGGGGCACGGGCAACCCCAAGGTCCTCTGGAAACCGCCTCTTTTATCTTGATTTTATTTTAGGGTCTCAGATTAATCATATCTTCTCAGGGGAGTTGAATTAAATGCCCAAGTCAGTTTCAGTGACAGTTTAATGCTGAGTTTATTTATTTATTTTTCTAATTTGTTTATAAATTAAAACGGAGTCCTCCCTCACCCCAATCAGAAACACACACACAAGTGCTCCTTAATTTTAACAATCCAATGACTTTAAATGCCCCTGACATTTATGAGTTACTTAGTCGGCAAGTAACAAGCTTCCTTAAAAAAAAAAAAAAAAAAATCAGCCGCATGCACTGCAGGGTACATACAGGACTTTTAACTGGACTGCAACCTCTCCCCTCTTCTGGATACTACCCTATCACACTCTTCTTCTCAAAGGGAGGACGCTGGCAGAGAGGCTGGTGGTGACTCATGGACTTAGAGTTCTTCAAAGTCATTTATGATCCACATATTACCAAATAATTCAATCAATCTGACCCCTGGTATGATACTACAGAATTTGTTGAGAACAGCTATCTTAGGTCATATTGCAATACCTGATTTTTTTTTTTTTTTAGAGGACAGGAAAATGTACAGACATGGAGTCCTGGCTGCACTGTGGGACTGTATCTTGTCCACCAAAAATTTCTCTGTGCAGTTTCAAATAGACATTAATGATGCCTTGGATTTGGTGATTTACAACTTATGATTACTTGACAAGAATTAAGTAACTTCTTATTTAGGACCAGAGTGGGTTCTGTAGGTAAATCACCAGACGGCAAGACAAGGGAACCATTCCTCACCGATTTTCTGTGTCTCTGTGTATAGTTATAATCAGCTGTTAGAGTCAAACCCTAATTCTGGCTTTGCTGGAGTTTCTCAGATAACTATGGCAGAATTACGCAGATTGCATCTACATACCACAGTCCCCTGTGCTGGGTCCTCAACAAACCCACTGGGGAACAGGCCCCACTTCGTGCGGCTTGTTGTAGGTGGATCTATGTCAACGTGGTCGATCATAAGGGTGCAAGGAGATCTGTATCATCTGGAAGATAAGTTGTGATGTTGTTTCACTCCTTGTTATCAATAAGCTTTGGCTAAACTGGAGGGGTATTTTCCACAAAGCAAGTCCGGGGAGCCAGATAAATGTTCTTTCACCATGGCTTCTAAGGGTGTGCTAAAACTAGTTTCCATAGTTTTCCCAAGAACTGATTCTGACGTTTTTAGGAATTTGGCAAGCAGGCTATTAAATACATCCATTAAACAATTATGTAAACTCACAGGTAAATAAGTTATATTAAAAGTAATGGTAGTGTGCTCTCACAAAAACAATGTCTTCTATTTTATTGCATCTTGGTGTTACTTACCTGTGTTCTTGAGGCTATTTCTACTGTGTTCTTTGTTGGTGTTCCTGGTGCTATATACTAGTGGGCTTATCCCTACATCTCTCTAGCAACCTCTGAGGTGACAGTGGTGGCTTCAAATTAGTCTTCAGTGACAGTATTTGTACCCTGGAATTCAATAAATGTTACAAATCTGGCTGGGATTTATTGCTTGTCAATAGATTACACTTAAAGAAGTGTTACTTTTTTTTCCCTCTCACTATTAATTGCAAGAAGAGGGAGAAAATGGGCACACCAGAGCCTCCAGCTGCTACAAACAAACTTCAAGTGCATGTGTCACTTTGTTCATCTGGCTTTACGTGGCCACCAGGGAGTCTTCCCTGGGTGCTTGGGCTTTGATGGCAAGTGCCTTGACTCTCAGCCATCTCCCCAGCCCGTGGAAACGTCGCCATTGAATCTCGAGTTGTCCCTTGCAGGCTCATGTGCTGAAGGCTTGCTTGTCAGCTGATGGGACTTTGGGGACATGACTGGCTACTGAGGGCTTTGATTTCATGAGGGGATTGATCCGTCCATGGAGTCTTAATTCAATGGCATTATTGGGAGGTGGTAGAGTCGGGAGGGGCTCCCTGGGGGCCTAGCTTAGAAGAAAACATTTGTTCCCAGACCCTCTTGGTCTCTGTGCTTCCTGCTGGCATGAGTTCAGCAGCTTTGCTGCCCCACAATCTCCTGTCCTTTAAGTCCCTCCACCTTGGGTGTTTGTCACAATGGTGGGACACTGACTAATACAGAATATGATTGAAAAAAATTATGAATAAGGTAGATTGTGATGGATGATTTTACGTGCTGTCTGGGCCATGGGGAGTATCGGGGAGGGGGCTGTTGGATGAGGGTCACATTTCACTCAGTAGAGCTGATAAGGCAGGCTGTCCCCTGCTACGGTGGGTCTGGGCATGATGGCGTGATGACGACAGACCAATGGAGGAAGGTGTATCGTCTTTTGCTCTATTGCTGGAGATGGGACATTGGTCTTTTTAGCCTTCAGGCTGAAACTCTTGGGTGTCAGGCCTCTGGACTCAAACTGGTAGCACACAACAGCTCTCCTAGATGTCTTGCTTGCTGATTACCAATCTTGGAACTTCTTCACATACATAAGTAATCATGCATACTAATACATTTTAATAAATCAGTGTATACACACATACTACACTCCCATACTACACACATGCACACACCCTCTTGGTTCTATTTACCTGGGCAACCTTGAATAACCCAAAGATTTAACTTAAAAGTATTTAAAAGCCTTATATCTAATTAGTTGGTGATTATCAAAACTGTTGAGGAAATCTTTGAAAGCTGTCATCTAATGCCAGCAAAGAAGTTGCTTGTGTCACCGAGGAAAGGGAAATTCCCAGAGATGTCTTTACTTTGCCATTTTTGTTTTATTCTTTGATGGAAATGAAAATATCACCCGTCATTCACTGTGAGACTATATTCACGTGTTAATTGCAATCATATGTTACCTATGGTTACAAGCTCAGCAAATCAGAAAAAAGTGTCATGTGAGTATAACTTGGCCTTTTGCAATTTATAATAATAAAGGAGCCACACCTTTTGTTGTTGTTTGCTGGAGCAGAACGTGTAGAGGAGTTCCTTTCCTCACTGCGGTGACAACCCTGGCAAGAGACGGACTTCCGGATGGAGCGGAGCTGTTCTGGCTCTCGGGTTGAGGCCACTGTCCGCCATGGTGGGGAGACAGGGCAGCAGGAGCAGGTGGTGGCCCGTCACCTTGCACCTTCAGCCAAGAAGCAGAAAGAAAACAGGAAATAGCTTGAGATTTCAAACCCAAGTGACCCGCTTCCTCCAATGAGACAGGACCCTCTAAAAGTGTCACCGTCTAAACTATTAAGACCAGGTAGGGACCAAGTTTTCAACCACATGGGCCTATGGAGAACATCACACAGTCAAACACATTAATGTACAATCAACTTACAGACATAGGATATGTGCGTGCAAGGAGATATACATATACAAACATATACATATAGACACATCCAGATCTCTAGATCTAAAACTCTATGTAGTCTGTACATGTACATACACATTATTATACGAATGTGTGTATACATTTAATGGAATTCTTTTGAATGTGTGTTATGGGATGTGTGGCACACGCGTGTGTGGTTGTTTGTAGACAGGCGTTCATAGGCAGGTGTGGAGGCTGGCGGGCAATGTCAGGCGCCCTCTGTCACTCATGCGCATGTTTCTTTGAGATGAAGTTGCTCATTCAACCTGGAGCTTTCATTTTTGGCCAGGTAGGCCCCATGGTTCTCCAATCTCTATTCCTGCAGTCTGGGGTCACAGACATGCATAGCCATGCCCTGATTTTTACATGGGTGCTGAGGAATCAAACTCAGGTGGTCTCATACCTGCAAGCTTGTGTGGCAATCACTCTTAACCACTAAGCCATCTCCCCATCCCCCACATGTATGCTTTTTTGAGGTCATGGTCTACTCATTACACCTTTAGAAGCCTACTTCTCTTTACCGAGAGCCTTAAATTTGACATACAAAACCCCAAATGCTGGAGCAAACATCAGCCAATTGCAGCATGTTATACGTTCTTAAGTGGTTTAAGATTCCCGAAAAGGATAATATTTTATGAAACATGAAAGTGATGTGAAATTTAAGCTTTGGTGTCCACAAATACATCTTGTTGGAAGGCAGCCATGCGCCTCCAGTACAATATCATCAACGGAGGGCTCTGCACCACACACGGTCCACCTGCCTGCCTGCAGGGAGACGGAATGACACTCAAAGCCTTAAGGGTTTTCTATGCTTCCCTTTGTAGTAAACGTTGGCTGAGCCCTGTTCAAAGGTACAGAGGTGCATTCCTAGGCTCAGAGGAGTAGGTGCAAGGAATTGGCCTCCTGATGTGATTTCATTTTTTTTTTTTTCTGAGGTAGGGTCTCACTCTAGCCCAGGCTGACCTGGAATTCACTATGGAGTCTCAGGGTAGCCTTGAACTCACAACAATCCTCCTACCTCTGCCTCCCAAGTGCTGGGATTAAAGGCGAGCCCCACCATGCCTGGGCCATCCTAAAGTGATTTCTTGTCATCAACCCTAGAAACATTTCCTTGGGAAGCAGAGGCAGTGGGCTGCCCTGAGTTGGAGGAATTTGGAGGTGTGACACCGAGCCAGTAAGATAGTCCAGACCATTACAAACAACCATCACATTTTTTTTACTCCTTGGTTTGTGTTCCAATTGCTTGGTGACAGTACCTTTCCTTCATGGCACTTGTCCTAAAGCACTGTATAATTGTGCTTGGGATTGTTAAATATTTATTGTGTTTTCCTGTCCAGTGTGGTTCAGAACTGTGTCGTCAGGGTGTGACAGGACCCTTCAGGATAAAAGATGCTATATAAATGAATGATTATTTGATGAGTAGTTACTGCATGTGGGGTATGTAAATGTGGTAATTCACTAATGTTACACCAGTGCATGTACCTGAGAAACTGGAGTGTATCATTCTGCCATTTGAATCTGACATCATTTATATCCTTTTAAAAATTCTCAATCATTTTTTTAATGAGGAAACACAATGGAAGAACAGGAAAAAAATCCTCCTTTAATGCAATACTTCAGCTGAAAGTTTAATGACACAAAAGGCAGGCAGTTCAAAGTTACAGTTCCCACAGCAACTGTAACTCTGCAATATAGCACATTTACGCATAGATCTCACAGCGTGCACTGAGATACAAAATACTCCTCACTGGGCATGCAACGGGGCAGAGTTATGGTTGCTATGGGTACCATGACTTTGAATTTCCAGAATTTTTTTAGAGTTTAAATTCTCAACCAGAGCATCACATTAATAGTTCATTTTTTTGCATTGAAAATAATAAAGGTTGTATCACGGTTCCCATTGTTAAGCCCATCGCTGGCTCTGGAGGTCCATTGCTTCGTAGAAATACCTCCCCAAACACGTTCACCCTACTTGCTAAAATTAAACACATGACCTCAGCTCAGGGAATATTTTAGTTTGCAAATTTATATGTGATGACTTTCACTAGATTAACTAAAATCTGCTCATCCCTTCTCAAAAATCACCAATCAATTCAGATTAACCCTCTCGGTATTCTGTGAGATTTTATCTGTTATTCATAGGATGAGAGAAGATGATAATCATATTCATTGTATATGTACATGAAATATGTAATGTATATATTTATAATTTATACTCTGTCTTCTTGTTCCCCCCTCCCAAAATAAAAAAAAAGAAGAGCTGGAGATGGCTAGCTGCATGCATTCATTTATTCATTTATTCCTTGAACACACCATGCAATTTTATGATTTTATTTTGCTGGTCCTAAGATCCCTTTTATTTTAAAAATGATTGAGGGCCTTAAAGAGCTTTTGTTTATGGTGCAGGTTTCTAGATGGATATAAATATGAATATATATGAAGAAATGTGCACATATATATACAGCTATATATAGACCATAGATTGGAAAGTAAAACAGAAATATTTAAAATTATTTATTTATTCATCAGCTCACTTAAAAATAAGTAGTGCAATCATTACATGTTGAGAAAATATTTTTAAATAAAAATAACTGTACTTTCCCAAATTACAAAAGTTGCTGGGAACAGAGGTGTTACTTTACATTCTTTTACATTTCCCCAATCTATTGAAGGGAGTAGTGTTAGCTCCTCATAGCTGCTCATGCCTTCAGCCTGCTGGCTGTCACAGGCCGCGAGGCTTCTAGGAGACTCTACTGTGGCCGTGGGACAAAAACATGAGTGAAAGCAGCCAGTATGTCTCGGCACTAGTGCAGTCATCGTTTTGACTCTGGAAGCCACTGGAGATTACCTCAGAGAGTGCCGTGAACACCCAGATGAAGTTTGGCAAGTTAACCTATTTAAAAATATGTTTTTATTTTTATTTGAGGCAGATATATAGAGGGAATGGGTGTGTCATGGACTCTATCCACTGCAAACAAACTCCAGATGCATGTGCCACCATATGCATATGTCTTATGTGGGTACTGGGGAATTGAACCTGGGTCCTTAGGCTTCGTAGGCAAGCACCTTAACCACTAAGCCATCTCTGAAGCCCATATTAACCTTTTATGTATTTGTCTATGACATTTATGGCCTTCAGGAAAACTCCTAATCACATTTTAAACCATGGAGAAATCTTATTTCTTTTAAAAATATTTCATTTTTATTTATTCTTGAGATAGAAAAAGGGAGGGGGGGAGGGAGGGTTGGAGGTACCTCTTCATTTCCTAACATGAACCAGGCAGCCTAGGAACACGACATGTGAGAACTTAATTCAAGGAGTAATAAACATGGCTCCCATCCATTGAGCCAAGAACATATGCCAGGAACCCGAGCAACTGTGTCAAATTCAATCCATGACAATGCTGTGAACTTAGTGCTATGTTTTTTTTTTAAATTCTTTTAGTGAAGAAACAAAGGCTTGCTCAAAGTTCAGTAGTTAGCAAGTGGCAGCGGCTGATGGACCTAGCACCACACAGAGAAGAAAGGAGCTAGACAAGGCAGGAAACAGCTTGTGCCTTAAAGACATTTATAACCTTCCTTGGGAGACAAGGCATACTACACAAATGAAAGGCTCACGGTAATAGAGAAACCAGGTAATGTGAAGATCGTAAGTAATACAACGCCTCCTACATGGAAATGGATGTCTACTTGATGAAATGTTTGTGTTTAAGTTGTTGAGGTATATTCACTTATCACAAGACCCTTGTTTTATGAGGCATGCCAGATAAATATAGTATTATTTATAAGTTATATATTTGCCATTGTTCTAATCTGTTACAAACACTAACATATGCTCAAAGATATTAATTACAAAGAAATCTTTAAGGTCATTATATACATATGTGTATATTTATATATGTTATATATATATATATATATATATAATATATATATATATATATATATATATATATATATATATTTGCAATGCTGAAGAATCACATAACACACTTGTTAAGCAGTTCATCCAGTCTATAGCAGTTCATCCAGTACATAGGCTGCAAATAGGCTGCTCTGGGGTTTTAAAGATCCCGTGCTGCTGTCTCCACCGCCAGCATGTAGTCACTAAGGACTGTGGCCCATGTGCAGAAATGGTCAGGTTGAAGACAGCAAAGGTAAGGTTCAAGCCAGCATTGACACTCATATGTTGAGGTGGTGAAAAATTTTGTCAGTCATGGTGGGATCTGCTTTACATGCCCACGTCCATGCTAAATCTTATTTATTTATTTTTGAGGTAGGGTCTCCCTGTAGCCCAGGCTGACCTGGAATTCACTATGTAGTCTCAGGATGGCCTCCCAAGTAATGGGATTAAAGGGTGCACTACCATGCGCGGCAGGGGTTATAACTTGATGTTTTGTAACAAGACCCAGTTTGGGCATACCTGGCTTGTCACTGTGCAGGAAGGAGGAAACCTGAGTCATGTCTTGCTCAAGGACGAGAGTTCTTGTTGAGCCTTTGAGCTTGCTGACAGTAACGATCATCATGGAGATGATTCTCTGTGGTCTCCGGTGCTCTGTCTCAAGAAAGTCTGTTCTTGGGGTCTAAATACAGGACCATGGATGGAGGCATTTTAAAAGAACACCATCATCCTCCACATGAGGAAACCAAGACCCAGAGATACCAAGCAGAGCTATATTACTCCTGAGAGGTAACCCTCTGAGGAGAAGGTGTGGGACACTGGCTGGGGGAAGAAGGGTACTCACTTCCATCATTCACATGCTCCTCAAGGACCCTTGGAGACCATGCGTGAACAGAATAGGCCTGTTGAGGCTTCTCCGTCCTCGCCTGTTGTCTTGCACACAGGGGTTAGGCGCGGCAGTTTTCAAACAGACTGCATGGAATATTTCCACATTCAAAAGTGAGCAAACATCTTGAGTTCTGTATTTCCTATTCTTGCGTTTGTTCTGTCATGAGCAATCTGGAACCTCTTCTATGGGTGAGGAGGTTGGGTGATGAGCTCTGAAGTTCCTTTTGATTCTCTGGTGAAACTTCTCTTGCCATGTCTACTTCTAGAGGGTGTCATCCAAACCGAGGCACAGTATTTGAGGAAAAAGTCAAATAGGGTGACATGAACTCCCCTGGGGATATCCTTGCTTAATTTGCATCTGAGATTATAGATGCTCAGGCCCATGGAATTCTGGGACAAATGACATTTTCTTTTATTACGCTGGCTCAATATGGGTTGCTGTAGGTCACAGGCAGCACAGGGTGGGTGCTCCTGGACTCGCGATGTCAGTGTTGGACAGTGTTGTATGCAGAACAAGAAAACACCATGGTGGGACTTAAGGGGACTTTATGGAGCCCAACACAGTGCAGGAACGCACCCTTAATTCTTCAAAACACATGAGATATTGTGAAGTGCTAATGTGGAGTGAGTACCACGAGTCACGCCCCTTTCTTCCTGCCGGTGTAAAGCAAATGACCTTCACTTTGCCTTCTTGACCTTCCTGCCTCAGAGAGCTCAACACACTCAGGACAAACAACAACACTTACTGTCCTAGGTGCTCACAGGTACGAAAGCACTTTATCTTTTTTGAATAAATCTTTTCGTTATTTGTTTACAAGCAGAACGATAGGGGATAGATAGATAGATAGATAGATAGATAGATAGATAGATAGATAGATAGATAGAGAATGGGAGTGCCAGAGCATCCAGCCACTGTAAATGAACTCCAGACACATGCAGCAGCTGTGTATCTGGCTTACATAGCACTAGGGAATCAAATGTGGGTCCTTAGGCCATGGAGGCAAACACCTTCACTACCAAGCCATCTCTCCAGCCCCATGACTGTGGTAAGCACTGATATTGTCTCCTCGATGCTCATGAGGTTCCTGGGGCACAGGAAGGACAAAAACCTGGCATGGGATACCCTGAAGCAGAGCCTTCACTCAGGTGGTCAATCTCTGGATAACACCCTGTATCATCTGTTTGATGACAATGTCAGTAATGTCCCCAAAGGAACAAAAAAAGTCAAATGGTTGATGAATAAATACATTAAAAATTTTCATCACTATTTTTTGACAAAAACTAAAATTACAATATGAAATTCCATTTGTAACCTATCAATGTGGCGAAGACTTTAAACCGCAGCCAGCATTGAAGTGGAATTTGCTCAGCAGGCGGGCACGCTCATTTGCAGTCTCTCTGAAGGACAATTTGGCAGCATAGGGCTGAATACCCTCCTTTATGCATTGTACCCCTGGACTCAGAAATCTCAGCACTATGAATTTAAAACTTTTTTGTTTATTTTTATTTATTTGACAGTGACAGACAGAGAGAGGAAGAGGCAGATAGATAGAGAGAGAGAGAGAGAGAGAGAGAGAGAGAGAGAGAGAGAGACAGAGAGAGAATGGGCACGCCAGGGCCTCCAGGCACTGCAAACGAACTCCAGACGCGTGCGCCACCTTGTGCATCTGGCTAACGTGGGTCCTGGGGAATTGAGCCTTGAACCGGGGTCCTTAGGCTTCACAGGCAAGCACTTAAGTGCTAAGCCATCTCTCCAGCCCATCAGCACTATGAATTTATCCTAAGGAAAAAAAACTGACTAAGTTAAAAAATTATGTATATAATTTTTATATACATAAATTTATTACATAAATTATATACATAATTTTATGTAAGAACACTGTTTGAGGTAGTAATAGGTTGGAAACCACATAAATCATAGCAAGATTAGTTAAACATATCATGACAGGGGTTGAGGGGATGGAACTGTGCTGAAAGGCCTTTACTTGCAAAGTTTGCTGCCCTGGGTTCAAGTCCCCTGCCGCCCACATAAAGCCAGGCCAGCATTTATTTGCAGCATCGAGAGATTCTGGCATGAGCTCATTCTGGTGTGTGTGTGCATGTGTGTGTGTATGCATGCATACGCACATGCGCGCGCACACACAAACACATAAAATAAACAACTTTTTAAAAATATCATGATATCACGGTTTAGCACTAATAAGGAAATATATGCAGATATTAGAAATGTAATAGAAACACATTTACTGACTTGGACAAATTTCTTAAAATCATGTTAAATTTAAAAAGGAGCTTTTAAGACAAAATATAAGATTTGACAGTATGATTATCATCATAAATCTATGTATTTTTGGTGGCTTCCAATTTTTCTATAAAGCATTACTTATGTTATATATGCATATAATAACAATGTTTTAGCTTTCTTGTCTTACTCATTGAAAAACATTTTTGTCTGTGTGCTCGTGAGTCTAACAAGAATAAGTTCAAAGTGAAAGTCTTAGCTAACGTTAACTGAGCACTCATTATGTACAAGGAGAAGTGCTAACTGCTTTGAATGATTCCTTTTCATCCCTACAGCTCTTACGGTATTGAGCACCCTTAGTCATCCTTTTTAAAGTTGAAAAAAACTGAAGCACAAAGAAATTGAATAACTTGTCCAAGTTCACGGAGGAGGCAGCTTCTAAGGGGATGTGAATAATTTGTAGGATTTAGAGATGAAAGAATAGAGTTGACCCTTGGGTGTTAAGGCTCCATCTCCTGGGGGAAGGAACATTTGCTGGTTACCCCTACATGGAAGATTGGTTTATCTAGTTAAAAATATAACCATTGGTCTGGAGAGATGGCTTAGCAGTTCAGGCACTTGCCTGCAAAGCCTAGTGACCCAGGTTCAGTTCCCTAGTACCCGCACAGTGGTACATGCATTTGAAGTTTGTGTGCAACAGCTGGAGGCCCTAATGTGACCATTCTCTTGTCTGTCTTTCCCGTCTCTTTCTGCTTGTAAATGAATAAATAAATAAATAAATAAATAAATAAATAAATAAAGCTATCATGTATATAGATTGAACTCCAAGGAACCAGGATGGGTAAATAAATATATTTTGTGATTTTAAGAGCAAATAGAAGTTAATTCTATCTCTCTACTGATGCTCCTTTCTCGTTTAAAAATATTTATCTACTTATTTATTTAATTTGTGTATGCACATGCATGCATGCCTGTGTAAGCATGCAAAAGTGTCTTACTATCGCAAATGGATGCTAGTCTGGCTTTATGTGGGTGGCTGGGGAATTGAACCCAGCCTGGCAGGGTTTGTAAGCAACACATTTAACTTTGCTGAGCCATTTCTCCAGCCCCTATTTCCTTCCTTCCTTCCTTCATTCCTTTCTTTCTTTCCATGTATTCTTTCTTTCTTTCTTTCTTTTTTTAAATTATTTATTTATTTGAGAGCGACAGACACAGAGAGAAAGACAGAGGGAGAGAGAGAGAATGGGCGCGCCAGGGCTTCCAGCCTCTGCAAACGAACTCCAGACGCGTGCGCCCCCTTGTGCATCTGGCTAACGTGGGACCTGGGGAACCGAGCCTCGAACCGGGGTCCTTAGGCTTCACAGGCAAGCGCTTAACCGCTAAGCCATCTCTCCAGCCCTCTTTCTTTCTTTCTTTACAGTGGGTAGTATTAAAAGGGTATATTATCTCAGGGAGTGCTTCAAAATAAGTCTATTCAATTCAATTTTAGTAAGTTATGACATTTTTTTTGATTGGCCCTACTCAACTTCCTTTCCAATATTTGTCTTTGTAAAGATAGATCCCCCAAGACCTTGGGATCATTTCCACCTCTGGTTCCTCAGTGTTTTCGGTTCTTTAATGCCTGGAAAACACAGACATCCTCAGTGCTGAGAGAACTCTAGAACTTCTCATTGCAGAGACCTGGAAGTACCATTGGAGAGAAGTGGTTAGCCGCTCACTTTGAGTTGTGTTTGCACAGCGTTTAGCATAAGAATGAGAAAACATCAATTGTGTGAAACAAAAGAATAGGTGACCGAGCCCCAGGACAAGGAAGGGACCAGTGTGACCTGGTCACAAAGAGCCTGTCCTGGTGCCCTAACACATGCATCTCTGCCTAGGCGATGCATCTTCAGGCAGAGAGGACTTTCCCTGCTTTCCATGGTGCTCTCAAGCTTCGGCCTGTAAAGATAGGGAAGAGAGTTTTAGAAAATCTTCACGACTGCCATTTTGTGGCTCATGACACGTATGTTCTTCAAATGCCTTCACCTAGTCTCCCCCCCTTAATCATGCAGTAACATACAACTCCAAGTATGTCTTCTACAAAGAGTCCTCTGTGCCGCCAGCTAAGAATGCTACTGCACAGGACACGTGCATTGGTTTTCCTGACTGTGACTTTGAAATGTTTCTGGGCAGCAGCAATGACAAAACGATAGCAAGTCTGTTAGGGCAGAAGCCTCCTCATTTTAAAGGAGAGTGGCTTAAAGTAAACACACCCATCAGATTGTGAGCTCTGTCCACAAGACTTCAAATGGATTGAAAAGTTCACTGTATTGAGAACCTCTCCTGCACATGGGGTTAACTGGTTTTTGCCCCAAATGTAGGAGGTGTTGGTCAGTGTGTTGGTTCCTGTCATCAGTGAGAAATAATCCCAGCTACTTCTCAGAGCCTCACTTTTCTTCATATGTGGAAGAATGACCCAGAATGACTCATACCTAATAAAGACACGGTGAGAGCAACATAAATTAATGGATATGAACATGTCCAGAGCCAAGGTATATGAGCCATTGCTATCTAACCCCCAAAGACCCCATTCAATGCTGAGGAAGAGGAGCCAATGGCACGACAGGCGTCCATACCTAGGACTCATAGTATCCAGTGAAACTGACTCTTTTTGGAGGTGACATCCACTAGGAAAGGACCGAGTAGCTGAGGTGATCACAGGGCAGTGAGGACAGCTCAAATTCTAAGGACAATATTAATTTTGTGGAAAAATGGAACTTTGGCCCTTTTTAAAAGTGCTTTCTCAAATCTGTGAAACAGATTTCCTTGGGAGAAAAAAATGGGTCAAATAAACTTGTGTTAGACAAAGTAAAATAGGATGTGCCGCCACCTTTCTCAAGCGGACATGACTCATCAAGAGGCAGGCAGGAAGCTTTCCTCTTCGCCAGGGTAGAGACCTGGCCAAAGCTGAAACTCCACCCAAAGTGTGACCGGGACAGTGGGCTGAAGAGAGCCCCTGCTTGCAGTTTCTGAAATAAGAACCCGTGAAGAGGGTCTTGAATGATAGTCATCGACGACCATGCACGTGAAGGAGGCGTTGATGCCATAGCGTTGTGATTTGAATGTGAAATGCCACCCCACCCTCCCAGGATCATGTGTGTGAGCACTGGGTCCCCCGCGGATAGGCTGCTGGGGAAGGTTGTGGAGTCTTTTCAGGAGGAGCCTCAGTGGAGGAAGTGGGTCACCGGGAGCCGGGTGTTGAGTTGTTGTAGCCTGGTCGCGCTTCTCATTGTCTCTGCCTCCTGACTGTGGATGCCCTGTGGCCAGTCACGTCCTGTTCCTGCCACTGTGCCTTCTCTGACATGGCGGATTCCTCACCCGAGGAACCATATACCCAATCCGCTTCTGCTTCCTTGATTTGCTTTTGAGTAAAGTAAGTGGTACCCATGGGCAGTCGGGTCCCAGTTAGTTTGACTGTATATGGGGGAGGGTTTAAATCAGGGTTACTCTTAAATCTCTCTAGACGATTGCTACCCATGTCCCAATTCTACATCTAGCCATTTACCCTTACGGTAACAAAGCTGGCAGTTTTCTAAATGATGATCAGATAAGCATCTAACAAACACTATAAATTAACATTATTACAGCTTTATTTGTTTTTTATTAATTATAAAATGAACACAAACATACATTTGAAATGAAGAGACACAGAATAATAAGTGAGCACTCTTTCCCCATATTACTTATTGAGATGTTGGTGTGTAAAAATGCCCTGCATTCTGAACAGAAACCCACTAGAATCCAAATTATAATATTCATAATCATTTAACCAGCTCTCTATGGCTGGGCATGTAGGGATTTTCAATTTTCCCTCATGACAAAAGGTGTTGCAATAAACTTGGGCATTTATTTTCATGCAAGCATTGTCTGTGAGATAGATCCAGAGAAAAGGAATTACCATGACAACGTGTAAGTAAATTTACAATTTGGCTATGTACTGCCAAATTAGCCCCAAAAAAGATGGTACCAATTTACACCTCTACCAAGAGTACATGAGGCTTGATCAAATGCTTATCCATTGCATAAGTTGCTTGGGACAGATGATGTCTGTCTGCAGCTTGTCACAGCTGATCTGTACTGCGAAGTCTTAGGACCGTGACAATGAAGGGGCTGCCTGTACGCAGGGTTTGGTCTAGGTAGTGATCAGACCACCCTAAAGAACACTGACCTCCCACCTCTTTGTAACTATAAACACTCTTGCTATGGCGCCAGAAATGTACTACACTGCAATAGCTTTCCCAAAACTCACAATCAATTGCTATAGGGAGGGTGTTTAATGACCCCCAAATATCCCTCCTTATTTTGGTCTGAGATCTGGATATGTTTAGGCAAGAAAGTTAAACAGGGAGGTCAAAATATCATCTTTGATCATCTTTGCCTTTCTGCAAAGAGGATGCCACAGAGAAGAGGCCCAGACTGGATTTCACTGGCCTCTTAGTTCCTTCCCATCTTTCGGCTTCTGCATAATTAGATCACAAAAGAAAGACACTGCTTTGCTACTGTGGAAGCTGATATTGAGGAGTGGGAGACTACCTGCAGATGACCATCTCATTGTCATACCCTTGAGAGAAACAGTGTCTGGTAGCCCCAGGCTACCGCAGGTCTCCCTACTGGGCAGATAAAAGATTCAGTGATAATCCAGTGGCTGGGTGAGAAGAATTAAGAGCCCACACTCTTTATAACATTGTTCAATCTCTGTAAGGAGGGGTTGGCAAACCTAGGCTACTCTTCCTTTCAAAGCTCACCAGTTAGGTTATGTCTCCCTTCTCTCAGAAAGGACAGAGAAATACTAGGAAACCAGGCAATGGTAATTGTACCCCCTTCCTGAGAAGAAAACAGTGTCTGCCCAGAAAATTCAGTAGATAAAAGTTCATTATTAACTAGTAATGTCTGGTATGGGTGTGGGAGGGGGAACTTGACTGCACATTTGTCATACATTTTCAATTTTGCAATAATTGTGCAATGAGTAATATGTGGTTAGTATAAAAGAAAAAAAGTGAGGCACAATTGTTTCTTTTTAATTATGAAAGGGTTTCAATGCACACCAACTGTCCTTACAGACTTCCTGCCTTAATTTTCTGAGTGCTGAGAGTCTTTCTTCTATAGTAAGGTGGCCCGTTAGTCTGCTCCCAAATAGTCCATCGGAGTGTAGGTCTTTATGTCTTTTGGGGCTATTCCCATAACAGAGCTGGTATTTTTATTATAATGGTTCATAATTAAGAATTCAGGGCTGGAAAGATGGCTTAGTAGTAAAAAACACTTGCCTGTGAAGCCTAGGTTCAATTCCCCTTTACCCATGTAAGCCAGGTACACAAGGTGGTGCATATGTCTGGAGTTCATTTGCAGTGGCTAGAGGCCCTGGCCCACCTTTTCTTTCTCTTGCTTTCTCTCTCTATTCCTCTTTTTCTCACTCTCTCTCTGTCAAATAAATAAATAAATAAATATTTTGGAAAAAAGAACTCATATTCAAATTTCCAGCTTTTACACTAGGATAACAAGCAGAAAAGTAGAAGAAACCAGTGTTGGCCAATATCTGAGAATGAAAATTCCAATGGAAAAAGTGCAATTTTTGATCCACTAGGAATTTTTTATAGGGCTGGAGAGATGGTTTAGCAGTTAAGGAGCTTGCCTGTGACACCTAAGGAGCAGGTGTGATTCCCCAGTCCTCATACGCAGCCAGATGCACAAGGTGCTGCCAGGGTCTTGAGTTAGTTCCTTGCAGTGGCTGGAGGCCTGACATGCCCCTCCTCTCTCTCAAGTAAACAAACAAATAAATGTTTTGAAAATGCTCCCTCCGGAGAGACTGAACTACCATGTAGATGTGACCCTCTGAGGAGCCCTCACTCCCAGTGATCCCTCGGAGGAGCCCTGGCTCCCAGTGACCCCCCTGAGGAGCCCTGGCTCCCAGTGACCCCCCTGAGGAGCCCTGGCTCCCAGTGACCCCCCCTGAGGAGCCCTCGCTCCCAGTGACCCCCCTGAGGAGCCCTCGCTCCCAGTGACCCCCCTGAGGAGCCCTCGCTTCCAAACGTCCTCATGCAGCTGGCGTTTCTTCAACCTCAGACACTGGCACGTCTCCTTGTCAACTTTTGTCTTATTATTGTGGTACTTGAGCTGTTCTCCTCAAATGTTGTGACTATATGACAGCTTTTAAAAGTCATTTTGGGGCTAGAGAGATGGCTTAGTGGTTAAGCGCTTGCCTGTGAAGCCTAAGAACCCAGGTTCGAGGCTCAATTCCCCAGGACCCACGTTAGCCAGATGCACAAGGGGGCGCACGCATCTGGAGTTCGTTTGCAGAGGCTGGAAGACCTGGTGCGCCCATTCTCTCTCTCTCTCTCTCCTCTACTCCTCCTCTCTGTCACTCTCAAATAAATAAAAATAAACAAAAAAATTTAAAGAAAATCATTTTGTGTGTGTGTGAGAGAGAGAGAGAAAGAGGGTGTGGGCCAACAAATGCATGCAGTGCTCAGAGGGCAACTTCACATGCTGGTCTTCACCTCCCCTTGTGAGAGGCAGGGTCCCCTTGTGAGAGGCAGGGTCCCCTTGTGTGTGGCAGGATCCCCTTGTGAGAGGCAGGGTCCCCTTGTGTGAGGCAGGGTCCCCTTGTGAGAGGCAGGGTCCCCTTGTGTGAGGCAGGGTTCCCTTGTGAGAGGCAGGGTCCCCTTGTGTGAGGCAGGGTCCCCTTGTGTGAGGCAGGGTCCCCTTGTGAGAGGCAGGGTCCCCTTGTGTGAGGCAGGGTCCCCTTGTGAGAGGCAGGGTCCCCTTGTGTGAGGCAGGGTCCCCTTGTGAGAGGCAGGGTCCCCTTGTGTGAGGCAGGGTCCCCTTGTGAGAGGCAGGGTCCCCTTGAGTGAGGCAGGGTCCCCTTGTGAGAGGCAGGGTCCCCTTGTGTGGCTGCTGGGGATCCGAACTCCAGTCTGCATGCTTGTCCAACAAGTGTTTCATCCTAGTTATTTATTCTGTAAGCCACATCTCAGCCCCATGACTCACTTTTGAAACTGTTTATGCATGCAGGAAAAATCAGTACCCATGTGCAGTAAATGGAAATTCATCATAAAAGTAAGTACAATGGAAACAAAATGCAAAACAAAAGTATGAGGCAGAATTTTACTTTAGAGTCCAGGGTGGCTTAGAACCCACTACATACCTTAGGCTGGCCTCAAATTTGGGACAGTCCTCCAGCCTCAACTCTTAAGTGTTGGGGATACATACACACATACATACATACATATGTGTGTATATTTGGGTTTTTGAGGTAGGGTCTCGCTCTAGGCCAGGCTGACCTGAAATTCACTATGTAGTCTCAGGGTGGCCTTAACCTCACACTGATGTTCCTATCTCTGCCTCCTAACTGTTGGGATTAAAGGCATGTGCCACCACACCCTGCTAAGTGTTGGGATTATCCATGTGACCCACCACACTCAGGTTAAAAAGTTTGTAAATAATAAAAATCAACAATGGAAAAACAAACATGATAAATGAACACATTTCCTAAGTTCCCCAGTGAGAAGAAATAGCCGTGTCCTGCACTCACACTGACCTCCTCTGTTATGCGCAGTCCGCCGTCTGAGACGCAGACTTCTCAGAAAGACACTGAGCGTGGTGGCCAGAGCTCGGGTTTCAAGCGCTTGCTGTTACTGGCTCCTTCGACTACAGGTTAGGTTCCTACTGTGGTCTTCGTGGGGCTGCTATGGACTCAAGCTGGCCTTCAACTGGAAAGCACTTTGGGCCTAACTGGGCAACTTCTGTTTTCCTCTTTTATGCTGCTATGGTAATTGTAGGGTATCCTTGGTTTTGGAGTAGTTTTGTCCTGGTTGAAGAAAGGCATCAACCAAACGCAGACTCACGCAATCTGAGAAATAGAAGGCAATCCTCAGAGAAAAGATAAATAACATTTATGGGCTGTATTTCTTTCCCATTCAAAGTAAAAATAGCTTTATTGTGTCCCCTGGGGGGGGGGGGAATGTATCATCTTACAACACATAGTATCCACTTCATTGGCTAGAAGAATGTCAATGAGAGAAATGTTGCAGTTTATAGTCTCTTATGACTGGGTGTATTTGAGGTACGTCCTAATCGTTTAACCTTAAATTCAAAATGAAGCCTTAACAGCTTATTGGGCCTTTTTTATCCCATGTGCATCAGCTCCCTGTCTCTCTCACTCTCTCTGCCTCTCTTAGTGGAGTCAAGGCATCACTCAGAGATTTGTTTGCGTGTGTGTGCACGCACATTTATGTGCTGAGTGCTCATGCACCTGTGTGTGGAGGCCAGAGGTTGATGCCAGGTGTCTCCTTGCTTTCCTCCTTATTTTACTGAGGCAAGTCTCTCACTGAACGCAGAGCTCAGATTCATCAGTGGGTGCTGGGGATCTCCACTGCCACCCTTACTCTTGTGGGCAAGCATTTTACCAACTGAGCCGTCTCTGCAGCCCTGACCGCTCAGGCTTAGCCTTCGCGAGATACTCATCAGTAGCTGATACCCTTGGTCAGTACTTCCAACTGTATCAGAATAGCAGAATGCCTAGTTTAGAAGGAAATGCGACAGCTTCCTACTTCAAGAGTTAGGTATCTGACACTAAGGACTGATGTGGGATTGGTGAATCGTGCAGAACCAGGGCATTTTGTTATTGTAACAGGACAAATAAAGACCAATACAGGATTTTCTGGTAAATATTTCCTTATCTATTGACAGCTAAATACCTTCTTACACTCTTCCTTTATCTACCCATGCTACAGAGAGCAAACACTCTCGATTGTGCAAACATGATGTTCCACTAGTCTGAATATTGTAGCCATGTTGGTGGTGCCTATGAGCTGGTCTAACCTGGTCTAACTGTGTTCTATTTTACACAAAATGAAGACTCAGAAAAAAATTGATTTCACTAACATTGTTTCAGAAAACCTCTTTTATAAGACCTTTTATGAAAAGTTGATAGATCATTCACTTCTAGAAAAGTATGATCAAATAAAACCAGAATCTGGATAATTTAGAGAAAAGTAAGTCTGATTACAGCACTTTGTTGAATAGTCTGTGTATCAGAAAGTAGACAGACCACTGCAACAAGTAGTCGGGAGAGGGCTTGAAAATGAAGTACAAGTGTTCACTTGTGCAAAATATTCGCAGAGGTGAGCCTCTGGAGCCCCCAGTGCTGGGCCAGAATTTAGTGTAGTATGGCAGGGTGACCGGGGCTTGCCCATGGTCCCAGAGATGAAGCTGCGGCAGACAGTGGCGGTCACTTTCAACTCTGCTGAAGACAAAACTCCCCACCTTGGCAGTGATGCTTGAGGATGCATGAATACCCAGGCCCCTTCACTAACATCAGGAACACAGGCTGGCCACTTTCCATGACGTCCTCATGGTTCTGCCACTGAGGACTGATTGTGAGCAAGAACAGATAGTTCCCCAGTAGTTTGTGACATGCGTTTTCATAAACTGAATGAGTTACTTCAGCCATTCTTTTATTTTATTTTTAAAATTTTTATTAACATTTTCCATGATTATAAAAAAAAATCCCATGGTAATTCCCTCCCTCCCCCTGACACTTTCCCCTTTGAAATTCCATTATCCATCAGATCATATCATATCATCTCCATCATTCTTTTTCAAAAAGTATTTTTATTTATTTAAGAGAGAGAGAGTGGGCACACTAGGGCTCCAGCAGCTGCAAACCAATTCCAGATGCATGTGCCACTTTCTGCATCTGGCTTACGTGATCCTAGGGAATTGAACCTGGGTCCTTTGGCTGTGCAAGCAAGCACCATAACCTCTAAGCTATCTCTCCAGCCCATTTCAACCATTCTTAATGGGCTAAATAATGGCACAGCCCCTACATCTATTTTAGTCTTGCCAGCAAGACCAAGAGAGCTAATGGTGGCACTCCTTACAAAACGTTGGCTCTCTTGCTCCTTGGTCAACATTCGAATACCATGGCCCACTGGGACTCAATTCTAGCATAGACTTTCATAGTTTGATCCAAAGTTCTAAATATGCCAGAAGGCAAACGGTGTCATTATTAGGAAAAGGAAGAGGGGATGTGTACCCATTCATTTATTCTTTCTGCCCATGCCTCCCTTAAAAAGAACCCGAAACACAGCATGAGAGGGCACGCATCAAGGCGGTAGTCAGCACTGTGAGGGAGAGAAACACTTCTGCAGGATTTGTCTTGAGACCTGTGGGCCCTGGCAGATTTATAGGGTTTATATTTTCACACACAAATTGTCCCCAAACCGTTTCTTTGTTACCTGAACACTGCCCCCTCACCACCTATCAGACGTGCCCCTCTGCTCTGTTTCTCAACTGTTTTCCCTTTAGTAACAAGGTAATTGCTGACACTGTAAGGAAAATCCAATTCTTGGTGGAAGAGTCCCTCTTTGGGGAGAAAACCAACCTTGGACACAGGTGCGCATTCCCGATGTCGGTGGCGGCCAGCCCCCTTGGCTGCGGCCACTCAGGGGTTTCTCTTCCCCGGTCGGCGGGTTCAGGAAGACTGATGCCACCGGCTCCTTGTCCTTCATCCTCCACTAGCAGGGCCCACGCTGCCTCCTAGAAAGATGCTGGCGGAGAGAGGGCATGGGGCTCATTTTCCTGTGTCCATTGGCTGGCGGAATTTGTGACTTTTTACAGCTGCTTATTTCTTAAACTTAATCAGCTTGCTGACAAGGAAGAGACTCGGAAGCGATCCTGGGCATCCAGCGCCTATGGTGCGTGGTGATGACAGCGTCTGTGCACAAGGAAGGACCTAGGAAGGAGCCCTGTCCCCGGTGAACATTGCCCTTGATGACGGCACCCGCTGGCTGCGAACAAGACGGACTTCTTTTTGTCACCTCATTGAAGTCGAGTCCCTGCTAAGTTGAGTGAGAACCGGAGAGCTGGAGTTCAGTCCACTGTTGGAGCCTTGGTGAGTGAGACCCTGACCTCAAGAACACTGTCTGGCCACTGCCAGTGGGGGGTGGGGGGGGAGCCCGGGCTTCCGGCCCAGCGCTGTCACACGTTCAGAGGCTTGAGGACGCGTCATGACTGGGGGCATAGTGTGGTCTTCAAGGGGAGAGACACCCCGTACTGGTGCTCCCAGTACCTGTGGAAAGGGTAAGGAGGCAATCTGGCATGGTTAAATTGAGGAAATGGCAGAGGCATTTGGAACTGGTGTTAAATTTTGTGACATTCGTTTTCCCCCACTCTCCAAGAGAAGATGATATCTTAATTAAGATGCACATTAGAGATGTG
Source organism: Jaculus jaculus (assembly GCF_020740685.1). Lineage (NCBI taxonomy): Eukaryota > Metazoa > Chordata > Mammalia > Rodentia > Dipodidae > Jaculus > Jaculus jaculus. The sequence goes on along the minus strand of NC_059119.1, from coordinate 5,572,520 downwards.
GTTCCCAGCAAGGGCTTTAGAATCAGGTGATCCTGGGTTTATATTTCTGCATTATCACTTTCTTGCTTTAGGACATTGAATGCGTTATTTAAACTCTCTGAGCCAGGCTTTCCTGTGGGCAAAAGATAATAATGGCCTGTTTAATATATCATGGAGTTGTTATAAGGGCAACTGATTTGATGTGTGTGAACATGCTAAGACAGGGTCCCGACATCCTTGAGCTCTCAAAGAAAGGTAGCTTTTATCCACTGTATGAAGTTAAGTTAAATGTATTTTAAGCAAATGCATGTTTAATTAAGAAAACCCAGTTAACAAATTCTTCATGAGAAGGCCCTTACAGGACTTGGATCAGAAAGAAGTAAGAGCACACACACCAGAGTTCTTTTATTACCACTTACTTACAGGAGGAAGGCACTTCGAAATCTTTCTAAGTTCTGAGGAGAAAACTCAGAAGACTTACTCTAGAGGAGGCTCAGTGCTCCCCTTCAAGCCTTGTTTATACATCGGTTCTTGTTCCACAATTAGTATAAAGGTACACTTCAGATTAGCTCCCTCTCAAGAGGAATCAATTTTAAATTTACCACGTCTGGATTCCTGTGACTTTATTATTTAAAGCTTCAATTCCAGAGATCCACATTACTTTAAATCGAAATAATGTAGTCTTAACCTCCATTATGTTTAACTAAGAATGTTTCTATGACATGATTTGAGGTATAGGTCTTAGTGATAATTTTTTAGTCAGAAAGTTAACTATAGATAAAAATGATAAAAGTAAGAATACTTCCTGCTTATGGCCACCTGGAAATCATTTCATCTGTGTTTCACAATAATCCCATGTGGAAAAGAGAACATCTGACGTTACCAACATCTTACAAGTGAGAAATTGTCTCGTGATGCGTGTTCCAGAGGCGCACAAACCTTTATGTCACTGTTTCTCTTCGGAGTTCTTTCTGAAGTTGAAATGGTCTCCGAAAGAGGAAAGAGAGGACCAGGGAATAGCAGCCTCGTTGTTCTGTCCTGATTCCAAGCTGAGATCGGGAAGGACAGAGACTGTCCATGTCCAGAGCATGTTGGCGCTGGCAGGTGGTGACGACAGAGCAGAACTTTTCCGTTCCGGGTCCTCGAAACCCAATGAGATGGAGAGCTGAGCTCTGCACTCGCGTGAAACTGCTGGGGTGAGTGAAAAGCTCACCTCTGCAGTGACTGGACACAGCCCTGCACCGTGAAGAGCTCTGGTTCCTGCCCACCGCTGTTGCAAATGCTGATTCTTGCTCAGCTGATATAACTGGGGTTTGAGAGGGTCTATGCAAGAGGAAGCCTTTTTTTAAATAAATAAATGTGTTTTATTTATGAGAGAGAGAGAATGGTTGTGCCAGGGCCTCCAGTCACTGCAAATGAACTCCACATGCATGTGACCCCTTGTGCATCTGGCTTATGTGGGTCCTGGAAAATGGAATGGGGATCCTTTGGCTCTACAGGCAAATGCCTTAACTGCTAAACCATCTTTCCAGCCCCAAGAGGAAGGGTTTTTTTTTTGTTTGTTTGTTTGTTTTTTTTTTTGTTTTGAGGTAGGGTTTCACTGTAGTTCAGGCATAACTGGAATTCACTGTGTAGTCTTAGGGTGGCCTCGAACACAAGGTGATCCTTCTATCTCTGTCTCCCAAGTGCTGGGATTAAGGGCATGTGCCACCATGCTCAGCTCCAAGATGAAGTCTTAACATTGATAATGTTGGTACCCATGCAGGGGTAGGACATAAAACCTGGCATTGCTAAATTGAGAAAAGGTAAAGGGGCAGTGACACAGCTGTTCTATTTTGTACACCCCTGTGTTGCACTCGCCAAGGCAGAGGGTGCTCCTCTGGATAAATGCCCACTCCCCTTCTCTTACTGGTTTCAGACACGGGCCCATGTTAGCAGGAACCCAGTTCTCTGGACAAATGCAAATACACACTCATCAGCTCGTGTCTGTTTACAATGTGTTTCAAGACAGTGGAACTTGTCTTGAATGAAATGTTCATTTCCTCATGGTGCTGTATCCCAGTTGGTGTCTCATGAAGGACTGTTGAATGAGTACATGACACACTTCACAGTCAGTACCTTTAAGCAGGTATCTTTATTTTGCTAATGAGAACAGTGGGGCTGCAGGGGAAGTGTCTGGGGCTTTGCAGCTGGAATAACATGCACCTGCATCTGAGTGGGTGACTTTTCTGTCTCCACTGCTGGCTTTCACAGCAGCCTGGCCTCCACATCATAGAAGCAGACTGACTTTTCATGGTATAATGGACTCAGTTCAGGCCCATTCCATGTTCTTATCTGCAAAGAAAAAGGGACCCAGAGGACTTTCATTGAAATGTCTACATAGAAGCACAAGCTTTTCCACCAAAGTCACAGAGCTTACACCGGATCAACAACTGTTCTCCTGATATTATACGCTTGCAATGCACAAAAGCTTAGAGATGTGCAAAACGTTCCTAGAAAATGTACAAAGGTACAAAGGTATTGAAGAAAGGGAAGAAAGCACTCTATACTCACTCAAGTTATAAGAATTACCATAGCAAGTTCTGGAAGTTCTGGACTATCAGAGGGTTATGCAATTTCATTTGTTAAGTGTTTTTACTTTTTCATGTGCATGTAAGTGGCATGCATGTATATACGCAGGCTCATGTGTATGTGGTACACATACGTGTTCATGCATGTGAAAGTCCGTGGTTGAAATCAGACGTTTTCCCCAGTTGCTGTCATCTTACACTTTTTTGAGATGAGAGCTGTCACTAAACTAGACTAGCTAGGTAGCGAGTCCTGAGGACCCTTCTGCCTCTTTCTCTTCAGCACTGGGATTAAAGTGGATGCCACCCGGCAAGGTTTTTAGTGAGTGGTAGGGATCTGAACTCAGATCCTCAGACATGAGCCACAAGCACTGAGCCATCTCTTTATCCCAGGCTTGTTCCTCATGTGGAGTGCGGTGAGAGCATCTCACCTTAATCATGGTGTAAGAGCAGCCATTCTGGTGAAAGTTCAGTGGTAAAGATCTGTTATCCTTGTCTGTCACTTTTCAGTCTGTGCCATGGATACCAACACACAGGGGTCCTGGGGCAGGGGGTGTCTACTTTACAAGCCAGGCCTGGAAGACATCACTTCTTCTCACCTATGCTCATTGGGATCTGGTCACATCTCAGGTAAAGGAGGCTTGGAGATGTAGTCGTTTAGAAGAAGAGGAAAGAAGTTTGTTGAAGGCAGGAATAGACTTTACAGATAAATGATAATATCCTCAGGTTGAAAAAATCCCCCATGCCTCTCTTTAAATGGTGTTTGCTGGGTGTCCTGTCCTTAACTTCGAGGGAATGAGTAGAGGAAAGGATGTTTAAACTTGGCTCATCCTTTGATATAAGGGTCATGAGGATTTCTTCAGTGGGCTCAGTTGTAAGTCCTGGTTCCTTCCTCTAGGGTCCTACATTGCTATGCTTTCTATATCATCCATATTATACCATCACCTGCTTTAATTTCCTCCACAACTTTGAACCAATGAATACTAGTGAAATACTCTGCAAGCTTAACTATCATCTTGGAGTTCTACATATGTCTCCATCAACAGAGTACTTAATGTTTGAAAGCCAGAAGATAGGTTAATCCAATAAACTTCTTTAAGCACCAGCAGATCGACTATTCAGCTGACCTAACAGCCTGACCTAGAATTATAGAGTAATTATCAACTTCATGCTTTGCTTTGTACTTGGACCAAGCCTTTGAGCAAGAAGATGAAAAAAAAGTGGGGAGAGGAGGGAGGGAAGGTGCTGGAGAGATGGCTTAGCAGTTAAGGTGCTTGTCTTCAAAGCTAAGGACCCAGGTTTGATTCCCCAGGACCCACGTAAGCCAGATGCTCAAGGTGGGCACATGAGTCTGGAATTCACTTGGAGGGGCTAGAGGCCATGTTGCACCCATTCTCTCTTTCACCTGCCTCTGTTTCTTTCTCTCTCTCAAGTAAATAAAATTAAATTAAAATAAAGAAAAAAGGAAGGCTGAGTAAAGAAGAGGGAAAATCCAACTGAATTTATTCAAATAAACTCAAGACTTCTAAAATACTCTCAAGAACCAAGTGGCCAGATTTAAATTATTGTTTCCCATAGTGAATTAGGGAATGGAGTGCCCTTAGTGGTCCATATCTGTCTCTTGCAAATGACTCTAATTCACTTGGTCACATGGTCATAAATCTGCATCCAAGTGCTGCTTTGAGCCGCATCAAACTGAATTCTACTGCTGTGTAAAACTAACCCTTAATTTTCAGTCTATCATGTGTAAGTATACACTTTTTCTGAATTTGCATAGACTTTAGCAGTCTTTCTTCTTTTCTCCTTTTTTTTTGGTTGATAATAGTGTTTGTTTTCAAATCATACCTTCTTTTGATTTCTTGACTACATATAGACTTTTCTTGTGTTTGTGGACTTAAGTGCTTTTATCTGGCTCTGCAATCAGTCACAGTCCAGGCTGGAGGCAGGGAATGTTCAGTACAATATTTCCTATATAAACAGTTTCTCTGTAAAAGGAACAATATGGATCTGATTTTGATGTCTGATCAGTTAGAAATATGCAAACACATTTGAATATACGTCAGGTACACAACAACAACAACATGAAATTGGACACACTAGGAGGATTGTTTTATGTCTGGCGATCTCCCCAGCTGTCCTCCAACCAGATAATATCAGCTTTATTTCTAAGCTCTTAAGTGAAAATGCTACTTCGATTGTGTTCCCAAATTGATAAAAATATGTCGTCAAATGGATTTTTTTTTAATGGTCAAGTTGTCCCCTGGCACACACTCTGTCTTACTCTGAGTACAAATAAAAGCTGCCTAAATTGAAGAAGGTTTGAATTTTCCCATGTAGCCATGAAGGACAATGGGAAGTGGCAGACATGTTGCGCAGGGTCAGGAGAAGGGACTTGCATCATTAGCTTCTGGTTAGTTGGGCAGGTGGGAGGGGACGCTCTGTCCTGTCTCTGGCATAGGCTGTCCAGGTACAGCTGGACATCGATGGGAAAGCCTGGTGAAGAGGGCATGTTTGCCTCTAGTCCTCATTTCCGCAGTCCAGATTTGGACTTTGAGCATGAGATCCCTAGTGAATGCTGTCATGACTTAGCTACTCACGCTTCCATGTGTGAGCAAAGAAACACCCTTCTTTTTTTCCATTTAAAAACATATTTTATTTATTTATTATGAAACAAACAGAGATCCAGAAAGCATGGGAGAATCAGGATGTCCTGAAAATGGATTCTGGACTCATGCACCTTTTACCTGGTACTCTTTCTTAAATTTAAAAGCATTAGCCCTACCCCCACATCTTCCTATTAGAAGTGTTTGCTGTGAATTTCCTGAACACCAGAGGCAGCTAAGCCAGCCTATGAGGGTTAATTCCCATGTTAATTATGATTATTATTATCAAATCCCTATTTTTCTGCAAAGGAAAATGAGGCTTAGAGAGAGATGATGCAAGTTAGTTAAGATAATATAGTTAGGAAGTTCTGTCTGGGATTAAAGACCAGCTCAGTGGATTCAAGAAGTAATGCTCTTAACCCCTATTCTGACCTGCCTCACAACCCTAATGCCCTGAACGTTTCAAAGTCATATGCTTTTCACCTCTGTAAGTATGCAGGACTTTTTAGAGTAAATGCATTCATGCAAGTACAAAGAGGAACATATTGGAATATTTTGAAATTATCTTAAGGACCATTTGATGTTACTTTTGTATTCTTCATTATTTTGAGTTTGTGATCTCTGACGGTGGCAGGGTTCTCATTGCATATTTATCAAGTGGTTTCGAATCATATCATAGACATTATGTTTTTATTTATTTGCAAGCAGAGAAGGAGGAGGGAGTGAGAGAATGGGCATGCCAGGGCCCTTTGCCACTACAAATGAACTCCAGGTGCATGTGCCATTTTGTGCATCTGGTTTTTACCTGGGTACTAGGGAATCAAACCCAGGCTGTCAAGCATTGCAGGCAAGTGCCTTTAACTGCTGAGCCATATTTATGACTCAGCCCAACATTATGCTTTCATGCACACTAGAAATCTTGACTTCTCCACTCAAAGAAAAATTTTAGAATATGCATTTCCATTTTATCTCCACTTAATCTCAAATCAGTGTCTGGACAAAAATGCCAAAGACACTTTGGATATATGTCCTAGGCTCCTTCCATTTTTCTGCCTCTGTTCTTAGAACATTAGCAAACCAAAATGTCCAGAACTAGTGGACAAATATTATATTTAAAAATTATTTATTTATTTGCAAGGAGAGGGGGAGGAGAGAATGGGAACACCAGGGCCTCCAGCTGCTGCAAACAAACTCCAGATGCATGTGTTATTTTGTGAATCTGTCTTACATGGGTCCTGGGGAATTGAACCTGGGCCACTAGGCTTTGCAGGCGAGTGCCTTAACCAGTGAGACATCTCTTCATCTCTAATATTGTGTCTTTTGTGGGTGTTCTATGATTCCTCAAAATTCATAGGCTGAGATCCTATGCTGGTGCTAGGAGATGGAGCCCTTTGGGAGGAGTTAAGATTGTAAGGGTGTAATTCTTCCAAGTAGGATTAAGAAATTTTCAGTAGGCCCAAGGGAGCACATCCCCTGTGTCCTGTGAGGGTGCAGAGAGAAGGTACTGCCTATAAACCAGAAAGCAGAACCTGTCAGCAAGCCTATTGGAAGATATATCTTGAACTCCAGCCACCAATGCTATCAGAAAAGCCTCTGTTGCTTATAAGCTTCACCACCTGCAAAGTTTTGCTACAGTCCTGTAACTGGTCTGGTGGTGGGCTGGAAGATATATTTGCTCTGTTGGTGGAGGTTGACTGGCTCCTAGTTCTGAGTTTTCTTCTCAGGCAGGTTCACATGGATGGCAGTGAACGAGCGTGTGTTTGGACATTCTAACGACCATGATTTCTGGAAGATTGGCGGAGACCTGCGCACCTGGACGAGGGGTGTAGCTCAGCGGGAGAGCACTTGCTTAGCACGCTCAGTGCTGTGGTTGGGTTGCCCAGCACGGCACAAGCGAAACAAATCGAACGAAATCCAGCTGTATGTTAGCAAACAATGTAAGGCTTTAGGGTCTGGGTTTTAGATCTCTATGTCAGAAATAACTTGGAGACCTCTTCCTACTGAAGCCACCGCTTAGCTCCCAGCTCCTGCCTCTTCCTGTCCCCATATCAGTGTCTGCTGTATTTTACGGCAGGGGAAACCCAAATACGTTGTGTAGATGTTCAGTGGTCATTAACCTGAGTTAACTATAAGACCGATCTAGACAAGTATTTCTTTATTTTAATAATTATGTGCTTACTATAATGCATTTTGGAGAAAAAGTTAGCTAGCACATCTATCATTGATTTTTTTTTACCCATATTCTTCTTTATAATGAGACTAAAGTAAAAAAGAAGGGTGTCAGCTAAAGGAAAAAATGTATTTTTAAAATATTTGTATTTATTTATGGGAGAGAGAGAGAGAAAGAGAGGGAGAGAGAGGAGAGAGAGAGGAGAGAGAGAGAGGAGAGAGAGAGAGAGCGAGTATAAATGAGTATGGGTAATCCAGGGCCTCCAGATGCATGTGGCACTTTGTGTAACTGGTTTTATGTGGGTATTGGGGGAATTGAACCCAGGCTTTTCAGCTTTGCAAAAAAAAAAAAAGTGCCTTTAACTTCTGAGCCTTCTCTCCAACCCTAGAAAACCAATACTACGTAAGTGATAATGCAGGTGACGCTGAGGTGGGGGTTTGGGCAGTACTGCTTCTCGCGGGCTATCCTTGCCTTTTTCCTTCTCCACTGACAACCCAGCTTTCACTGCAGGCTGTGCTTGCCCCACACCGTCGGCTCTAGCGGTGCCACTTCTGAAATCAGCATTGGCACCACGCCCAGCACATAGTAGGAAATTAAGCTGGCTCCTCGGTGGTCTCTCTGTTTGTAAAAAATCCAAGAGGTCATCCTACCTCGGGGCCCTGCCCTCCCTCCCCCAGCAACTAGCTGCAGGGCCTCCCAATGCCTGATCCTCGGCTAGGACAAGGAAACAGAAATAGAACACGAAATCTTGAACACAGATAAAAGGCCTTTTGATATTTGCATGAAATATGTGAAAAGGAACTACTTTTATAGTATTATCTTTAAGAGATTATAGGCAAAAATTAATTTTCTAAGTCTTTCTAGTTAAAACAGTCTGTGCACAGAAGGAATTTAAATTCCTCTTTTAATAAAAAAAAAAAAAAGAAAGAAAGAAGAAGAAAAAACATTTATTGTCCTGCAGGCAAAGGGCTTATTTATTTTTTTTTTGTTTTGTTTTTTTTGTCTGATTATTTTGCAATTTCTGAGGCCAAGAGAAATTCGTAAATTGCTATAGATTGTTCTACTTGCTTCCAGGCATTCCCAACTGGGCTTCACCTCCTCACAAAGGCTTTCCGGGGCCAGGGCAGCTATGGGGCAGCGAGGCTCTCATGTAGCAATTCGGCAAAGTAAGCCGTGAACACAGTGATGTGAGCAGGGAGGTGGAAGGAGTGAGGCAGGGAGAAATGTCTGCACAAGAGGCTGATAAGTGAGGATAGAACCAACCGAGGGGATGAGAAACATTTCAAGTGTTAACTTATTAAATAACCCTTTATTTTCAAGGCTTACAATAAAAAAAAAAATTGTGGTCAGGAAAGTTAGGAGACAGGAAACTGAATTTTTCTAAACCCATTTTTATGCTTGGAATGAAACCAAATCTTTATCCAATCCTGAACCTGAAGTGTTTATCCGCAAGAGTTCAGAGAGGGAGGGAGGGCAATAGCGTTTGATTTCTATTTAAGGCACCGCTCTGCACCCTGTATTTTGGTCCTACCAGGGTGCCATGCTGTGGCATGTAGGACCCTGCTGTTACCTGGCCTCTCTCCCGCACAGCACCCTCGTTGAGATGCCCAGCTTGTACTGGCTCAGTTTCCCTGCTTTGGTGAAAGTTCACAGGGAGGTGGGAAATGGCATCATGAACGAAGTTGAGCTTGATCTTGATCACAGGAACCCTCTCCATGCTGGAAATGTGAGCCCCTTGAAAATAGCCGAGACCCGAGAGGGGGCCTGCTCAACTGTCCGCCCGGGCCAGTGTGAGGAGAACGAGGCAGGTCACCAAGCAACCTGCTCTGGGTGTGATTCTGCAGCAACAGTGCATTGGACCAGAGCCTCCTTTATTAATTCTTTATTACCAATATTATTTTGGCTTGTCAAAGGAGGGTCTCATTTCAGCCCAGGTAGACCTAGAACTCACTATGTAGTCTCAGGCTGACCTTGAACTCATAGCTGTTAAAGGCATGCACCATCATACCCAGCTATTAGTTTTTTTTAATGTATACACGTGTCTACATGTGTGTGGCTATACATGTGTGCACACATGCATATGAAGACCAGAAGACCACCTCGGGTGTGATACTCAGAAATGCCATCAATACATGTCTGTGCATGTATACATATAGACCCGAAGACCTCCTTGGGTGTGATCCTCAGAAAGACTATCTATACATGTGTGCACATGTATATATGTAGACCAGAGGACCACCTCAGGTTTGATCCTCAGAAACACTATACATGTGTGCACACGTATATATGTAGAACAGAGGACCTCCTCGGGTGTGATCCTCAGAAACACTATCTATACATGTGTGTGCATGTATACATGTAGACCAGAGGTCCTCCTTGGGTGTGATCCTCAGAAACGCTATCTTTCTCTTGAGACAGAGTTTGTCATTGGCCAGAAGCTCACCAGGCAGGCTTGACTGACTGATCAACAGTGCCAAGGAGCCTCCTGTCTCTGCCTCCCCACCACTGGGTTATAGGTATGTGCCACCATATTGGTGTTTTTACGTGGGTTCTGGTGATCCAATTCAGTCCTCACACTTGAGGAAAAAGCACTTTGTGAAAAAAAGCTATGCATCCCCCACTCCAGATTCAAAAGGAACTTCTGTCTTTAGGTTTCCTTCCACTGGTACTGTGGCTTGTCTGGTCTCAGGGAAGACCCTTATGGGAAAACCTAGGAGACAAATATGAATTCTCACATCTGCTGAGTATTTCCAATGCCTCTTGTGATGGATGAGGTAGCCAAGACCCTGAGTGGTAAGACGAATTATTCCTCCATGTATACTACCAAGAAACAAGAATCAAGCCTGGCTGAAAATGATTTGGAACAAGTGAGTTAATGGCTTTAAACTTCAATTATCCCACTCTTAAAATGGGGTTAATGACCATTTTATTTTCTTGTTTGTTCCTAAATGTCTAAGTTTTTGATGCCCACTGCAGGGTCTTCTTTTCAAGCCACTTTCCATGGCACAATTTTAACTTTTTTTTTTTTTTTTTTTTGGTTTTTCAAGGTAGGATCTCACTGTGGTCCAGGATAACCTGGAATTCACTATGTAGGCTCAGGGTGGCCTCGAACTCATGGTGATCCTCCTACCTCTGCCTCCCGAGAGCTGGGATTACAGGTGTGCTTCCCCATGCCCGGCTTCAATTTTGCCTTCTTTACAAAGCACTCCTTCTTCCACCAAAGCCTGGAGCAGGAACCTTTGTAGATTCACCATCGTCTGTTCCATTTTCAACCAGGTACACTCCTCACAGAGGCTGGATGGACAGAGTTAATGCAGGTATAAAACTTGGGTTTGTGGAAGGTGGGGCATGAGCTTAGTTGGTAGAACGCTTACCAAGCTCGCTCAAAGGCCTGAGTCCCTTCCCTGCACCACATGAGCCAGGAGTGGTGGTACATGCCTATAATCCCAGCACATGGGAGGTAAAGACAGGAAGAAATTCATGGTCATCCTTGACTACACAGTGAGTTTGGGGCCAGCCTGGGATGTATGAGACCCTACCTCATGACAGTAAAGAAAAATAACAAAAAAAAAAAAATCACAGCCTAATGATCTTATTTACTGCACACCTACTGTATAGGGTATATTGCATAATTCCTGAGAAGCCACAAGAGAATGCAGATGATAACGATAATGCTTGTCATTCTGAGCTGGGAGGTGGGACCTCCTTGCTCCAGCTTAACTGAAGTGGCACAGCCACGTGCCAGTCTGGTTCCAAGCTAGGTGGTCCCAGTTGCTGAAGTTCAAGTTCTCCCCTTGTCATGGGTTACCTGTGGTGACAGAATGGAGGTGATGCTGGTGGTGGGAGGGGACAGGGGCAATCATGACCTGGAGAGAGGTCTTCTTCATTGAATACCAGGAAGGCACACCACAAGTCAGATGACTCCGTTTAAACTGGGCTGGCTGGAATCCTAAGTCACTTCCCTCCATCATCTTCCTACAGGTGGATGCCATGGTAGGAACCAGGCATCCCAGGCCTCACGAGGCCTGGGACACAAGTCTGATCTTTCCCTGGAGGAAAAGCCCATTCCATGGTTAGAGGCAATTTTTCCATTGTCTTCTTATTTTTTGAGGCAGGGTACTGCAATTACCTTTCTTGTTGCTGGAACAACACCAAGGCAGAAGTAGTGTGTGGGAAGAAAGGTTTTATTTCAGGCTTATAGATACTGGGGGAAGCTCCAGCCATGGTGGAAACAGCTGGCTCGCTTCCATACATCCGCAGCGGAGAGAACCAACCCCAGCAAGCACAAATAGCCAGAGCTCACACTGGCTCTCTGTACACCCCAAGACTGGGTTCACAATCTGTCCCCATGACACAGCTCTCCCAACAGGCTGCTGGAGACTTCAGTAGCAAGCTCAACCTTGATAAAAAATACTACACACTATGTGGGAAATACATCTACATTCAAACCACCACACACGGTCCCACATACCCTAGACTTCCCTCAAACTTGCTGTAGTTGAAGATGACCTTGGCCTTCTGGTTCTTCTTCTATCTCTCAAGTGTTGGGGTTACAGGTGTGTGCTTCTGCACCCTAATTTATGATGTGCTGGGGAGAGAACCCAGGGCTTTGTGCATATCAGACAAGTACTCCATCAGCCGGGCTACCTCTGCAGCTCAGCTCTCTCTGTTCAGCTGGCCTGCAGCGTATCAGTGCTCAAGAGCCTCTGGGGGTTTCAGCGTATCCGTGCTCGAGAGCCTCTGGGGGTGGACAAGACATGGTGACAGTCAGCACCCTGCTAGGCAGCTTAGGAAGGGGTCACTCCCCGTTAAAGTTCTAGCTCGAATCCCCCCTGGCCATATGCAAGGATGGCTTATCAAATCATCCTGAGCCAGTTTTTATTGACACTTATGCAGCTCACAGGAAGCTCAAATGACACTGTGCTCACAAAGAAACAAACTGGAGGCCAGTTCCAGGCCCTTGAGTGGGCCCACAAGGGGCTCTTAAGTGTTTCATGCACTTTCCAATTTGGGGAAAATGAAGATATATTGTCAACATCATCTGTCCATTATCTCTCTAACTATGTATGCATGTATGCATGTATGATGTATGTATGTGACTATCATGTATTCGTTTACTGTCCATATCTATCTTCTATACGCCTATCTGCTGTCTATCTATTACATGTGCTTATAGTTTTCATCTGTCACCTGTCATCTACTGACTATTACCTGTCATCTATAAGTCATCTATATTTCACGTATCACGTGTCAACTACATTTCATCTGTTTACTATTTACTATATATCATATAGCCCTATGGCTACCTATCTCTTACCTATGTATCAATCATTTATCTATATATCTGTTAACCATCCACTACTACCTATCTATTATGTTATAGATGTATGCATCAATCTCATCTACCTGTCATCTCTTTATCTATTTATCTTATCCCTCCATCCACCTATCTACCCAGCTATCTATCTTTATTTCCTCCTTCCTGAGAATTAAAATACATCATGTGAAGATTTTCTTTTGAACACTCGGAACCTCTGGCAAGATCATCCTGGGCTCCTGTTCCCATGAAGCACTGATGACATATGTATAAAGAGAGGACACGACTGTAGAATTGGCATGTGTATTCCAGTGTGCCTCTGTCCGCTCACGTCTGCCCTCTTAACCTGGTCTGTGGGCTCCATAGAGTCGTGCACAGAGGAGTGCACAGGAGGTGGTCGAGCCGGGCCTGGAGCTCCATCAGCTGACTCAGGGCCAGCAGGTGACTCACTCTCTTTTCTTTCTTTCTTCTTCTTTGTTTTTAAAGTCACTCTCTTCTCTGCCTCTGTACCTCAGCATCTAGCCCACAGGCCAGAGCAGCAGCACTGGACATGCAGAATCTCTGACCCGACCCCACACCCCGTGAGTCACAACTGACATTTAACCAGCTCCCTGGGTGAGTCAGATTCACTGCTGTCACTACTAACTGGATGCCGGGACCTGGGCTCTCCAGGTGAGGTTGGAGGAGGGGTTAGCAGGCCGCCTTGGGAACAAAGAATGGAATTCAAGGACATTTGCTTTGCGACTTGGTCAGGACTACTTGGTGCCTCATCATCTTTTTGTGTAAAATGCAAGGGCTGAGCAGTATTGAGGCTCCCATTCTGTACACAGACTTGCTGTCCTTGTGGCTGCAGGGGAGCAGTTTGTGACTGCGCTGGACTCAGTCTGCAGCCTGAGTGGAGGCAGCCCAGGCCCATCCTCTGGGGCCTGTCTTAGGTATTCCAGAGAGCCCCACAAATTAACAATTACAGCTCTCATGACAAACCTGTGCCCAGACCACACCAGATGCTAATATTCTGATCCCCAAATAGTACCTGAGGTGCAGCAAATGGTCCCCAGTGTCCTGACCAAGGTGAAAGCGTCGCCCACTGTTGTCTGAGCAATTTCCTAACAAGAGACCTTGGCTCCATGAGGAGATGGGTGTGTCTTATTTATAGACAGACAGCAGGGTGCAGCTCAGGGAAGAACAGGTGTTGGGCAGACACAAGATTTACAATGAAGATCTTGTAGAGCTTTATTTATTAACACGTATCCTAGGGCAGACTGCTTTTTTTTCTTTTCTTTCATTGTTTAGAAACACCAAACAATGCCTGTAAGCTTGTGCTGAATTATAATTCGTGCTAATTTGGGTCAATTATTTTGCTTATTATGGGCAGAACCACAAGTGACATGAGACACCCAGGACTGAGAAATCAAGTCCCAGCTCACTGGTGTGCAAACCCAGATGGGATTGAGGAGGTATCAAATAACCAGCTGTCACACCTGATTAATACCACCTGATCTGAGAGAAGCAGCCACTCTAGCGTCCAAATTGTCATTAAAATATAAAAAATAAAGAGTTTACATAATTAAAAAAACATTATTTTGTTTACACATCCTGAAAAAATGTGATTAGGCAGCATTTCTGAAATAGTAATCTTCAGTCAGGTAGGCGATGGTACCCGGCTTGGTGCCGAGACTGCTGGTTATGTAAAATGCTCTTTCATTATGTAGTGCTTTCGGACTGAGGGAAGAAGGGAGGGAGGGCGGAGAGAGGAAGAGAGAGGGAGGGAGTGAGAGAGAGAAGAGACACGTGGCTCATTCACCAGGAAGTCACAGGAGTGAAAATTGTTTTTTTGTTGTTGTTGTTTATTTGAAAGCCAAAAAAATAGCCCTGTTTTATCAAAGAAGCTATCTGGGTTACATTTCCTGTCAGCAAAATGACAGCATCCAGGTTGACGCTTGGGCTCCAAAGAAGACTGATTTAGTTATTCTGTCACTAAACACAAGCTAAATTTCCATTCAACAAAAACAAGAATAATTGGTTTAGTTTTAGAAAGGCAGGCAATCATTTTTCATTAGTATAAGGGGAATGAGGCATGCTGTCGGGTGCTAATGTGTGCTTACGACCATGCCGGGGGGGGGGGGGGGGGGATGGCTACACAGACTTCTCTTAGCAGTTGTTTGCTGTGAAATAATTGTCTTGAAGTGGTGGCTCTGCATATAACTGAGTCTCTTTGATACACACACACACACACACACACACACACACACACACACACACACTGGCTTAGGTCATTTGGCACAAACAAAACAAACAAAAACCACCCTGTTTGGTGCATATTATTCACGGTAGGCCCACCATATATGTTGGTTGACTGAATTTGCAGAAATATGAAGTTGGTTTAAGGAAATGGCTTTTGTTGGGTGGTTTGTGGGCTGCACAGTTTAGCCTTGAAAATGAAGGATGACACGAGCCCTGGTGCCGTGGAGCTGAAGGCCTGCTTGGAACGCGCGGCCAGCCTTAGCCAGGCGCGACAGCGCTGGAGAGTCTGTGGGAGCATTTTTTAAATTATTTTTTAGTCTCTTGTTTTCCTTTGAGTGATGATCAGTGGACAAGCTACTTTTGGTGTGTGTGTAAGATGTTTTGTGAAGAATGAGGAGCTACACCCACCCAGTGCCAAAGCACAGGACTGACAAGAAAAATCTCAGTAAGTTTAACAGTTGCTTTGACCTCAGTTTTGCAGAATTTGTGTGGTTTTAAGTGTCCACAAGTCCCACGGAACCCAGGGTCAGTGAGGGCAGCCAGGCATTGGTAGCTGTCCACAGAACATTATGAAATCATCATTCTTGCTCCCTCCTTAGAGCTTAGGTTAATTTTTGACAAATTAGGCCAATGCTTGGCCATTGAAAGTCCAGCCGATTATACCAGTGATCTCCAGAGGGGTGTGGGAAAAGTATTAGAGTGTTACATACTAAACTTTAGTCTTGGTACTTTTTTGTATGTGTATATGTGTGTGGTGTGCATGAAGTGTGCGTGTAGGTGTGTAGGTGCTCGTGTGTGCACGGGCCCACATGCGAGGTCAGTGTTTAGTGTCCTCCTTGATGACCCTTCATGTTCCATGTTGAGTCAGGTTTTGTCTGAACTCGCTAATTCAGCTGCATGCCTTAGCCAGCCAGCCTTAGGGATCTTACTGTCTCTGCTGTACTGGGGTCTGAACTCAGGTCTTCATGCATGAGAGGCTTTACCAAATGAGCCATCTCCCTAGCCCCTCAATCTTGTCTTGCTTACTAATGTGTGTGTCTTATACTACACATATTGAAAAGTAGTTGAATCATAATTTATCAATAAATTTACATTTATTAGGGATTTGTGCCCAATTATTTTACACTCATGGAAGGTAACAGCCAAAAGAATTTAGATGAAGTTACCTGGTCCAGCTCATTGAGAACTGTACTGGTAGTTTTATAAATTTCTGTATAGCTAATGTCTAGCACTAAGACCACGTTTACACTATAAACTCCAAGACAGCAGGCTATTTTGTTTAGGCTTGATGGCACATCTCATGCACCCTCCAAAGCTCCTGCAATTTCATATATTCTGGAAAATTTTAAAATGCATAATTGTTAGATAAATCATTTTGTTTTCTGATAGGAGATGTAATAGAGTCTTCCTACACAGTTGTGGTTTTTTTACATGATAAGCTGTTGGAAGCAATTTGGTATATGAAACATGACTAACAAAAAGGGATTTGTGTTGCATTTATATTCATAAAAACACAATAGTCCACTCTCATCTGTGGTTTTGTTTTCCTTTGCTCTGGTTACCCATGGTCTGAAAATATTAAATGGAAAATTCCAGAAATAAGTAATTCACATGTTTATAGTGGTGTATTACCGTAAGTGTTCTATTTTAAGTTATCATTGTTAATCTCTTACTCTTCTTGGTTGTAAATTAAATGTAATCCTAAGTCTGTATGCATAGGAAAAACATCTTAGTATACATGAAACTTATCACTACCCAGGCATGAGACATCCACGAGAGGTCTTGGAACATGACCACATGTTCCTCATCGATGTGGGGATATTGCTAGACTTTCTGTAATCTATGAGGCAGGCAATCAGAATTGCTTAATATCAGTATGTCTTGCCTGCAGAGGAGGACAGACTTACCTGTAAATGTTATTTAAAATCACAAATAAAGGGCTGGAGAGATGGCTTAGCAGCTAAAGCACTTGCTTGCAAAACCTGACTATTCCCCACGACCCACATGAGGCCAGATGCACACAGAGGCACATGTATCTCAAGTTCATTTGCAGTGGCTGAAGGCCCTGGCATGCCCATCTTCTCTCTCTCCCTCTCTTTCTCCTTGCAAATAAATAAATAAAAGTAAAATACAACCACAAATTAAGGTACAGAACTTGTATGTGAGCACATGTGTGTATGTGTGTACTTACTCACATGTGTGCATGCATGTGAATAGATGTGTGCATGTGTGTCTTTTTATCCATATTGTGTATGGTATTTAATTTTATTTTTCAAGGTGGAATCTCACTGTAGCTCATGCTGTACCTGTGATGTGCCAAATGCTGTCCATATGCCTGGGTCCCTGAGACTCAAATCATCCATCTCTGCACTGGGCTTTCTTAGAGCCTTGTGGAGGTGACAGCTGTCAGTGTCCCCTCAACACGAGGGAGAGCTATATGATGGCATGTCCAGGGTTCTGTGGGAACATGCCCTCCAACACTTCTACATTGTGTTGACTATGTCATAAGACCATTTTTAGTGGGTAGGACCTTGTAAAAATGCTTGAAACTGGTATGCCGTCATGGACCACGAGGGTGCGTCAGAATGGCTTTCTGGAGTAGCCAGAAGCTCTGCTACCTTGCCGTGGGAGGTAGGGTTGATATTTTGGAGATGTTTAAACTGGAGAAATAAGATCTGCAGGAGATGGGGGATGACTTTGAGAAGATGCTTCATGGCCATGGAGATGAGCTAGTAGATATATTCTAGGGCTCTTCAAAGTGGGGGGACACTGGAAACTTACCTGGGAAGGAGAAAACCATCCTGCCTGGAGCCATCCTGATGCATCATGGGCTGTCCTGAACCTGGCCAGGCACAGCTTTCAGAGAGAGTCCGGAGTTCCTGGATCTCCACCACAACCCCAAGGCAAACAACTAAGCCATGTTATAACAGACATTTTGGATTCCAACATGGCCAGCTTTAGACAATATTTTGCTCTTTGGCTCTCAGTTAATGATCTCTTTTAACTCATCATATTTTTCTGGTAAAAGAATTCAATAAAAATGACTTCCCTTAGATAAGTGACATTAATAATATCCTCTTGTATATTGTCCTAAAACTAAACACCCAAAACCTTTAAAATTGCCTATTAACATTTGAGAATCACGAGACTTGCTTCCCCTCAGTCATTCTATTCTGACAGAACACATGGAAACATATAAGGCGGTCAGAGTAGCAAGGAACTGAAGAGGTCTTTTGGTGTAAGTCCACCTGTCACTTTAGCAATCTCCCTTACAGGTGCTCAGCCTGGGATTGAGTGTCTTCAGTGCTGGTAAGCATGCTTCCCTGGCAAAGGAATGGAGCATAGGATTGAAGCCATGGACTTTGAGGTAGGCCAGGCCTTAAACTCTAATCCCACTGTCACTAATTACTAACCATGTTTGGAAATTATACCACATTTCTGGGCCATGTTTTCCTCGTGTACAAAGTAGGGAAAATAATGTTCATTGAGTGAGATGGTTAACCTCTATTAATTAACCATCAACTTGTTCTACTTGATTGGATCTAGACTCACCTAGGAGACAAGTCCCTGGGCCAGTGTGTGAAGGGGTTTCCAGATGAGGTTACCTGTGGCGGGAGGTTTCACCTTAACTGTGGGCAGCACCATCCCATGGGCTGGAGTCTTAGGCTAAATGAATAGATGAAGTGAGCTGAGCATCAACATTTCTCCCTCTCTGCCTCCTCACTGTTGGCATTGTCACCAGCCTCTCACTGCTCTGACTGCCAAGCCACCCTGCATTGAGGGGCTATATCCCTTTGAACTGTAAGCCAAAGTAAACCCTTCCTCCCTTAAGCTTGTTCTTGTCACAGCTACATAGAAAGTGAGCAATCTATTGGGTGATCAGGGACTTTTAATGAGATTAAAAATATAGTTAAAATACTGTCTAATGATCTCCAATAAGTGGCAATTTTTGGCTTTAAGGCAGAACCATTTAGTTGATGGCCTATGGACAAATGTCTCCTGTATAAGTGAAGGCTGTCTTTGTGAGGCGTAGTCCTTGTCCTGAAGGTCATCCAGCTACCCCCTCTACTGCCATCTTCGGCTGACCCACAGTGGCTTTCTGGACACTGATGTTCTGAAGGATTGAAAGCCTCTCTAGTAGAAATCTAGACCAAAAACTGCCCATTTCCATCATTATGTAAGGATGGGGGAGCAGGGCGGAGGCAGGAGTCAAGTGCGTGTGGAGTTGCTTTGCTGGTCATGCCTCACTCTCCCCTTGGGTCCTACATGTGCTTCCACTATGTCATGTCTTCTCGTCTCCTGAGGCTGGCCACCATCGTTATCTCTTACTTGTCTTGTTCTGTGGCTGACTGTTCTCACATCAATAATGTCCCTCTTACTTGGAGAGCGGGAATAGGTTCTGAGTAGCTGTCACAAGTGCCCTTGCTTTTAAACTGATTCATTAAACTCAACACTGACTTATTGAAAGCATAATATGGATAAGGAGAGTTGGGTCTTTGTGATGTTAACTGAGTGACAGTTAAACTTTGAATGAGGAAACATAAAAGTCCAAAATGAGACCCAAACACTAAAGACACAGAAATTTTATGAGTCTTGTGGTGGTGAGGACAACCACTCTACTTGCCTTAATAGCTCCCTAGGGGCTTCATTATATGATATTAAAGAACAATAATTGGTGTGCACAAAATTGCCTAACTCATCAGGAAAACAATATGTTATAATCATTGTACTCTGTTTAAGAAACCAAGGAAGTCTATAATGCTCTTTGTAAGGGTCATCAACAATTAATTAAAATTGGGAAATATTTCTGAAAACTCTGGAAAGTTCATTATGAATACCAGCTCATTCTTGGATGGTATTTTGTAATAATATATGCTTTTAATCTCAATGCATTTAGAGAATACATGCAATTTAGAGGCAAGAACTATTCAGTGTTATAGAGAAATTACAAATAATAGTCACAACACCAAACCAACCAGAGATGGTGTTGAATTTAAATGGTGGAGCAAAGAACATACTTAGACCATGTCTGGAGAGCCATGTTAGTTTGTAGCCCTTTATATTATACATTCTAAGTTATGGACATCCAGTAAGATTGTTTTAATGTTTTGAAACAGGGTCTTCCTGTGCAGCCCAGGCTGGTCTCAAACTCACTATATAGCTCAGACTGGTTTCAAACACATGATACTCCTCTCTCAGCCTCAGTGCTGGGATATACATGTACAAGCCACCATGCCAGGCTTAATTACTTCTTTAGGTGTACAAATAGGTGGTAAATTTGCTTATAATCTGTAATGTCCTTGATCCAAAATGAGCCAGTATTTCACAAGACTACAAGAAGGACATATGGACTGGATCATCATAAATGCAAAGGAATGGAGTCAAGACCCTTTCCTTGGCAGCTTGAGGCAACTTATGGGCTGTTGTGAAAGTGAACAGAATGGGATGATTTTTCCTGGTGACTTGTAAGTGGATCGGGGTTGGAAGTCAAAGAGAGGTGCCGGGCAATGCCATGGTGACATTAATCATAGAGATCCAGGGAGATCCTGGAGGAGTGACTCTGCTCAGCCCTGAGAATGACGAGAAGGAAAAGACCAAGTGTTAGCAAGAGTGTCAAGAAGAGTGCTGCTGTGGACAATGGCATGGTTTATTATGATAAATCTATATGTCTAAATCTATGTTTCCTGTGGTATCAATCAATCAACCATTCTATCTATTAATTTATCTATAGGTAGATGTCACAGTAAAAACACATATATCCACTACACACACACACACACACACACACACACACACACACACACACACACACACATATATATATATACAATAAATACACATATATATCACAGTGAATCTCTACATGAAGTTGGAACATTGATCCAAGTTTCCAGGGTGTTGAGTTACGTTACCCTCCCCATATGTGATGATCACGAGCCCTCTGAATGTTCAAGGAAGATAAAACACATTTCTGCCTTGTGTGTAAAGTTTGGACTTCAGTGGGAGGCCTTGGGAGAATAGGCTATTTTGCATCAGATGGAGAATATTATTATTAAACTTGATGCCACTCACTAGCCTTCCACTGTGTCTGAATGAGTTTTCTTTCCTTCTCAACTATCTTTTCAGCATCTTGGTGACAGCCTCATTCGACCTGCCCATGGGGATCAGTGCCCATGTCATGGGAGCATCCTAGGAATCTAGTAACAGCTTAGAGACTTACAGGGTAGAAACAGCACTCAGCAACCGGAAGCTTCCTCACGTGTCATGGGCAGTCGTTTTGTTGGTATCAGGTTCTTGGTGACCTGCGGAGAAAGAAGCGATGGTGCAGAAAAGCACCTTTGTGCAAAGAAAGAGGTGCCTTGCAGATCATCTCAACAAGATCACAGGGGCTATGAGAGCCTAGAAGATCTGTAATAGTGGCACCCATGGCATCCATGAAGCGAATACCAATTACACAGATCTCCACCTTCCTTTGTCAGTCCTTGTGATGGGTTTAGGAAGAAGGAATTTGATTGATCCAATGTCAGATTTCTTCATAAATGATTGTCTCAACTTCTAATAACATTGTGCATTTTCTTTTTCTCCTTCTTTTTCAGAGTGTTTCATTGAATACCAGAAAAAGAGTTAAAATGACTACTATCATCATCAGTTTTTATTGAAAATTATAACATGTTAGAGGTAACATTTATCTTCCTATCCCATCTGACAAAGGTGACTTGCTGCACATGTTTTGAGTTATTTTAAAGAAACTTTATCATCTTTCTTGCTATCATCTATTGTCCATGTATCTACCTATCTATCTATCTACCTATCATCCATCTGTCCATCATGTATCTGTCATCATCTATTGTCTATCTGCCTATCATCTATCTTTTCATCATGTGTCTGTTATCTATGTATCTATCATCTGTCTTCCGTGTACCTATCACCCAGCATCTATCATCTATCCACCTATCATGAATCTGTCCATCATGTGTCTGTTATCTATGTAGCATTATCATCTTTGGGACAATTATTATCATCTATCTCTCCATCATGAAAATATAGGTACACATGAGAGCTTCCCTCCATGTTTTAGTTCAAAATTATGAATATATTGCATATATCTTTACATATGACAGATACAGGATCACAGATATTAAAGAAATGCCATAACACTTTCCACAGGGCATATCATAATTTATTTATACACTCTTGCTAGCTGGCAATGGACTCATAAATGTTTGTTTTTCTAACTTTGTGGAAAACAAGGTTACATGCAGTTCACATCTGTATCTTGTTTTCATCTCTGTCTTTTGGATTCCCAGAAGTGGAATTACAAAGTAAACATATTGAAAATTTCTGAGGTTGGGTCAATTAGCATTCCTACACAGGTTGTAAGACTAGCTAATTCCTGTGACCTTTGGCACCACATACACTACAATCCTCAAATCTGTGTTTTTTTTTTTTTTTCCTACACTGAATGCTGAAAGTTCCTCTTTCATTCACGGGTTCAGCTGTGACTCTGGTGGCCAGGAGGCTGAGCGGCTTCCACGTGTGTGCCTTTGCAGTTTCTCACTCTCACTGCCCATTTAATAAAACCTGCTTTTGCTTCTGTTGGGTTATTTGGATTTTTACACTAATTGGTAGGAAATCCTGAGACCGGGGAGCTGACTCAGTGGGTAAAGTGTCTGTTGCAGAAGCATGAGGACCTGAGTGAGAACCCGGCACACAGGTAGAGCGTCCGGGGCGGTGTCTTCCTGTGAGCCCGGCACTGGGGGTGTGTGGGCGTGTAATTCACGGGGATCGTTGGATAGCTAGTCTGGCTGAATCAATGAGCTCCCAAGTTAGCAGAAGATTTGTCTCAAAGAAGAAGCTGTAAAGAGATTACCAGTGTCAGCTTCTGCCTCCTTATGTATCTGTCTGCACACATGTAAGCATGCGTACACATGCATGCTTACCACACACATCCATGTGAAAAGCTCTGTAGGAATGCCTTTTATGTTCATTATTAATCCTTTATCCACCTCTTCTTCCAAAGGCATGTATAATGGTTTTAAAGGGAAAGTGGTAAATCACTGGACTCCGGCTGAGTGATGCAAACACTGGAAAATGGCTGACTCAAGGCTAGGAAGATGGTTTGTTTGTTCAAACCACTTGCTGTGCAAGTTTGAATACTTGAGTTCAGACCCCTAGAACCTACATTAAAAACCCAGTCCTTGCGCTGGAGAGATGGCTTAGCGGCTACATGCTTGCCTGTGAACCCTAGGCTCCCCAGCACCCATGTAAGCCAGATGCACAAGGGGGCACACGCATCTGGAGTTCGTTGGCAGTGGCTGAAGGCCCTGGCACACCCATTCTCTCTCTCTTTTTGACTCTTTCTCTGGCAATCTCAAATAAGTAAATAAAAATTAAAAACAAAGAAACAAATAAACAAAAACCCCCAATTCTTTACCAATGCTTGTAATCCCAGCATGCCTAGAGTGAAAAGGAAGGTGGAGACAGGAGCTTGTCCAGCAGCTAGCCTGGAAAACATAGCAGTGAATAAGGGATCCTCCCTCAAAGGAGGTGGAAGGTGAGGACAGGCATGTGAAGTTGACTTTTGACCTACACACACACATGCACACATGAGCATGCATACCCACAAAATGACTAACTCATGAAGAGTTTTCTATCCACAGATTCAGTCCTTGATGGGCTCAGAACTCAGTGGCATTATGGGGAGGTGGCAGAAAGTGGGACATGAGGCGTACAGGAGGGAAGCAGTCCATGTGGGCATGGCTGGGAAAGCTGCACCTCGCCCACAGCCCCATCCTGGGCCTCTTCCTCCTCGCTTCCAGAGGGCAGCTCTGCTCCCCCAAGCCTCTGTCTTCCCACAGAACCAGAAAGCATCGAGCCAGCTGACCGTGGACTGAAACCTCAGACATCAGGAGCCAGCACACACCTTTCAAATTTTACTTCTCACAGTGATCAGAAACTAAGACAACATGGAACTTCCAGAGAAATCTTAAAGGAGCAGAACCTTTTCCACAGCGGGCCTCCATGACAAAGCTCAATGAATGCAACAGGTCAAAGTGAGGCTGGGGAATGAGGGATTTTTAAATCTTTGTTTATGTGTTTATTTGCTAGTAGAGAGAGAGAGAGAGAAAATGGGCACTCCAGGGCCTCCAACCCCTGCAAACAAACTCCAGGTACATGCACCACCTTGTGCATCTGGCTTTATGTGAGTATTGGGGAATTGAACCCCAGTCGGAAATCTTTGTAGGCAAGTGCTCTAACTGCTGAACCATCTCTTCAGCTCACTAAAACAAGCAGGGGCTCTGCAAAAGTAGCTCTTCCAGCTTGCATCATGCAATGCAAGGAAGGTACAGGCATCCTGCCATGCTGGGGAGAAGTCCCCAAAGGTGCCAGGCATATACCCAGCATCCAGAGGTCAGACGGCCAGATCCCAGCCAACACAGGTGGGATGGATAGGTGAGAGACCCAAGAAGGACTTTAATTACATGGAAATCAAATGCACTCAGTGGTTGAAATTCATGTACTCAAGCTGAGTTTTCATATTAGGCAAAGGAAACAACTTGTTTTGAAACTGATCAAGAAATAAGTTAATTTTCCCTGCTTTTCTGGAACCTTGGGACAACCAGACCGTGGATAACTTTTTATCATACAAGTTTTCCAGATGCTGAAGTTATTAAAGTATCATCAACTGAAATGAGGGTCTCGTGTGATGATTCTGATGTGCCCTCCCTGTGGTTCAGAAGTCAAAGGATCAGATCATGACCTCACAAGGAAGCAACATCAGAAATCAGCATCTCTGAACTTTGACTGACACTGATAGGCCTTGGAAATATGCTTGCCAAAAAAGTGCCTCTGAGCAAACTTCCAGCTCTAACTGTCATATCCCAGGAAACACATGGGTCAGAAGAGGAACATGTTAAATGATATGAGGGGGTGTGTGATGTCAGCAAATCCAGAGTCTACAGAACAATGAATGTGGTTTCAGGAGTGAAGGAGGGAATGGCAGGAGGACAAAAAGAGAAAGGGAATGCTTAGATTAAACGGGTGTAAGAGGTGCTGCGGGAAGATGGCTTAGTGGGGAATGTGCCTATGGGTGCAAGTGTATGAGCACCTGAGTTTGTATCTGTAGCACCATCTACGAATGTGGGCATGGGCGCTGGAAAGATGGATTAGCAGGTAAGGTGCTTGCCTGCAAACCAGAAGGACCCATGTTCAATTCGCCAGCACCCATGTAAGCCAGATACACATGGTTGCATATACATCTGGAGTTCGTTTTCAGTGGCTAGAAGCCCTGGTGTGCCCATTCTCTCTCTCTCTCTCTCTCTCTCTCTCATAAGTAAATGAAGTAAAATATTAAAAAAGAAAAAAAAAAACTTCAGAAATGCTTGGCATGGTAGCATGTGCCTGGACTCCTGGGCCGAGGAGAGAATGATGAGGCAGGAGGGTCACGGGGCCCACAGGTGAGCTACTCCAGCTGCCTCAGGAAGCTCTGGACTCAGGGAAAGACCTGTCTTGCAGAGTCTAAAAGAATGTAAAGAGGGGCTGGAGAGATGGCTTAGCGGTTAAGCGCTTGCCTGTGAAGCCTAAGGACCCCGGTTCGAGGCTTGGTTCCCCAGGTCCCACGTTAGCCAGATGCACAAGGGGGCGCACGCGTCTGGAGTTTGTTTGCAGAGGCTGGAAGCCCTGGCGTGCCCATTCTCTCTCTCTCCCTCTATCTGTCTTTCTCTCTATGTCTGTCACTCTCAAATAAATAAATAAAAATTAAAAAAAAAAAAAAGAATGTAAAGAGCCTAAAAGAATAAGGTTGGGAGCAACTGAGAAAGACCCTGAGATTTTCTGTCATGTACATGTGCACACTGATACCCATAAACACACATGTGTCCACAAACATATCCATGTAGATAATACACACACATATACCACACACATATGCAAAAATATAAAAGAGATTAAATAACATATCAATTAATTTCAATGTTTGGACCATATTTTGATTATGATTTGAATGTGACTTATGTATTATATTTAACTTTACAATTTAGATTTATAATTATAATACATTTGGGAAAATGTTAACACTGAATTTAATGATATTATGGAATGAATGTTAACATATTCAGTAGGATAATGGTCTGTGGTTATTATTATTTTAAGCATTATGTCTTGGAGATATATACAGACAATAATTACAGGTAAAATGATGTAATGTCTGGGATTTGCTCCAAATGAACTGCAGGGTGAGGGTGAAAATGGACAGGTAAGAGACTAGTCACAGTGTGTTTTTGTATAACCAAGGAAGGGACACTGCACACATCTCTCTCATTTTATATATGCTTCACTATTTCTTTTTAAAATTTATTTATTTGACAGAGATAGAGAGAGAGAGAGAATGAGTGCACCAGGGCCTCCAGCCACTGCAAACAAACTCCAGATGTGTGCGCCTCCTTGTGCATCTGGCTAACGTGGGTCCTGGGGAATAGAACCTGGGTCCTTTGGCTTTGCAGGTAAAAGCCTTAACTGCTAAGCCATTCCTCCAGCCCTGTTTCGCCATTTGTACAAGGCAGCTATGTTGTTGAAGTGGAGTTGGGAGTGTTCACGGATCTACCATCCCAGTCTCCATCCTTTCATGCCATAAGACCCTCAGAAAGTCTGTGGGGCATCCCTAGAAAGAAACTCCTCAACAGCAAGAACTTCTATTTACTGTTACCCTGATGGATCCCTCATATCAGAAAAGCACTTGGTACATAGTAGGTCCTCAGTATTTTGCAGCATAAAAGGTACTTCCCAGCAGGATTGAGATTGGTTGAATAATTCAGGCAACATGTCAATCTGTAGGGACCCGGATAGAAGACCCTGGTATCACAGTCACCCACTGACAGTTGGCACACACAAATTGACTTATGGCTTGCTTACAAAGCCAAGAAACTCTGTATTTTTTCTTGACAGTGCAAGCTGAGAACCTTGACAACAGCCTTGTGGCATCCATGGCAAGGCTGACCCTGCCCAGGCTGACAGAGATCCTCCGTCTCCAGCAAAGGTTCCTATGGGGTATGAAGAGAACATCCTGAGAGCACATTGAAAATCAGGATCTGGTACAGGGGGATAGCTCAGGAGATAAAGTACTTGCTCCTCTAGCATGAGGACCTATGTTAAAAAAAAACAAAAAAACAAAACAAAACAAAACAAAACAAAAAAAAAACAAGCTGGACATGGTGCACATGCCTGTTATCCCAGTGCTGGGGAGGCAGAGATAACTACATTTCCCAGGTTCACTGGCCAGCCAGTATGGTTTATGTGGTGAATTCCAGGCCACTGAGAAACCTTCAGGTAGATGAGCTCTGAGGATGACATGTGAGGTTGTCCGAGGGCTTTCCCATGCACACACGTGCACCCCACATGCACACACAGAAGCACGGGTCTGTGCTCTCGCCTCCATAGATTTAGATCTATAAAAGATACAGAGAGGCGGAAGCAGAAGAGGGATCTATAGTTGATTGTGAAAGTTCTTAGCATTTCCCCATATCATTGCCTCAGCCCTGCTCTGCCCTTGTCCTCTTGAACCATGGTATAACATCAACACCCCAGGAGAGCCTCTTGCTTGGTAGGAGTGTGAACAGTGCTGCCTCTCTGTCTCGCAGGCTCCATCCCAGCTGTGCCAATTCACCTCAGACACACGGAAGGAAGTCCAGGTCCACTGTGATCCAACTCAGCCTGCAGCTCAGCCGGGGATCCTGGGATAGTGGCTTCCTGAAGTTAGATCATTTTGCCTCAGTGCGGCCCTGACTCTGCCACCCCAGTAGCACTCCTCCTGCCTCAGAGCCTACTTGTCCCACTCCTTTGTCCTGAACTAGTTTCCGGAGGTGGGACTTCCCCCTTGTCCCAGTACTAGGGGCGCTGGGGATGGAGGCCAGCCCTTCCCATGGGCATTCTCCCTGCAAGTACCTCGGAGATAACACTCTTTCATAGCTTAGGGTCTGCCTTGCTCTTCTCGGGTCCTAGAAGGACTTTTGCTTTCCTATTATATAACCTCACTGATTCATCAAACCGATTGCTCATAGCTCCTGGTTAATGAATGATGGCTCCAGTTGCCCAAATACAATTATTTATTGCTTTATTGATGTGCTACTTATTACTCTGTTAAGTACACAGGGTGTTTAATTACGTGCGAGGGAAGTGCAATGGCAGCTGCTGAAAGCTGGAGTTACAGAGGCCGAGTACCTGAGCTCCTGGCAATGTGTCATCAACCAGCTCTAAACTCAGGCGCACACAGAAGACAGAATTCTCAACTCCAAGTTTAACGAGCATGGAACCACCTGGCTACTTTTGTGGCTTGATATTAGCCGCAGCGCAGGCAATGGAATCTCAACGTTTTGAAGTAAGAGACATGTCGAGGACTTTCATGTGTGTAGTCATTGCTAATAATTGCAGGGCAACCTGTGACGGAAGCCACAGCACACGGGAAAAAATGGCTGCTGTTGGAATGGGGAATAGGAGACATGTCCAGGCCGCTCGAGGCCTAACCACCAATGGCCCTACTTCTTTTCTTTTGAAAGAAGCCCTGCCATTGGCAGGTGGAGTACTCCACTGCCTTTGAAAGAGGCAATGACCCATTTTGCGTCCCACTGTGGGGAATGAGTCCCTGGAAGGTTCCGAGAGTTCAACTTCTCAGCTGCACCCACCCCCAGCAGTTGTTGGTGTGTATTTGAGCAGTTTCTTTATTGCTAAGTCCCAGTGCACATGTGATGGATTTCCATGAATTTAATTTTTAAGACAGGAGGTTTACAAATTATGCTCTAAGCAATATTAGACATTGATATGTCAAAGTTAAACAGCTGCATTTATTATGGGCTAAGCTGAAGCAGTCTTTGGTCTAAGCATCTGTCCTGGGGAACCAGAACCCCAGTCTGCTTCCAGCAAGCTCAGCTCTTCCCCTTTGCATATCACTTCCTTCCCAGGGCTCTCCTGTCTTAGGTACAGAGTTTATTCACAGAGGAAAAATATCTTTTTATGGGGGGGATCATCTACAAAATCAAGAAGAAACCACAAATCGATATGTCAGTAAATGTTCTTGTCACTGTGAAGTGTGGTTACCAACCTACAGGATGTGTTATGGGTGGTGTAGCGCAAGGAACTCTCACTTGGAGTGAGGAAGAGGTGAAACCCTGCTTTGGCCACGCTTCAGTTTGATGACTATGGTACTGTCCCTTGGTTTCTCTGAACTAGACTTCCTTGTTTATAAATACAACAAAGTAATAACCACACCAGAAGCCTGTTGTAATAGTGAGACAATGGATGTAACAAGTCTAGCCCTGTCCCTAATACATGATGAATGACAATACATTAACATTCATCTATTCCAAACAGTTAGGTAACAGTTTCTGCTTTTAGATAATTAAAGAGAGAGAGAGATCACATTTGACTTTTAATGTATTCCTTCTGGAACTTTTCCATACTATTATAGAACTTACATACTCATAAAGCAATGGTGTGTAAAAAGTGTCAGGGTTGTAAACTTGCATATAAAATATGATGTTTTCTGAAAGTAAAGTTTTACTAACATATACTTTCTAGGAATTTTTAAAATATTTAAGCGATTGGAATCATATGCTTTATGCATTTGTAAATCTTACCTTTAAATCACTTGCTATCATGGCCAGACTTATTTTGGAATTCTTTGTTTTGTTTACAACCCGAGTCTGTTCTCCAGACTTCCTAGGAACAAAGTTTACTTAAAGGCAAAAAACAAAAATGTTTACAATCCATTAAGGGCCATGCTTGTCCCATGTAATAGGACGTGTGTAAGTGGAAATGAAGACACGGTAAGATTAGGGAATTGGGAATCTGCACTGGTTCTGGAAGTCAGAGAGGTGGGATTTGAACTTCAGTTCTTCCACTTGGGACCTTTGGCTTGATGTTGAAGGCATTCTCCCATCACCCCGAGCTGCACTTGCGCCACTGTTAAGGGAGAAATGAAACTAGTAAGACATGACCCCAAGGCTTTGTGAGGAGTCAATGCCACAGTGTAGGTAAGGTGTTTAGCTGCTCAGAGAGTGAATAGTACATATATATATATACATATATATGTATATATATGTATATATATATGTATATATATATAATATTAATATATATATTATAAATATACTAACTTTTCCCCTTCCATCCCTCCCTCCTTCTCTCCTTTTCTTTTCTTGTCTTTCTTTATTTCTTTTCTCCTTCCTTTCTTTCTTCCTTTCTTTTTCTTTCCTCTTTCTTTTCACAAGGCCTCATGTATCCCAGGCTGGCCTTGAGCCTACTATGTAGCCAAGGATGGCCTTGAACTTCTGATCCTCTTGCCTTCACCTACTGAGTGCTGAGATTACAGGGGTGAGACATCATGCCTTGTTTATGTGGTGCTGGATGGGAATTGAACCAGAGCCTCAATTACAGTTATGATATCAGTGTCATGATGTGGGAAGTGAGTGTTGTGAGGAGATTTAAAACACATCAGGCAACCTGGTTCTGTTTTAGTCAGTCTAGCAGATAAGTTACCTTTTTCTTCTAAGCCTCAGTTTTATCACTTGTGAAAGACATAACCAGAGCTCTTTGTCTCTGCCTCCTCTTCCTGGCAGGCAAGGGGTGCTGAGAGTGAGGTTCGGCGGAACCCCCAGCATTGCATGAGGCTTCTCTGTTGGCCTGCTCTGCGCACACAAGGCGTTCCTGCCTGCTCCTTGCAGATCTTCACTGTCTCTTTAAATTCTGCTCCTGGTTAATTCAGAATTTGCATAAACATTCTATCTTGAACAGGAGCTGGGAGGATTCACCTGGCATACCGTTACCTCTCCTGCCAAATCTCACCACCTGGCCAATCATCTCTGATTCAAGCCCAGTTCCCCGTGTACCACATACAACCTTCATGGTCTCCGCTGGGTTGTTTTGTTGCGCATTGCTAAGCCAGATACAAGAAGGACCGGGGTCATCTGGAGAACTGGAGAAGCACATCCCATATGTTGATTGGCAATATGACTTCCAAGTTCAAAGCCTTCACTCAGAAATAAGGTGACGTACATCTAAGGACTGTGTGAACTGTAAAGCGCTTCTTACAGGTGATAGCACATGGTGTCGGCATCAGCCCTCACTTTCTAGAAAAAGTAGCTGACTTGTCTCTGCCTTTCCTGTGGAGATGGGAAGTCTGTATCATAATGACTCACTGAGTTACTTGAAGACAGACACATATTTGGTGGCACTGGTGGGATTTGCCATAAGGGAGTTGACCTGAGCTGTGACAGTAATGCTGAATCAGTTTCTTTGTCAAGCCTAATAGTGTTTGTTTTCCCAGTCTCATGGAATTAGGAGACAGGCATTTTACAAATGGAGTAACTGAAAATAGAAGAAATTAAGTGACATGCTCTAGGTCACACCAATTGAATGGGATGGGTGTAAAATATTTTATTTATTTATTTGTTTTTCAAAATAATGTATCCACTAAATTTATTACAAGATTCCAGACAGGACTGCATATATATATATATATATATATATATATATATATATATATATGTATATATGTATATATTATATAATCTAATATATATATATTAGATTTTTTTCTTTTCAAATTTTTATTAACAACTTCTATGATTATAAAAAATATCCCATGTTAATACTCATCCAACCTCCCTCCACTTTCCCCTTTGAAAATCCATTCTCCATCATATCCCCTCCCCATCTTAATCAGTCTGTCTTTTATTTTGATGTCATGACATTTTCCTCCTATTATGAGGGTCTTGTGTAGTTAGTGTCAGGCAAGGTGAGGTCATGGATATCCAGGCCATTTTGTGTCTGGAGGAGCCCTTTGTAAGGAGTCCTACCCTTCCTTTGGACCTTATATTCTTTCTGCCACCTCTTCCACTATAGACCCTGAGCCTTGGAAGGTGTGATAGAGATACTGCAGTACTGAGCACTCCTGTCACTTCTTTGCAACAGCACCATGATGCCTTCTGAGTCGTCCCATCTGAAAAGAGAAGATTCTCTCCAAAAGTGAGAGTAGCAGTAACATAAGGGTATGAATATTAAGTGCCTACTGGGCAGTTTGATAAGCATAGTATATACATTTAGCCAGACAGCAGATGTTATACCCCTAGGGCTCATGACTACCCCTGTTTTAAGTTTTCAGTATCAGGGTAAAATATTTTATTTTTATTTATTTATTACACACAGAGAGAAAGAGGCAGAGAGAGAAAGAGGACAAGCATGCCAGGGCCTCTAGCCACTGCAAACAAACTCCAGACACATGTGCCACCTTGTGCATCTGGCTTATGTGGGATCTGGGGAATTGTACCTCAGTCCTTAGGCTTTACAGACAAGTGCCTTAACCACTAAGCCCTCTCTCCAGCCCAAATGGGGTGGGTTCAAATCTGGCCTCTAGCCTAAAGCTTGAATTATCTAGCTTTCTGAGAAAAGCTTGAACTATTTGTGCATTAAGCATAGTAGATCCTATCGGCAAAACATTTAAAAACTAATTATCTGATACCTTGTTCTCCCCTCTCCCTCATTCAGGAATGACTGAAGCTCCCACAGTTCCCTTGTCTCTGTCTTGCATGTGGAAAGCACTGCATGGGCTGGCAGATGGCCGAGTGGCTAGTGTGCTTCCTGCGCAAGCGTGAGGGCCCAAGGGGCCTGCAAAGGCCTGAGTTCAAATCTCCAGGTCCCATGTAAAACAACTGGGTGCGGCCATGTGCACCTGTCACCCCAGCCTCACAGAAGAGCAGAGACCCCACAAGCTCCGAGCCTCACAAGGTCCAGAAATAGTGAAAGGAGACTCCGGCTCAAAACAAGAGCAGTGGAGCAAGACAGCTGGCATTCCATTCCAGACGGGCATCTGGGAAGCTGAAAAGGCACATTCACATGCATTTGCTACACCCCCCCACACACACAGACACACAGACACACACACACAGACACACACACACACACACACACACACACATACACACACACACACACGTACTTTCCTTGAACTTGTCAGAAGACATAAGAAGTCACGTCCCCTGGATGGACTCACCCCTCTTCCTGGTCGTGGATGACGTCACCCCCTTCTCAACTGTCCCCTTCTCAACTGTCACTCATGCTTCTTTCCCCCCAGAGTGTCCCCTGGCCACCGAAGGCGGATCGGGCTGCATACTCGGCCAGCCCTGAGTGAGGGCGTGAGCGCCGCTCAGATAAGGCTTTGTCCGAAGACCCCCAACACTTGGGATGTTAACATTTCAGCTCCCACGTTTCTGGCGAGATAATCCACATGTTGTGCCCTGATTCTCAGAGTCCTGCACTGGGATAGAATCCCAGGTCTCTCAGTGGTAGCTGGCTTGACAACACCCCCAGTATCCATCTCTTGTCCTGCTTTCGTACTCTCAACTGGCACGTCCTGTGCGTTTCAAACCAACCTCTTCTTCAAGTGAGCTCAGGGTCTGCTTCTAGGGGAAATAAGTCAAGTCATGACCCTAAGGGTTCCTGTGGTCTCTCATCACTAGCTATTTTGAATCTTAAGAGGATGGGTGGTGGATGTATTTAAATTCTTCAGCATTAACTCTTGGCCTGGCTGTGTTTTCACTCTGAACTTCCTTCAACCTTTCCGTGAGTCAGTCACTCGAGGCTGTGGAGAGTTATCATCTACTATACCCTGGGACCCTAACAGATGAGCTTCCCTCGAGAGAGAGGGACTCATACCCTACACATTGCTTCTTTGTGAGGCCCACTGGGCCATGAGTACGGACAGCACCCTGACCTGAATCTGGTCTCATCTTCATGCCACTGAATCTTACGACTTCCGACACAGACGCCTAATGCGCTGATGTAGAAAGGAGGCACCTGCCAGTGCCCATCAGGTAAGGAGCACCTCTGAGCCCGGAGTTCCATCTTTATCCTCCTAGAATGCATTTGCATTCTGTGGTCCCAGGAAGGTTTGTGAACCTTAACGGGTCTGAGCTCCAGGCTAAGCAGTGTGGAAGCATAAACCCAAAAGATGGATCCAGGGCACAGCTCCAGTGCAGGGCTCATGGATCTGGGAACAACCCATGAATACTGTTTTTCAGGGTTCATTTGGGTGGTAACACATTTCATTCTTGAGACCAATCAGAAAATTAAATTGACTTTGGTATGTTTGCTTGATTTTAAAAATATAATCTCAGGGGGGAAATTGGCCTGTCCATGGAGACAAATGGATAGCAATCTCGGAAGAGATTTTTTTTTTTTTACTGTATTTTTAATTTTTTTTTTTTTAAATCAAGCCACCAACATTCTCTTTTAGTCTTAACCTACTTTCCCAGGGTTGCCTGGCCTATCTCTCTCCTCTCGTTTTAATGTTCTGCCAAAGCCTTTAAGGTCTCCGCTGGTTAATGTTTAATGCTCTCCATGACCAGTGTTTGATGTTTACACTTTATTGGGCTAACCAAATTTGTAGGACAAATTAAATGTGTGCAGGTCTTTGGCAAGCCACGTTCAGATATGTGTTGCTCTGAAACCGGCTTCTTCTTTAATACTGCATGCCCCAAATAGTTTCAATTAACTGTTCCTTTTTTTTTCCTTTTTCCCTGGCCATATCTGCAGCTATCTGCACTGCTTTTGGGGGGCTGCTACTCCCTGGCATTGCAGGCATTACAGCCCCACAGATGTCTGCTTCCAGAAAGCAGGACACGGTAGAGAACTCCACTTCACTGTGGAGTGAGATCGTCAGCAAGAGGTAACCTATTCCAGCAAAGTGACCAAAGATCAGCACACTACAGCGGGCTGGGGCAGGGGGAAGTGGGAGGGGGTGTTTTGTCTGGAGAGGAGAGGAAGCGCGACCCCCATTGTTACAACAAAGTCACACACTGCAAGGAAATCTACAGGAAGACCGACAGTGTTGTTCTGGATAAAGGGCTACTCATGCAATTACCTGGAAAGTATATATTATTTTCCAGCCCAGGAACTTAGCTTCAGTCTGTTCCTCATTCTCTCTCTCTGTATGCATATATGTGTGCACTTGTGTGCAGATACGGGTGCAGATCAGAGGGTGACACTGGGTATCTTTCTTAATTTTTCCCTATGTTTTTTTTTTTTCCTTCTTTCTTTCTTTCTTTCTTTCTTTCTTTCTTTCTTTCTTTCTTTCTTTCTTTCTTTCTTTCTTTCTTTCTTTCTTTCTTAATATAGGACCTCTCATTGAACCAAGAGCTCACCAATTTGGCTAGATTAGTTAGCCAGTAAGTCCTGGGAATCTTCCTGTCTCTGCCTACCCAGCAACAGCATTAAAGGTACAAGCCAACCCATCCAACTTTTATGTCGGTGCCTGGGATTTGAACTCAGGTCTTCATGTTTGTGTGGTAAGCACTTTACTGACCGCCATCTCCTCAGCAGGTTGATCTTTTTTTTGAACAAAACTGAAATGGCCATGTGTTTCTGTAGCGTGCTTGGAGTTGGGGAAGCTGAGGCACTCTGCATGACTTAGCCAGGTCTTCTCCGTAACCTCACTGAGAATCAGCCTCACAAGAGAGTTGGCCAAGCCTCCCAGCTGGGACATTTGGGGACTCAATCCCACCTTTAGCCCCAGTTAAAAATTCTTGGAGAAAGGAAGATAAGATTTACAAATATTTGCTCAAATAGACTATAACTTAATATTCTTCCCAGAACGCCTTGTCTGTGGCTTGGAATCAAGTCTTCCCCCACCTTCCCCAAACTAGTATTTTTCTTTCAGTCTTGCTGAGAGACTTTTATTGGCTTTGATCCAGTGTGAGAAAATATTAAGAAGGTTCTGGGATTGAAACAGTTGAAAATAAGGAATCCCTGATCTCCAGGGTCACTGATGGACTTTGGGACTCAAGTTTCCTGAGGGGGGAGTCAGATTTCCTCTGTCTCCTCAAAGCTACCAGAGAGGCCTCAGGTCTGGACTGATAGCTGTTTTCCTGGCACTGAGGCCCTGGCTGAACATTAATGTGTTTAACAGTTGGACTTATTTTTAATCTACTGTATTAGGAGCACAAATTTAATCAAGAACAAAATGTTACCAATGTTGTTTTTTTGTTCCCTGTATATGCATATATCTTTAACATGGTTTTGTATTTTCTTGTGCTACAAAGCTCTCATTCTGACATCTGACTTATTTCATAACATTAGTTTTTTTTAAGTGCAAATATATGTGGAAAAAAAAAAACACACCAGAAACAAGGAGTTGACTTTCCACTCAGTACAGTCCCTGCTTAAAAAAAAAATAACTGCAATACAGACTAAATGAAGTAATGATACTGCAATGAATTTCCTTATGTATAGAGTAATAAATGTTCTCACACATTATTCTACTCAGACACTTATTCTGGTTGTTTTCTGTCATTGGATGGCATGAGTGGGTTGAGACATTCCTTTAAGCATTTTTCCCTCTGTTAGTCAAAGAAAGAGATCTTATCACCCACCCTCCAGAGTTTACCCCTTCCCTGTCCTCCTCCTTCTGCCCACTTGACTGAAACCTGACTTGCAGGTCAGTGAGCTGGTAACAAATTAATTTTACTCAGCAAGAAACACCAAACATTTTGGCCAGGACACATGAGAATCCTGTTATAATATTACCATTTTTTTCTAAATTAAATATTAGGAAAAATTAAGCCAAATGGTGGCACACAGTGCAATGGAAAATATTTCTCTTCCAAACACTCCTCTGTGATAAATGCACGTGTAAGCAAAAGCACAATGAATATGCGGTACGTTAAAAACCCAGATTATTCAGGTTTTAAGACTTATAGCTAAAAGTGGTTTAATGTTTCATGCCTAATAATAGATTACGCCTATCACATTTCTAACCTTTATTTCTCTTTGCTTTGAAGTCTGGCCATATAAAGGTTGTTTGGAGAACCACACGAAAGTTAAAGCAAATATTACTTAGAGTGATTCATACCAGTGAGAATTTGCAATGAAGGCAGTCTTTGTGTGTGTGTGTGTGTGTGTGTGTGTGTGTGTGTGTGTGTGCGCGCATGCATGCACGCAGGACTCACAAGTGTGTCTGAATCAAAGGAAATGAAATGTTTGTAATTTTTTTGGTTGATAAATTTATTAAAACATATTAGAGGCTTGTCACAGAAGCACGGCTGACATAAACAGACCGACTGGAGGCAGATTATATTCGTCTCGGTGGGGGAGGCAGAATTTAAAGAGGGAAAAATTCCCTGGATTTCAAAAATTGCCACCAGGTCACAGCAATACTTAATTAACTGAATACATTAACAGAAGGCTATAACCTAGATGCTAAAAGAAAAGGTTGGGGAGTAGTCAAATTCATTTAATCCTCTCTTCTTTGCTTACAGATTAGTCTTTTAAAGTGAACAACCTGAAATAATTTTTTTTTCAAGTATCCATTTACCTTCCAGAGCTTTCCATAGCAAAACATTTTGCATGGTTGCAAAAGAAATTAATTTGTTTCCAGTTGCTCCATACTGGCAGGAATTCTGAATAAGGAATGTAAGCAATCTATCTTTGTTTGCAAGATATAATTAATCTGGCAGTTAAAATTCTTTGGAAACATTCTGATGACTTATGTGGAAAAGGAGCCCAGCATTTTCAAAGAAAGCTCAGAACTGTATGTAGGGGAAGATAAAAGATAGATGAAGTGTTTGTTCTAAGCGATACTATTCATTTAGAGATCATAATGTAACCCCACCCTAGCAATTATTGTGAAAACCAAGACAAATCCCAGTCTATAGCTTTCTGACACAATCTTGATTGGACAAACAAAGTAAGCACATTACTGCTATAGTCTAATAGACTGCAAGCTGTTTTATTAGAGTCAGCTGAATCCTGTTTTGCATAAAAAAGAGCTCTGTTTGCTATCAAGAACACATTTACATTAATATGACTTTGACAGAGTAAAATAAAATCGCATTAAGATGATGTCAGTAGATAAGACAATGAAATCTCTGTGAGAGAGTTTTGGCACACACTAATTACAGTCAAGTCCCTGCAGGAAAAGAACATATTTTTACACCAACTATCCATGTGTTTGAAAATGTAGGGAGCCCAGAATACAGTCCCTGGTTTAGGTGTTTCCTGAATACGTTGTGTTACAAAGGTAGCTGTAGTTTTAACGGAGACTGTCTGAAAAATAAGACTCTCATTTATGAAAATCCAAGTGAGTTTCTTTCTGAAGACTAGCCTAAAATCCTGCTGATGATTTTAAGGGACTTTCCAATATAGGGCAGCTGAAAACAAGGTTTTAGATTACATGGTAATTTAGGAATGCATGAACAGCTAAGCAGTTACCATAATAGGGTCTGGATAAACTTCATGGTTTTTTGAGCAAAACATAACAACATATGTTTTGTGATTTGTCTCAATGATATATATATATATATATATATATATATATATATATATATATATATATATATATATATATATATGTTGTTGTTCAGGTTCTATCAAAATATTTGGAGGCCTCATCTGTGCACAGCGTTTTTATAACCTTATTTTGAAAACTTTGATGTCTCTTTTTTTGGTTCAGTCATTAAAAGAAAAGCAATGATGGATGAGGAGGATGCCTTGGGTTTTATGACTAATCAGTTCTTGGCAGTGGCTGTATTTCTTTCCTAGTGAAACTTTAATATTCCTTTGGCCTTGTATAGGCTAAAAAAAAAATCCAACTTTTTTTTCCGGCTACTTATTAAGTATTACCAAATGGTTACTGCACCAAAGTTAGCACTCTGACTTAACACCTGACAAAATGAAGTGACCAGAAAGGAGTGGGTGGGGCGTGCCTCATAAATTTCTCATGCATTTTGGCTGCATTTGCTGTTGTTTTCCTTGTTTAAAAATGCAGGAATATAGAGGGAAGAACAGCACCAAAAAGAAAAAAAAACAAAAAACAAAAAACACGATTCAAAGGGTGGAGCGTTGGAGAGGGAAGAAGGTCTCCTTGGAGTTCCATAGGCTACCATCCCCGCCCCCCCCCCCCCCCCCAGTGGTGGCCGGGTCCAGGGTAGGTTTCAGAGAAACCTTTGGCATCTGGCTCTTGAAGTTACAGCAGCAAACACCAGGTGTCTCCACTCAGCTGAGCTAAGGGTTCTGGGAGGGAGGCCTCCTGTCCAGGACGAAGTCCAGCAGCCTGCCCTTCCCGGGTCCTCCAGAGCTCTGCCCGGCTCAGAGAAGGCCTGGCCGGCCGGCTGGGCCACGCAGGGAACGGATCCACCCTGGGGGGCTGATCTGGTTAGACTTTGAGGACGTTGGCTCCGTGCACGGACCGCATCGGGGTTGGGAGGTCATGAAATACTGGTCTGCTGGGTGCAATCGAGGGAGCCGGACAGCCGTCCACGGCGACAGGAAGTCGTCACCAGGGCATGGACAGTCGCGGGTCGCTGCGAGACTTGCTCTCCGCGAAGCGCCAACGCTGGGGACTCGTCCTGGGAACGAGCGCGCTGGAGGCGCAGAACCGCACGCACGCTGGCTTTTCTCTCATCAGAGGCTGGAGCCCCCAATTCCAACTTGTGACTTCCAGGAACGTTTATTCTTTTCTCCC
Organism: Jaculus jaculus; assembly: GCF_020740685.1. Classification (NCBI taxonomy): domain Eukaryota; kingdom Metazoa; phylum Chordata; class Mammalia; order Rodentia; family Dipodidae; genus Jaculus; species Jaculus jaculus. The sequence continues at coordinate 5,533,135 of NC_059119.1, read as the reverse complement.
ACAAATTCTCATTTAATCTTTACTGTGGGTTGGCCATTGTCCCAAGCAAAAAGAGACGGGACCAGTCAGCTCTCTCATATGCACTGAAGAGCTCACCTTACAGTATGCCACCTTGATGCAGCCAAACCAATCGGCTCCCTCCTAGGCATTAAAAGCTCACCTTACATTATGCCACCTCCATCTGATGCCAGTTGTAAGAACGAATGCCAGTGTTTCCCAAAATACGGCATATTAAGGATGGTTAACAGGTATTGTTCAAAGAAACATTTTTTGCACGTGTCTGTGCTTGTGGAACACCTGTGAGTGTGTAAGCATGCGCGTATTGGGTGGACATGCAGGGTGAGGCCAGAGATGAACACTGGGTGCTTTCCTCAGTTACTTTTCACCTTTTTGTACTCAATGAGTACAGTCAAGTTGGTACCATTGTTAGCTTCCTCCCTGTCCTCCCCCCTCCACAGGAACCCCCCCTTGTTAGGGTATATGGGTCTGCACTGTGGGGTTGGCCATCAGTTATGGGCAGAAGGAAATGTCTCTGCGAATCAGGACCCAACATGCTTTTCACTTTATTTTTGAGTGTGGGGTCTCTGTCATTGGACCTAGAAGCTCACAGAATCTGCTCCATCAGTATCCAGTGGGCCATGAGGGGTCTCCTATCCTACCGCAGATTCTTATGCTTGTGGACCAAGCACTTTATTCACTGTGTTATCTCACCAGCCTAAGAAATATTCTCATTTTTTAAAAAATAATGTATTTTCAAACAAAAAGATACAGACAGGAAGAGAGTGAGAGAATGTGGGCATGCCAGGACTTCTAGCCACTGGGAATGACCTCTAGATGCATGTGCCACTTTGTGCCCCTGGCTTATGTAGGTACTAGGGAATTGAATCTCAGGTTGTCAGGCCTTGCACACAAAAACCTTAACCAACAAGCCATCTCTCCAGCCCTATTTTTGTATTTCATTAAGCTCCCAAATGTCTGTCTTACAAAAAAAAAATCTCTAGATGCAAAACTTCTTAACCTGAATGCTAATCTGGACTTTCTATGAGTAGGGTTATTTTTCAAGCATATTTGGCCATGTGGTCATTAACAAGAATCTGTGAGCTATTTTAAAAGAACAAATATGTCACTAGGATTCCAGGTAATTATTGCAATACAGTCACTCAATTACACCATCGTCAGGTCTCTCCACGTGATGGTTGGCCATCATTAGTTTGTGAATCTAGATATTAACCTGGACACAAGTGAATATTTTGAAGACTTTGCCTCAGGAAAAGTTCTCTTGTGTTATGGACATTGAGAATCCTCCTTCTTTCTGAGGTAAGGTTTTGAAAGTAAAAATGCCAGGAAGTGGAGACCATTCAAAGGAGCTTATAGTGTTAGAAGTAGTGTTGGTCATGTAGAGGACAATGCTGGCCCCAGTGGCTGCCAAAACCCAAGAGATATCAGGGCTCTTTCCAATTCTGTTCCTAACCTGCTGGACAATCATGGGAAATTTGCTTTCTGTTTTTGTCTTAATTCTTTATTCCTAATTTAATAAAATGTTGAAGAGATGGGCTGGAAAGATTTCCCAGTGGTTAAGGCACTTGCATGCAAAGCCTGATGGCCTGGGTTTGATTCCCCAGTGCCCGGGTAAAGCCACATGCATAAAATGGAGAATGCGTTGGGAGTTTATTAGCAATGGCAAATGGTCCCTGATACATTCATTCTCTTCTCTCTCTCTCTTTCCCTCTTCCTTTCAAATAAATAAAACATATTTAAAAAGTTTAAGAGACATTAAATCATTTAATCACAAACAACTTTATGAGTTAGGTTGTGTTAATTGCTATATTTTATAGACAGGGTATCTGAGTAATAGCTTTAGTGAGTTGCTGGCAGTCAGAAAGCTAAAAGTAATGAGGCCTAGATTGTTGACATAAACATGAAGTTATGGTAAAGCCCGCATCACGTGGCCTGTGAAGGCAGAACCGACAAAATGTTGAGTGTGGGCTATCTGGAAGAAATAATTCTTTCTTACTGGGGCTATAGGAAAACCCTCCAGGAGGAGGTGGCCGTTTGCTTGTCGTGAAGGCTGAGTAGGACTTAAGCAGAGGCAAGGGAAAGAACAGAAAGTGAGGTGAGCAACTCACATGTCACACAGCAGAAATCAATGCTTCTTTCAAAATCTAATCTGGGGCTGGAGAGATGGATTAGTGGTTAAGGCATTTGCTTGTGAAGCCAAAGGAACCAGGTTCGATTCCCCAGGACCCACATAAACCAGATGCACAGGGTGGTGCATGTGTCTGGAGTTTACTTACAGTGGCTGAAGGCCCTAGTGTGCCTATTCTCTCTTTCTATCTACCTCTTTCTCTCTTTTTCTCAAAAAAAAAAAAAAAAGAAAACAAATAATTTAAAAAAAAGCAATCTGGCATCTCTCTCTTTCCTTGCAAATAAATAAATAATTGCAAAGATCTAATGACCTAGTAACCTGTGATCTTATTAGAGACTCTTGCTATCTACTGTTATTGGTCAGTAAATCTACTGAGCAGAAATCATTTATTACTCAACCGATTTTGTTGAGCACATAGTTTGGGCCAGAGCTAGTCAAGGGACCTTCAGAACCCTATGGAAGAAGACACAGTTCCTTTTCAAAAGCCCTTATCCTCTAATGGCAGTGAAGATAAGAGACAAGCAAACAGGCAACCCATCTGATTATCAAAAATATCAATTATCACCAACATTCCTATAGTGAATTTTATCTATACAATATGAAGGTTGATTATTCACAAGTCAAAAGACACAGTAGTTCAAATATTAACTGATGACTGGATAAACAAAATGTGATTATTATGTAACCATGAAAAAAAGTGAATGAACCTTGGAAGCAGTGTGTTATGTGGAAGAAGCCACATATTATCTGGTCTTGTTTATATGAAATGTCCACAGTAAAAGCCAGGTGTAGTGGCACACACCTTTAATCCCAGCACCTGGGAGGCAGAGGTAGAAGGACTGCTGTGAGTTCAAGGCAACCCTGAGACTACATAGTGAATTCCTGGTTAGCCTGAGCTAGAGTGAGACCCTACCTTGAAAAATTAAAAACCAAAAAAAAAAAAAAAAAAAAATCCACAATATTAAAACCCATAGGGACAGAAGGTAGAGGAGTGGTTTCCAGGGCCTGTGGGAAGAAAGGAACTGCTTCTTAATGAGTTCAGAGGTAGCATTTGGAACGATAGGATGGTTCTGTGATACTTACAAAGCACTGTGTAATTTTTTTTTTTTTTTTTTTGAGGTAGGGCCTCACTCTAGCCTAGGCTGACCTGGAATTCACTATGTACTCACAGGGTGGCCTTGAACTCACAGCAATCCTCCTACCTCTGCCTCCTGAGTGCTGGGATTAAAGGCGTGCACCACCATGCCCAGCAGCACTGTGTAAATTTTCTGTTATGTGTATTTTGCTAAAATAAAAAAATGCTCCCTCCCCCTGCGCAAACCACCACTGCACTTCTATCCTATAAAGCACTGGGCTCAGCAATAGTGCTAACCACGAATGGGACTACATCCTTGTCCACTCAGTTCTCACAATCTACTAGTGGAAGAGCAGCATGAAGTTATGGTAAAGCCTGCATCACGCAGCCTGTGAAGGCAGAACCGACAAAATGTTGAGTGTGGGCTATCTGGAAGAAATAATTCTTTCTTACTGGGGCTGTAGGAAAACCCCCCAGGAGGAGGTGGCAGTTTACCTGTCATGAAGGCTGAGTAGGACTTAAGCAGAGACAAGGGAAAGAACAGAAAGTGAGGTGAGCAACTCACATGTCACACAGCAGTTACAGAACATAAATGGAGGCCTTGGTTTTTTTATCCTAGCTGACATTTAATCCACCTTCATTGCTTTTGGATTCTGTATTTGTGAATAAACTTATTTTCAGAAATTCATTTGTATGGGCTGGAGAGATGGCTGAGTGGTTAAGGCACTTGCCTGCGATGCCTAAGGACACAGGTTTGACTCTCCACATCTCACCTAAGTCAGAGGCACAAAGGTGAGCCAAGCGCAAGGTTTCACTGCCCACTAGGGGGCGCAAGCTTCTGGCGTTTGATTACAGAGGCTGAGGCCCTGGCACACCAATTCTCTCTGTCTCTCTCTCTCTCTAATAAATAAACAATCAAATAAATAAAAAATAAAATTCATTTTTAACTGCAATCAGTGTTTGGGGCATATTCCCAGCCACCCATGGAGACACACAGGGATAAACCTGACATGAATGATACCATCTAAAACAGTTGTCCCTTCATAGTCTGTACAATGCAGATTTGGCATTTTTGTGTAGAACAAATAGATGATTGGGGTTAGAGAGCTGGATCAGTGGTTAAAGGTGCTTGCTTTCAAAACCCACCAGCTTGGGTTCAATTCCCCAAAGTGGCACATGCATCTGAAATTCATTTGTAGGGGCAAGAGAGCCTGGTGCATCCATAATACACAATCCTCTTAAATAAATAAGTAAATATAAATTAACTGATGACTTCCTCATAACCACAAAGCCACAGATTACTCTAGCCTTTCTGAAGATCAAGACAATGTCCAGGTGTTTGGGATGGTTTATATTGACTGTCAACATGACAGGACCTAGAATCACCTTTGAGGGGTGATCTAGACCAGTTTGGCCTCTGGGCATGCCTGTGAGCTATTCCCTTGATTTGGTTAGTTGAGGTGGGTAGACCTACCTTAACTGTGGGTAGCACCATTCCATGAGCCTGGGTCCCCGAGCATATAACAAGGAGGGCGCAGGCTGAGCAACATTCATGCATTCACGGCTCTCTGTCTCCTCACTGTGCTGAATGTGACCAGCTGCCCCCAACTGCTGCTGCCAGGGTATCACCTGGAACTGTAAATTGAAATAAACTCTTCTGCCTTCAACCTGATTTAAAAATATATATATATATATATTTTTTGTTCACTTGAGAGACAGATAAGAGACAGAGAGGGAAGGAGAGCAAGAATGGGCATGCCAGGGCATCTAGCCCACCTTCACCACTAAGACATCTCTCCAGCCCTAACGTGAGTTTTTGGTCTTTTGTTTCAGCAATGAGAAGTGACTGGTAGAGCACCTTAAGGTGGGGATTTTTTTTTCTTTCCTTTTCAGGCTGGGTACTTACGTAAGTGTTGAGTAGTTCTTTTGACTTGAGGGCTCAATGTTAATGAATGAACACTCAACGTTAAATAAGACGTCCTTGAAAACAAACAGACGTGAAAGACGATGGTATATTGATAGGCTGGTGAAATTGTTGTGCCCAGAGGCTTTTAGGAACACGACTTGTTTTTCCCCTGGCAGTAATGGTTCAATATTTGCTCATTCAATCTTTGTGTTGACTTTATAAAACATAATCATGGCATGGGACTGGACTGAACTTCTCAGTGTTGTTTACTAACACAGTTGAAATTCAACCATTACATCTTCTTATTTATCAGCAATCTCATCATAACACACACACACACACACACACACACACACACACACGCATACACACACGTGCACGCTCATGCACACTCTCCCTTCATATGGCTATTAAAAGTTTCAGGATTCACTTTCATTTACAGCATGAATATGCCAAGCCCTTGTTAGCTCATTCTGAAGAATTTTAAGACAGCAGAAGTAGACTGTTAAACCACACATATATGAGGCCCTCTGTCAGTGAAACCCCACCAAGTTGTCCTGGGTATTTCTCCACCTCTCCAGTCATGTCCCCACTTGGATGTGTGTGTCTGTTTTCTTCTTGGTGGCAAAGAAAAATCTTAACTATTGCATTTATCTCACTTGAGATAAGTTTACCAAGCCATTCATATTTACCAAATGTCTCTGGGAATGAGGTTCACAGACCAATTGTGAAGAGCCTGGTAGCAGAGGGGCTGGCTCGGCCTTTGGCTACTGGAATCCCCTGACTTGGAGGCATTTTCATTGTCTTGCTGACAACCGATAAGAGTTGTGTGGTCTTGCATGCCTGACCACCAGCCACAGAGCTCTCCTCTGCCTCTTAAACATGCCCCAGGCCCTAGTCCCTGCAAGCAGAGTCCCGATGACTCAGTGGATCCCCGTTCAGGTTCCTGGTGTCTCTGGACAGCACTTAGGCCCCGACAGCCGTCTCTGGCAGTTCTTCTCAAGGACTATGGACTCCCAGATGGATGGTGACTTCTAGGACAGAGGTCGAGGCAGATGTGACAGTCCTGTCCTGAAGAAGATTTGCTGGGCTCAGAACTCTCCCTTCACAAAAGCTGTGGCTTGTCTTCGGAGGCTAGGCAAGGAGAAACAGAGCCAGCGTTCAAGACAGGCCTCTGAGCCACACTGCCTTATTTCATACTCACTGTGAACTTGATGGAGTGGAAAGAATCTGGAGTGCTCAGAAGGCTTGTGAGGATTCCAGTTTAGCTTCTTTTGAAACTTATCTTCCTATTCTTCTTTCTCTCCTTACCCCCTCCTCCTCCTTCTCCTTCATCCTCCTCTTCTTTCTCCTCCTTCTCCCCCTTTTTTTGGTTTGTTTTTTGTTTTTTGAGATAGGGTCTCACTCCAGCTCAGGCTGACCTGGAATTCACTATGGAGTCTCAGGGTGGCCTTGAACTCACAGCAATCCTCCTACCTCTGCCTCCTGAGTCCTTCTTTTTTTATAATTTTCTTTTTACAAAAATGTTTTATTAAAATATTTTATATTTATTTATTTGGGTTGGGGGGGAGACAGACAGAAAGAGAACAGGCATGCCAGAAACTTCAGCCACTGTAAACAAACTCCAGATGCATGCACCACCTTGTGCATCTGGCTTATGTGGGTCCTGGGGAATTGAGCCCGGGTCCTTTGGCATTGCAGGCAAGTGCCTTAACTGCTAAGCCATCTGTCCAGTCTGAGGCTGAGGATGTCATAGTCCAGCCCTGCTTCCGAGTGCTGGCTTGTTGCTCTTGCTACCTCCTCTCAGCTGATGTGACGAGATGTGCCGCCCGTCTGCTCTTTCCTTGCTTCCCACCAAGAGGAAACTTCCTCTTCAAGCTCTAAGCCTGAATTTTCCCTCCATAACCTGCTTCCTGTCTGGCTTTTTGTCTCAGCAGCAAGAAGGTAATTGCTATAGAGCTATATAGATTTCATAAATGTGTTCCGCATGTCAACGTATTTTGCATATATCTTCTGTTATATAATTCACCATTATTCCATGTGGATTCAAGATGACTTACAAACACAAATGTAATAAAATAGGATAAAATAAATTTAAGCTAAATGGAAAGAAAGACTTATGCAGAGAGAACAAAACATGAAGACTGAAGACCAAAGAGAGTTGGGTTGGTAAGTAGGCTCTCCCTGTGTACTGGAACATCAGCACCCATCTGCCTGCAGAGCACACCCATCTGCCTGCAGAGCACACTTCTGGTTCTCACAGGAAGACAAATTGCCTTGGAAACCAAAGCAAAGGAAGAGAGTGAAGAAATCATCTTATCTTAAATTTAACCATCACACAATAGAACTGCATGCACTGATTGAATGTTCACAGTCAGGTGTGGATCACTGGTCTACAAAGCTATTTACCAGATGTGGTTGATGGAAATTTCTTTTAGTCAGAAAGGGAGTGCAAGAAGTGGGGAGGCAGACCAGTCGGTACGGAGCTTCTCCTGCCAGCGTGAGCACCTAGCTCCAGATCACTCATAAGAGCCAGGTGGGGTGGCACACACCTGTCATTCCAGCAATGGTGAGGCAGACATAATGGGTCCCTGAGATTTGCTGGCTCACTAGTCTGGGCAAATTGGTGACTCTTGGTTTCAGTGAGATACCCTGTCTCAAAATAAGTAAATAAGTAAATAAATAAGGCAGAGTGTTGTTAACCTGTCTTCAACCTCTGGACTCCATTCACGTATTCACACACATACACTTGCACATGTATGTTCACCCACATACATGTGGACATACACATACAACATGCACACTATGCCAACATATGTGAGGAAGTTCAAGAGATGTTTTTACAATGGGGCAATGAGAAAGAGGTTTAGGAAAGTATTTCAGGGGAAATGGCTCACAATGACTGCCAGTGGTTCTGCTGTGAGAACACAGCAGAGAGTCAAGAGGAAAGTTAGGAAACATGGAGAAAGCAACTTGGGAAATTTGAACAATGGTACTTCATGTGAAAATACTAACAAAGTAATACAGGGTAGCATTCCTGCTTACAACAAATATTCTCTGGTGAGTTCTTCTAATGCAAAATTCTAAGATTCTGTATGCATGGATGGTGAAGATTTATGTAGCATGAGGTCCTAACAACAGAATAAATTTGATTATTTATATTTATTTATGCTTGTTTTAAAGAGAGATAGAAGGAGGCAGACAGAGAGTATGGGTGCACCAAGACCTTCTACCACTGCAAATTAACTCCAGATGCATGAGCCACTTTGTGCATTTGGTTTTATGTGGGTGCTAGGGACTCAAATCCAGGCCTTCAGGCTTTGCAAGCAAGTGTCTTTAACCACTGAGCAATCTCTTCAGCCCCCCCCCCCCTTTTTGTTTTTTCAAGGTAGTCTCTCACTGTAGCCCAGGTTGACCTGGAATTCACTGTGTAGTCTCAGGCTGGCCTCCAACTCATGAGGAACCATTTACCTCTGCCTCCCAAATTCTGGGACTAAAGGCATGCACCACAATGCCTGGTTAGAACTCTGATTTTTAACACTGATATAAATATTTCATTCAATTAAGAAATACTTATGGAGTTCCTACTATGCACAAGATACTAAGCCCATTGTGATACTTCATTTCCACTATTAACTTGGCTGGATTTGGAATCACCTAGGAGGTACACCTCTGGGCGTATCTGAGAAGGTACTTCCAGAGAAGCTTATTACCTGAGAAGGAAAAACCCACTTTGAATGAGGAAACTATTACATAGATTGGAGTTCCAGACCAAATCAAAGGAAAACCCACATGAGAGGAAACCCTCTCTCTGCTCCCTGACTGTGGATGTCATGTGATCCGTTGCCTCACGCTCCTGCTCCCACGCCTTCCCCACCATAACGAATTGTGTCCCATCAAACTGTGATGCAGAAAGAGAAATCCTTCTTCGGTTGCTGTTGACAGGTGTTTTGTCACAGCAGGAAGAAAAGTAGTGACGCTGCAGCACATTTAGGGTCTGGAAGGAAGGAAGCAAGTCATGAGGAACTGCCATCTCCCCAGCCCCCTTCATTTGCTGTATTGATAACTTTTACACATATGTAGAATTGTTCAAATCATAATCCTTTTCTATTAACTTCTGTTCATCTCCTTCCCCATCACCTTCCCACTGCCCCCGCACCCAGTTCTTCCCGACTAGTCCCTGTTTTCCCTTGACACTTTTTTCTTGTTTATTTGTGTGACCCACTGAGTTTAATTAGGACTGCCCGCGTGGGTATGGACAGGACTTCTTACCCGAGCACGTGGCTCCCACTGCAGGAAACACTGCCCACTCCAACCACCATTACTTGCTGGTAACTCCTCAGGGAAGAACGGGGGCCTCACAACCTCTCCATCACCCACGACGGAGCCCTGGTGGGCCCAGGATTTTGCGGGTCTTGTGCAGGTAGCAACAGTTGCTGTGAGGTCATGAACACACCTCCAAGACAGTGTTCCACAGCGCTCCTCCCCATCCACTCATTTTTAAGGTATTTTGTCACAACAATAACAAAAGCATTTAAGCACAACAGGAATAAGGAATGAAATAATGAGGAATTATTGTCTTTCCAGTTCCCCCATAAATAAATAAACCAAATAAAGTTTAAAAATCACACTTCATCTTCTTCATGTGGCAGAGGTGGAGAGAAGGTGGTACTTGGCCTAAACTGTTAGTGGCTGGTCCATCACCAGCATCACACAACACCCTTCCCCCACCCCACTTCACTGTTCACGGTCAGTACCTGGGCACAATCACTGGGATAGAACAGTGGCCTGGGGGAGAGGAATGACTGCTTGACCATCAATCTACTCCTCCAAGACCAACGGTGAATTGGTTTGGAATTCAATTCTACTTTTGCTTTATAATCATTGGGGGAGAAAACATGCGAGAGGCCAAGACAGGCCTTAGAAGAGAAGCAGGGGACTTGGCCACAGCTTCGACGTGGTCTGTCGTCTGTGTCAGTCAAGGTTCGCCCCCGTGACACAACAGAGGTGGCTCCTGGTTTCTGAGGCATCAGCCCACGGTTGTCTTGGGCAGGCAGAACAGCGTGGTGGACAGCATGCGATGGGGGCAACTGTTCATCTCATGGTAGCCCGAGGAGAGAAAAGGATCTGGGGTGAGATAGAACCCTTGAAAGTGCTGGGCTCCACATGACATGAAAGCAGAGCGGGGCGACCCTGTGGAGGAAGGAAGGGAACCCGTTGGTTGGAGTGTCCATGGAGAAAGGGCATACCAGGGCCTCCAGCCACTGGAAGTGAACTTCAGATGCATGCACCTCCTTATTATCTGGATTTACATGGGTACTGAGGAGTCGAACCTAGCTCCTTATGCTTTGTAGGCAAAGCATAAACCCACTGAGAAACCTCTCCAGCCCTTACCTAAATATTAATGAAGTAAAGTAAAGTAAAAGGCATGCTTTCCAAAGGCCCAGCCTCTTTCCTCCAGTCAGACCCCACCGCCTACAGCGTCTGTCATGTCCAGGTAGTCCATTCACTTAAGGATCTGTCAATGGACGAACCCACTGGTGAGGTCAGTGGCCTCACCATTCAGTCCCTTCTTAATGGCTCTACCTACTTGGGTCCAAGCTTTTGGCACGTGGACCTTTTGGGAGGCACTTCATTGGCAAACAAGAGCTCCTCCACGGGTTCATCCTCAAGGCAGTGGTGGAGACGCTTGGTCCCAGAGCCCAGGTGGAGATTCTTAGGTCATGAGGCTGCTGGTCCCCAGTTGTTATAAGTGAGAACAAGCCCACCCCGAGTCACTTTCTTCCTGCACTGGGACTTGACCTTCGTCAGTCACATGTATTCCCCCTGTACTGATGTACCTTCCATGAGTCCCCCAGCAGAGCCCAGTAACATTCCCTTGGGCCTCCAGAGCTAAGACCATAATAAGCCTTCTGTCTGTATAAAATTATTTAACCTTGGATAGTTAGTTATAGTAACCAAAGAAGTTATAATTCTCAAATAACTAAATATTCATAGATTTTAAGGTGATGACTGGAGGAGACAATGTGGGAAACAGACACAGCAATGTTCTACATGAGACATCCCTTCTGGGGTTAAATGTGCATTTCTTTTAAAAATTAGGTTTTTTATTCTTTTATAATAGAAGAAACTGAGGAGCAAAGAGGTGACAACACTTGTCAAATGTAACACAGTGACATATAGTCAACCCAGGATTTCTTTACGACTGAGGCTTTCATTTGCTGCACTTAACCTATGTTGAAAAAGCCTGTAAGTTTCGTAGGGCCACAGAGCAAACGCTCCACGAGGTAGCGAAGCGGAGGTCTGGGGGCTCTGACTTGCCAAAGTCCTTCTCAAACCCCGACAGGGCCCGTCACTGTTTACCCATGTTCTTGTTTTCTTTCAGCTTACTTTGAAAGAAAGACTTTTATTTGTAAGGGGAGAGAGAAGGAAAGAGAAGGAACATGAATGGTAAATGAACTCCAGGCGCAGGTGCCACTTTGTGCATCTGGCTTTACATGGATGCCGGGGAATCAAGCTCAGGCCGGCAGGCTGTAAAAGCATGTGCCTCGAATCACTGAGCCATCTCTCCAGCCCTGTATTCTTCACTTTAAAGATGTCGTGCCCCCATCATTAGGGCCCCACCAAACTTGACTCTGCCCCCAAATAGAGCAAGTTATTCTAAACTAAGTGACCACACTTCCTCCCATTCTTAGGCGTGAGGAGAGCCTTTTGTGGGCAGCGCTCATCTGCCTGAGTCCTTCTCTGGGGTCCTGCTTTTGCAGACAGGAAGCTGTGCTGAGGGCCAAAGGCCTCCAGCCCCTGGTCCAGGGCACCTTCCTCCTCTGCGTATTCCTGAGAATAGGAGAATAGGCCAGGCAGGAGCGTGTCCCGTGTTAAGTAACAGGACCTGCGCTTTGCTGTCCCCCGAGTGTACGTGAGGGAGCTCTGCTCGGGCTGCCCACCGTGCCGGGAAGCTGCGCGTGGTGACAGCAGTGGCAGAGACGCCAGCGAGCGCTCTCGTCTGTGCGTGATGTCAGGCCGGGCTCGGCACCCGGTCCTCACGACCTCCTTTCATCCTCGCCTTGTCCCACTGACCCAGCTTTTCAGACGAGGAGCCCCAAGACTCAGAAGAGATGCCTGACTCGCCACCACGTCTCGGTGCATGGTGGACTCGGAGCTGAGGCCAGTCAGCTGACAGCGAAACGAAGCCCCCAGGCTGCCTGGTGGGTGAACTCAGCTTCTCCCTCCGCGCAAGGAAGGGCATCATGACCCTGCTCTCCGCCACGTCTTCTCTGAAGAGCTGCTGCAAGCTGCGATCTTTGGCCGCAATGAGCTCTCGTTTCCTTTTGCTAATGCGTTTGTTTTTCTAATTGATCTCCGTCAGCTCAGGGCAATTAAAACCCCAGTGCTCTTACACTGTGCAAACAAACAGATGCACACGTCCTCCTTCCCCGCAGTGCGCTCATGCATTGGTTACATGTGGTGCCCAAGAGAAAAACCAGGTCGGTGGTGAAAATGGCAAGTTTCACATGAACGGAGCAATCACTGTATGTACAGTGTGGTCAAGCACTAGTCCAAGTTTGCATTTATTTTATTTTATTTATTTGTCTTTAAAAATATATTTTATTTTTTTGAGAGAGAGAAAGAGAGGGAGAGAATTGGTGCCTCAGAGCCTCCAGTCACTGTAAATGAACTCCAGATGCATGTGCCCCCTTGTGCATCTGGATTACGTGCGTCCTGGAGAATCAAACCGTGATCCTCTGACTTTGCAGGCAATCGCCTTAACCGCTAAGCCACCTCTCCAGCCCCGAAGTTTCCATTTATTTACCAACAGTGCTGAGAGTTGACCTGAATCCAGGCTCCCCTCAGCACCCCCAGGATCTGTTGGTTCACACAACTTCACACTCCTGTTAGACACATGGAGAACGGGGAGCTGTGCCATCCAGGCAACCACTTATTATGGTCATGATACATGAAGTAGCAACACGAAAACACTCAGCCTTCTGAGGATTAAGAGATCCTGTCACAGTCACAACCTTCGTTACCATGGGGATCATGAGGCACAATCTCCTGAGTTCTTGGCTTGGCAGCATTGGGCTCGTTTGTTTATCTTTTTTGTAGTAGGTACGGCTGTGCGCATGGGTGGAGGCAGAACCGCATCGCCTACAAGGGTGTGGAGGAGGCATGGCGTGCTGCAGCTCTGGGTTCACTTAGTGACATCTGCTGAAGTAAGACAGAGGCCATTGCTCACTTTGTGAAGAGTTGCTAAGGCCTCCCTTTCCTGACACGGTGCTGGGGCCCAGTGGCATTGCTAAGATGAGGACAAGGAGGGCCGGGAGAAGGCTCAGTTGGTAAAGGGATTCCCTTGCAAGCATGAGGACTTGAGTTCAGTCCCCAAAACTCACATCAAAATGTTGGGCACAGGGCTGGAGAGATGGCTTAGCGGTTAGGTGCTTGCCTGTGAAGCCTAAGGACCCCGGTTCGAGGCTTGGTTCCCCAGGTCCCACGTTAGCCAGATGCACAAGGGGGCGCACACTTCTGGAGTTCGTTTGCAGAGGCTGGAAGCCCTGGAGCTCTCATTCTCTCTCTCTCCCTCTATCTGTCTTTCTCTCTATGTCTGTCGCTCTCAAATAACTAAATAAAAAATGAACAAAAAATATTTTTAAAAAAATGTTGGGCACGGGAGCTGGAGAGATGGCTTAGTGGCTAAGGCATTTGCCTGTGAAGCCTCAAGACCTAGGTTCAATTCCCCAGTACCCAGGTAAGGCAGATGCACAAGATGGAGGATGAGTCTGGAGTTCATTTCCAGTGGCTGGAGGCTCTGGCGTGCCCATTATTGCTGTCACTCTTCTATCTCTCTCTGTTTGCAATTAATTAATTAAATAAATAAATGCAGAAGCATTAGGCATGGTAAGCCACACTTTTAATCTGAGTTGGAAGACAAGACCAGGAGGACCCCTGGTGCTCCCTGGCCAGCCAGTCTCGCTTCATTGTGGAGCTCCAGGCCAGTGAAAGGCTTGCACAAAACGGTGGATGGTGTTAGTGAGGGTTACACCAGAAGTTGTTCTCTGCCCTCCCTGCAAGCCCACAGATGCACACACACACTTGCACCCACCCACACACACACCTAAGACATTTTTAAGAGATTTTATTTATTTTAGAGAGAGAGGGGAAGAGGCAGAAATATAGAGAGAATGGACATACCTGGGTCTCTAGCCACTGTAAGGAACAAACTCCAGACACACGCACCACCTTGAACATCTGGCTTTACATGGGTACTGGGGAATCGAACCTGGGTCCTTAGGCTTCGCAGGTAAGCACCTTAACCACTTAGCCATCTTTTCCAGCTTCTAGAATATTTTTGACAGATGAAATGTAGAAGGTCATGTTCTCTAGAGCTTACAGGAGAGAGAGAGAGAAGTAGGAGGAGAGGTGAGTAGAAATCTGTCTGGACGCTAACCATGGTGCACATTTCTGTCTTGAACTTGTCTCTTCATGAGAAGGGGGCATTGTGACCCAGTCTTCAGAGGAATTTGGAAATGGAGAAACTGGGATAAGGAGGGAGAGGATGAAAAGACAGGAGAGGATGAGACGCGGGCTGGGCCTCAGATCAGCTGGGCCACATTTTCCTCTGCAGCGTTCATGTGTTGTGACTGCCAGTGTTCTTTGCTTACTGAGCAGCTCCTAGGCCTGGGATGTCACCTCCCTGACAGCCAGACTGGAGGATGGGGCCTGTCCACATCATCAACATACGCTCGTGCCCAGGGCCACATATCAGTCTATGGAAGGCGGGAGGAAGGAAGTACGGAAGATTCTGGTCAGGAACTGAATGATAGGTGGACCCTCAGGACCAGAGGCCTAATAGCAGCCAGAGTTAAACACAGCCTTGCAGTGATAATAATGCTAGCAAGACTGACAAAAGGAATTTTGAAACCCAAAAGAGAAATATGAAGTAAGAATAGCCAATGGGGCTGGATAGATGGCTTAGCAGTTAGGGCATTTGCCTAAGAAGCCTACGGACCAAGGATCAAGTCTCCAATACCCACATAAGTGAGATGCCCAAGATGGCACATGTATCTGGAGTTTGTTCTCAGTGACTGGAGGCCCTGGCATGCCCATTCTCTATATCTCTCCGTATCTTTTCTGCTTATCTCTCTCAGATAAATATAAATAAATTTTATAAAAAATAGAATAATAAAGAGAATATCCAAGAGAAGTCAGCCAGGGACATTTTAATTGAACAAACACAGTCCTTCTATGAGCCAGGAGTTATGAGATGTCAAGGACAAGGAAATGCACAAGAGAGATTTAGATAAACAAAGTCTCAAAGGAAGCAAGACTGTGTCTTTGGGTAAATAGTCTTCCCAGGAAAGGTGGAGATTCACATAGAACTTAAATAATGGGCAGAGGCTTTCTAGAATAAAAGTGCAAGATATTTAAATAAAAATAGAAATGTGCCCAATACCATGGTCTGCTCTTAGGCTGTCTTATCAGTCCTTTGTCAATAAATCAATGGGATAAGATTATAAATGGGAAAATTAACTTTTTCAGAGCTGTGATGTAACTTTAGGTCTTTCTATCTTTAATTTGACATAATTAATAATAATGATGATGATGATAGACATTTATTGAGGTACTTTATTTTTATGTATTTAGGAAACTCCATCCTTTTGGATCGGTTCAAACCTTACCTCCATGCAAATGTCTATGAGTGCTTAGTGTATGCCCTAATTAGAGTGTTCATCTTGCTACATCTCAGTCTCCAAGGATACCTATTTGCAAGATATAAGATTGTCAACTTGAAGAGAGGGACTTGAAGTAAATGCCACTTCCTTCAGATAAACTCCTTGTGACATCTGTGAGACTGAGTTCAGTTCCGTTTAGAGCCATTAGAGGAACAGAGTGTGGATTAAATGGCTGTTGTCTATCTGCAAGTGGGGGAGGAAAACTAAGTTTTTTTGTGCCAATTTATTGCCATTTGTATGTGTGTGTGGTATATGTGTATGTATGTGTGTGGGTGCATAAGTGTGTATGTGTACACTTGTGATGAAACAATAGATACCAAAAGAGTTTGTTTTGAGGGTATTCTGTGTGCTTTTTACATTGTGTGACTCATTTAAGGTAACGGCTACCTGGAGAGAGAAGCGTGATTCCTCGTTTATTGGTAGAGTAGTTGGAAGCCACAAAGATTGAAGTGGTTTCCAGTGGTGCCGACACCAGTCCACATGGCCAGTGCGCAGGCCCTTGTTCTAGCGGCTTTACGTTGTTACGGTAAGGAACCCCAGGGAAGACCACGCGGACGCCAAGGAGTAGGAAAGGAGTCTTATTAGCCGGCCAGCGACCACACCCGGGACTCGGAAGCCTGCACGCACTATCAGGCTGTACTTCAGGGCTCCTTTTATAGGAGAAAAGTGTAAGATTTCACATCTTAGTTTTACAGTTCAGAAGTTCAGTTATCATAATCTTATAAAACCAACAGTTAATTTCAGTTGACTTTAGAAAAAACAGGAACTTTTCTGGAATCTTCCCTCCCTGCCTTTTCCCTCTCCTGCAACTGCAAGCAAGCAGCAGTTAATAGAGAAGCTAAAAATTGCATTTAGCAATAGCGAGAAAAAAAAAAAAAATCTCGTCTTGTGGTGACCCATTGTGTTAAAGCAAGCCAAGCACAAAGTTCAAGTGTGGATAAGACCGTATCCTGAGGTGCCAGCTACACTGAACTTGCTTGTATAGGCAAACATCAAGTCCAATATCCATGACCAGTGACAATAGTTTTTGGATTCCAATTCCACCCCTCAGCGTGCTGAACATCCTAGGGGAAATTCCATCCTGATCCAGCAGCAGCCCATGGCACCCATTCCACAGTCCTGGTATATGCAAAAAAAAAAAAAAAAAAAAAAATCCCAAACATTTTCAGGTCTGCACTGCAATCCACAGTCTGCCTTCATCGCTCCACACAATGGCCTTCCTTGGACACCCACCCATGCAGGGCTTCGATCCTGTCTCACATGCCTCATCTCTGCAGCTCTAGTCCACCTTCGTGCAGTGGCTCTACTGGGTCTGCATACAGGGATTTCAACCCCGCTTCACTCTCGCCTAGGTGACATTTCCAAAAACAGACTTGGGCTGCACGTCATTACCTGCTTCCCTGCAGTTTTCATGCTTCCAAAACCATCCCAAGGTAAGCCACATAGACAAATTTGTAATTCTAGGAGGGAATAATTCTTGATTTGAAATCTTCCCACCAGTCTGCCTTCAAGCCACCCGCTTCCACTGGCTCGCTCTTGGGGCGTCACCTGCACGGTTTCAATGTGAAGCAGGCTGCCCTCCTTGATGTGGTACTCTACTTAGCACACACCAGGCCATTACTTTTAAGTTCAACTTGCTCAAACTCTCAGGGTATGGGCGGAAGAATGCAGCCAGAGTACATACCAGTAGCCCAGTTCCAACGAAGTTCGCTCTTTCCCCTTTAAAAGCTCATAAAGCAAGCCTTCATAGTCCACAATTCTCTCTGCGTTTGAATTTTCAAATTCTTGCCAGAATTGCCCATCAAGTTCTCCTTACAACCCTGCAAAGCCTCTCCAGTCCGAAGTATACCAAATCCTCCCACATTCCTCCCACAAACGAGTTCCAAAAAACAAAACTCACATGGTCAGATTCATTATAGCAACCACCCCATGGTTGGTACCAATTTTCTGCTACAGTTGCTTTCTCATTGCTTGGATAAACACCCTACCCGAAGTTGCTAATGGGAAGAAAGTGTTTTAATACAAGAAAAGTTCCATTACAGTGGATGAAGCTGGTTCACTGAGGCTTCCACAGCGGAGAGTGAAAAACCAACACCAGCAAGCACCAACAGTCAGAACTCAAACTGACTCTGAACGTACCTTGGAGCTGGACTTAAGATCCACCCCAGCAGCATCTCCTCCAGCTGGCTGCTGGAGACTTAAATAAGAAGCTTAACCTTAATGAAAAGTCCGGGGAGCTATGGGGGACACATCCATACCCAACCACCACTGAGGGGAATAGGATTGGAATATGACCAAGTTATAGTACGTTCATGTTTTAAAATTATCAATAAATATGTTAAAAGAAAGGAAAAGCAACCCAGTAATTGTATTACAATACTAACTCAAGACTATGTTGGAACTTAAATAAAAAGTACATATACAGAGCCACATGTTGGGTCATGATACACAGAGACATTTCCTCCTATCCATAACTGATGGCTAACCCCACAATGCACGACCCATATACCCCAACAAGAAGGGTCCATGTGGAGGGGGGAGGACAGGGAGGAGGCTAACAATGGTTCCAACTTGACTGTATTCACTGACTAAAAAACTAATATGAAAAATATAAAAAAGAAGAGAAAAAAGTACAAATATTTATTAGTAATAAAATGTTTTTGAATAAGCAAATTTATTGCATAAATCCTTACAAATATGCATATATAGATGAAATATGCATTAGAAATGCTGGTCTGGATGATGTATTATAACTGCAACATATATTCTCTTTAAAATCTTGTAATTGGATCACTATGGCAAAATAGTATTTTTGGTGCAAATTCGTACCATTTCCATAGTCATATTATCAAATAACAACAAACTAAATTAAGAATGATATAACCAAACCAAAGTCATTTAGAATTAAGAAAGCAAGGATAGCAGCAATTTACTAAGCATAACTAACCAACCAAGAAACGCTGGCAATATATGTTGACAAAAAAAAAGGAAGAAAAAGAAAAAAAGAACCCTTCCTGAAACTTGTAGGAATTCCAGCTGTGTGCACAGGCTTGTGTCGAAACTTGCCGTGATGCCAAGCACTGTGTGCAAGCCAGAATCGCTGGCAGGGCCGTGCATTAATGTCCTCAGCAAGCTAGCAATGTGCTAACTTGAATTCATGGAGACGAAAATTTAGTGATGACTAATCGCCCACTGAGTCATCCTCAGGTCTGCAACGTGAGTTGGATCTGTTTTCCTTCCTTCATCGGTTGGCTGATAAAGGCTCTGGCTGGTCTTAGTCGGGATAGTCATGCTTCTAGAAGTTTGGTGAATCAGGTTGTAAGATTTCCCCCCATTGACTCCCTGGTTTCAATAGATCTCATTATGATACCTGCACAACCGAGAGTCTAGATAGACCTGGTACTTCTGCTCCTTACACTTTTTAAAATGGTCTTGATGGGACTATTGGTGGGATCTCAGGGAGGGCTTGGTTTTCTAGATGGTTCAGCATGGATAGGAAAGTGCCTTGTGTTGGGAACCTTGCTCAGTTTGCTCTGTTCCCTGGGGAGAGCATCCTGCTTCCTAAGGCTTGAAGACAACAGCACTGTGGCTTTCCAGCCAATGCGATGGTAGAGCCAGTCTCCATTGCAGATAGCGCCAAGCACCAGGTGGGGAGGTGCTTGTGGGGACTTGGCTGGGAGAAGATGATGAAAACCTTTGTGGTTTTCCCTCGTGATCATCGTCTGGATCACCGTCCAGTTAATTTTACTGGCCTTGTTCTCTATTACTTTCCATGTTACCACCTGATGACCTCCAAATAGGAAAAATGGGCAATGAATGATTTAGGGCCTATTCCAGTGAACACTGACTCTTTCAACTGAAAGCATTATTTTCAAAGTTGAGTTTTAGTAATTGTCAGTTTAGAATAGACTGTTAGTACCCATTCTTCTTGTGTGATTTTTTTTCCCCTGTAGCATTTTATTGCCTATTTATGCTATGGATTAAACTGTTTTCCTAAACAGGCATATTGAATATCAACTCCTCAGAATGTGATCTTGTTTGGAAAAAAGAGTCTGTATATTTATTTAATTTTTTAAATTTGGCATACAGAGTTTTAGTTATTATTCATTCTGGCTGGGAAAGGAGTCTTTGCAGAGATAAATCTACAAAGAAAACACATTAAAATGGGCTTTAATAGATGATGACTGGCTTCCATATAAAAGGAGAAACTTGCTGGATGTGGTGGCACACGCCTTTGATCTGAGCACTTGGGAGGGAGAGGTTGGAGGATCGCTGTGAGTTGAGGCCACCCTGAGACTAGAGAGTGAATTCCAAGCCAGCCTGAGGTAGAGTGAGACCCTACCTCGAAAATCCAAAAAGAGAACAACAAACAAGGAAAACTTGACTATCTGAAGACGCGGGGTGGTGGGGGGGAGAACGACAACTTCAAGTCAAGGAAAGAGCCAGACTACCAGAGCCACTGAGGGGCACACCACAGATTGTGTGTGGCCACATTCAGAAGCAATCAAGTTTGATGACACCTTCAAGTAGGTCTTCTGGCTTCCGAAAATTAAGTAATTAAGCCCTATGGCTCAAGACCCTTGCTATGGCTACCTCAAAGAACTGGCCCGCTGGGCGCTGAGTCAATGGTGTCACTGACATTTATTTACTGTGACAAGTGCTTAGAAAGGCGCTCGAGCAGAGGTAAAGATATATGACTGTCGTTCAACGTGTTTCTCCTCCCTCGCCCTCACTTCCCCTGGGGGATCCCCCCTCTGACTGTAGCCTGTTTGGATCATCCTTCCACACCCTCCATGTTCTCATTTTAATCTCCCCAGCTAAGACTGGGTAACTTAGATGCAAGCCGTCATTGCAATCACTTTCTTGTGCTCCAACTGCTTTGCCCCTTCTCTCCTGGCTGTATTCATCTGGAAAGCTCCACTGAGGACTATGTTCTGCTCTGGTGTCTCGGTGCAATTCAGCAGCCCTGGAGAAAACATGTGCAGGGCCTGGGTGACACTGATGAGGAATCTCCAAGGCCATCAGGATCACCTGATCTAATTGTTTCCTTTTTTACACGACTGTCTTGTTTCTTTCTCTAAACTTTCAGGATCTCTTCCAGCCTTCCTCACACTCCACTCCCAGCTAATGACAATGTTCGCGTGTTCCATTGGCTACGTTTTCCTGAATGTGCTCTGGCATTCTCAGGGTGGGCGGTCCTTGTGCCTTAGGCCAGACCCTCCCCTGGCCATTAGCCATCAGCTCTTCTCGTCACTCAAGACTGAACTACTGCCACTGTCTCCTCCCTGAATCATCCATGGTTCTCACTCACTCAGCTGGGTAGTTCCCATCTGCAAATAAACTTGCTGTGACTTTTCATAGTTTATGAAAAGAAGCTCTCCTGACACACACCTTTCCCAGCTGCCACTCAATTCCTCAGACTAACACTTCTTTACGTTTCCTCCAATTTCTCTGAAAGGAATTGCATGAAGTCTTTCGACCCCGCATGTCACCAAGACTCATTTTGTGAGGGACACGCAGCTAAGTTCCTCAAACAATCCTCAATCCTCACCTCAGTTGACAATGATTTCCTCCTCACTTAGATAAGTTCTTCTTTTGGCTGTAAGAATCCATGCCTTTCTAGTTTGCCTCTTACTTTAATAGACACTTTTAATCAATCTCTTTTCAAATGCCAAAATGTTTCTATGTTTCAGAACTCATAGATTGTCTTCTAGCAAAGACCTAGGCTGGCCTTGTACTCACTACGTAGTCAAGGATGACCTTGAACTCCTGATCCTTCTGCCTCCACACCTCCCAAGTGCTAGAATTACATTCATACCCCCATACTCAGCAGGGAGGCAGACTTCTTTTCTTTGCATATTCCCACTATCTAGAGGACAGTCTGTTTTATTGTTCAGTGTCCAGACACTGGCCATCACAGTCTTTACCATCTTTTAGCTTTCATCTTTCTGCTGAATGCCAGTTGAGGCACCCCTGGACACCTCCATTCTCTTGTCTCATTGCTTCTTATGTTCTAGTGCAAACTAACCCACTTCTGTCTAGCGCTTTTGCTTAGCTCTGTCTGCTTTATGGCACTTGGTAAGACCACCTACCATCGGCTCAGATCCCAACTTGACATACACCTCTAACTCATTTCATGTGTAAGCTTTCAGAGGAGAAGGATGTTGACTCATCCATCAAAAAGTCTATAAAAAGCAGGTTCTCCCACCTGCATGACTCACTCAGTCCCAAACCACCATCATCTCACACCTGCTGTGTGCAATAGCCTCTAAGAGGTTTCCATGTCTGCCTGTGACACTCTATAACAGCTGTAATGATAGACTGATTTTTTTCAAAAGTCACCGCTCTTTTGAGATATTTACATACTATATAACATACATATTTTTTTGAGAGAGATAGAAATAAAATATATGCACCAGGACTTTCAGGTGCTGCAAACAAACTACAGATGCATGCACCACCTCATGGTGCATGTGCAGCATTGCAGGCTTGCATCACTGTGTGTCTGGCTGCATAGGACCTGGAGAGTCGAACATGAGTTATTAGGCTTTGCAGGAAAGTGCCTTAACTGCTAAGCAAGCTCTCCAGCCCTAACCTACACTTAAAAAAAATATTTTTTTTCATTTATTTACAAGGAGAGAGAGAGAGAGAGAGGGAACCTGAATATGAATGGTGCCAGGGCCTCTAGCTACTGCAGATGCACCATTACATGTACCCTGCGGAATCAAACCAGGGTTGTCAGGCTTCTTGGCAAGCGCCTTAACAGCTGAGCTATCTCTCTAGGCCTAAGCTATACATTTTAAGTTCACAATTGTGTATTTTTAAAAATATTTATGAAGTTATGCAACTATCAATACAATAAACTTTGGAATACTAATTACCCTCCACATACCCACAAATAAACCCTATGCTCATAAGCAGTCACTTAATAGTCCTTCTCAGCATCTCTAGCCCCCTTGGTCCTAGGCAGTGATGAAACTTCTTCTTCCTGTCTCTATGGATTTGCCTGAATGGGTCAGTTAGTATTGCAGAATCATGCCATATTGTATGCTGTGACTGACTTCTTTTATTTTGCATGTTTTTCAAGGTTCAATCATATTATAACTTATATAAATGTTTTATTTTTTTAAAAAAATATTTATTTGAGAGAGAGAAATGGAGAGAGATGGGAGAGAGACAGAGAGAGAGAGAGAATGAGAGAGAGAGAGAGAGGAATTGGGCACATCAGGGTTTCATGACACATTGCAAATGACTTCCAAGGACTTTTGGCATTTTGTGCATCTGGCTTTACATGAACACTGAAGGGAGTCGTCCGGCTTTGTAAGCAAGCCCCTTTAACAGTGGAGCCGTCTCCCTAGCCCAGTGTTTCATGTTTTTAAGTTGTCAAATAATATTTTACAGTGAGGACATATTATTTCTTTGTGTGTTGGGTTGTTTCCATTTTAGGGACAAATACATTTATGGACGGGCAAGATTTTGCACAGACATATGTTTTTATTTCTCATGGCTATAGAATTGCTGAGTCATACAGTAACTCTATGCTTAGTATTTTGAGGAACTAACAGATTGTTTTCTAACATGATTGCAACATTTCACATTTTCACCAGCAAGGCATACAATGTCTAATTTCTCCACATCCTTGTTAACACTTGCTATTACCTAATTGTTTTGTCTGCAGCCATTCTAGGGGATATGAGAGAATGCTCACTGGGTCACTGGAATCACTTCCCCTCTTGTCCTTTGCTCCTGGTGGCTCTTCACTCTGATTGGAAGCCTCCGTCCGTACCCCAGCGGCGAGAGCCCTCTGTGACTTGCCTCCCACTCTCCAGTCTAGTCTCTTCCCTCACTTCCTGCCTCGTCCCTCATTCCTCTGTCTGGTCACGACTGTCTCAGAGAACTCACAGTGGTTGAGCCTTTGTTTGGTCTAGGACCTGGCTTCCCCGTATGCTCACCACTTTGGCCCTCAGGTGTCACCTTTTCAACAAGATTCTTATCATCTAGCAACTCAACAAGTTTTTCTCTTCATTTAAATAATTTCTTTTTTTTTAATCCAAGACTCCATGTTTTGTTTTGTTTCGAGTGCTCACTCTAACCCAGGCTGACTGGAACTTGCTCTGTAGTCTCAGGCTGACCTTGAACTCACGGTGATCCTCCCACCTTTGCCTCCTGAGCACTGGGAATAAAGGCATGTGCCACCATGCCAGGAAAGATTCTATGTTTAATCTGTTTTACCTGCTATTTTAATGGACACTTTTTCTGCATCTCTGGCTACCCATTCCACCTTGCTTTCTACCTTTCTTTTCTTTTCTTTTTGAGTCAGGCTCTCACTAAATTGTCCTCACTAGATTTGAACTTATGATGCTATTTCCTCAGCCTCAAAAGTGCTGGAATTATAAATCTGGTACTCCAGGCTCAACCATGTTGTCTATGTCTCTATCTATATCCCTGTACCTCAGAACCCTATTTATAACATGCCAGGTTCTCAAAGATGCTGAGGGATTAAACACAGGAGTCACCTGGATGACACTGGACAACTTTTATTTAAACCAAAAGAAGCATGTCTGCTAGGCTTACTTTGTGTGTGATAATAGAATGATAAATGGAGACGTTCAAAGCCATAGAAACCTTCCAGCAGGTAGTACGTGCTTGGGTATAGATCGAGTGGTTTTAGCCTTCTTCCAAACAGGCCTACATTGCTTGTAGATTTCAGAAACGAACATTAAAATATAGCGCATATGTATATATATCAAATGGACATATATGCGTATATCATGCACATCATACACACTAGATTTATAAAGTATCTTCTGCCGCAAATTTCTCAGGGAACTGGAGTGAACGTATTTGACAGAGAAGAGTATTGCTGAAAACCTAACGCCGCTTGTTTCCTTGCCCCCCTCCAAATCGATCTCGTTACTGTCTGAAATAACAGCAACAAAAAGAGGGGCATATATATGTGTGTGTCACAAGTTTGCTGTGAAATCTGACTTAATCACTTAATGGTCTTGAGCATGGTCTCCCTGCCTATGTGGCAAGGGGTTGGACTATTCAGTCTTTGAGGTTCTCCTGGCCATGACGTGTGTTCCATAATGCCTGTCATCTAATAGGTGTGCAGTTTGGCTTAATTCATAGGACATGGAGTCCTGGCAACTGTGAGCTATTAGAAAACAAAAAGACATATTCAAATGTAATTTGAAGACGGTGGAGCTTAAGATGTTTTTATGTCTGGACTTTTCTAGACCAGGCTTCGATTTAGCAATGTGAGGAATCTGGTGACTATTTTGACAGGCCACCGGGCTTACTGGATGATGCACTGTTTCTGGCAGTGTGACTGAGGAACTGGGGAACAAGGATGGAGTTAAGAATCCCAAAACCATCCAGTGGCTTTAAATGACGGACCCTAATGAGATTCTGGGATGAACCACAGGGTTTGCTTGCAGAACTTCTTTATGCAGAATGAGCTGCTCAAAGCTAGGGGGATGGAGAGGTTGGTTAGGAGAAGGTTAAGGAGGAACAGAGCAAGAGGCCTTGAATACAGAGTGCTTAACATGTACTAGCCATTGTGGGGGGCTCTGGAAAGCCCACAGACTGGGAATAGCCAGCCTTGTGACACTCACGGCCATTTCACACCATGTGGGCGCATCTACAGATATCTTAGGAAGGCTTCGTCTGACATCACCTCCACCTTGATGGGGATTGCAGTCACCAGATCTGTACATAAACTGCCCTTTGTCTCGTCTATAAAAGACGCTTGGCATGACCCACCTCCAACTTGACTCCCAGACCTCTGGGTGCAGACGACCTCAGACACCACTCAGGAGGAACCCAATAGCCACAGTTGGTTCCCTGGGTTTATACTAAGGACAGATGGGAGCGCCTGATCACACTTTCAGCTGTGACATTGAAAACTTAGCTCCCGTGACTCCTGGCCGAAGTGTACCTAACTGTATGGTGGTTTGTACCAGTGTGGTTAGTGGATGCTCTAGTGAGTATTAATTTTATAGCTGGTGCATGATTTTACCTAGTTTTACTCTTGGATCAAATTCGAAATTTCAAGGTAAATCCAAAATAAAAAAAAAAATCCCATGATGCCCTATTTTGTAGGTTCACTCATGGCCACAGTGGCACCTACACTTCTGACAGAGGAGGGGGAGTCATGGCTTTGCTAACGAATATTGGCAAAATGTGGCCTTTCGTGACATAGAAGTGTGCAGCATTCATTGTAGAAGTTTATTTTGCTGTCCCCTCCCCCATGCCAGTGATGTATTACCAGTTACTCCTCAGCTTGGGGCTGAGTAAAGGTTCTGTGGGTCGTTAGTACCATGTGAAAGCAGTGCTGTATCTTCTGACGGGTTACCCTCTCTCACGGGCGCCGAGAGCCTGCATCTTGGCTCCTTCATTCTTCCCGGCTTGCGCAGGTCCGCTCCTCAGCAGCATGTGGTCTCTAGTCACCTCCCCTCTCTGCTCTGACGCTTTCCATTGCAGCTTAATCATCAATTTCTCCCCCCCCTCACCTCTGTTAAAGACATAAATTAAGCCAGTGGAAAAATCAAGATGGTGTCCATTTTTAGTTTGAAAAGAATCTCTTCTCCTGGCTGCCAAAACTCACTGTTGCATTTTAATACTTCATTTACTTTTTTACATCACCAATTAGCACCCTAAAATGATTTTCTTTTGCATCTGGCATTCAAGGGTGTGAACGGTACAAATTCTAGTTTCAAAGCTTCCTTTGCTGTGTTCTGCTGGATAAAAATAATTTTTATCAAGTGACTATGTGGGCACAGGGGCAATAGCTATATATGCAACAAAAACAGCGTTTGTCTAGAGCTGAACGTTCTAGAAAATGTGTGGAATTGATAAGGCTTGTCTTACAATACTCAGAAATAATAAATTAATGCTGAAAAGACATATACTATGTGTCAGGCCCTAAATTTCACTTATTTAGTTTTCTTTCTTCCTTTTTCCCTCTCTCCCTTCCTCCCTTCTCCCTTCCTCCCTTCTTCCTTCCTTCCTTCCCCCCTCTGTCCCTCCATCCTTTCTTTCTTCCTTCATTTTATTTATTTCTCTCTCTTTTCTTTCTCTCCCTCCCTTCCTTCTTTCCTCCTTCTCCCTCTTTCCTTCCATGCTTCCTTTCTTTCTGCCTCTTTCTTTCTCTCCTTCCTTCCTTCCTTCTTATCTTTCTTTCTTTCTTGGTTTTTCTTTTGAGACACTCACTGTAGCCCAGGCTGGCCTCGAACTCCCCTCGCCTCAGCCTGCTGTGTTGGGATTACTGGTGTGAGCCACCATGCCTGCCAGGGTATTTAAGGTTTTGAAGAACTTTCCCTCTCTCTCTCTCTCTCTCTCTCTCTCTCTCTCTCTCTCTCTCTCTCTCACACACACACACACACACACACACACACACACACTTTCACAGACGTGGGTTCCTGGCTGCTGCTTTGTTCTAAGTACCTAGGAGAGCAAGGGATGTGGGAGTAAACTAGGTCCTTGTCCTTATGGGGTTTCCAAGCAAATTGTGATAAGGGATAAAATGTAAGTAAACAAAGAAATAAGTCAACAAGATATAAGCAATTGGTAAATGTCATAAGAGGCAAAAAACAGGATGCTGATCTCAAGATTAATTGGATGTTCAAGAGAGAAAGACCTCCTTTGAACTAGAAAATTATGTTTCTGGGCTGGGGAGATGGCTCAGCAGTTAAAGGCACGCTTGCTTACAAAGTCTGACTTCCTGGGTTTGATTTGTCAGTAACTGCCTAAAGCCAGACACACAAAATGACACATGTGTCTGGGATGGGATATGTGTGCAGTGGCAGGAGGCTCTGGAGTGCCAATTCTACTTTTGTCTCTCTTTCTAGATAAATACATTCACAAATACATATTAAAAAACAAGAGTCATGCTACCACAGGGACTGGAGCCACAGCTGGAACATGAGTTTGTCTGGCCCCAAAGCTCTTCCTCCCAGCTCACATCATGGTTGAGCTTGGTAGCTTTTTCTTTCTTTCATTTCTTTAAAAAATCTATTTATTTATTTATTTGAGAGAGAAATAGAAAGCGGCCAATAGAGAGAGAGAATGGGTGCGTCAGGGCCTCTAGATATTGAAAATGAACTTCAGACACATGTGGCACCTTGTGCAGCTGGCTTACATGGGTCCTGGGGAATTGAACCTGGGTCCCTAGGAATGACTGCTCTCTCCTGTTGTGAAGGAGGGCACTGGGAAGCCTCTCTCAGAATGGCAGGCACTGGCGCCTTCTCCTCAGTCCCGAAGTTCTGTTGTTTGGCTTTTGCAAACAGGCTTCCACTATGTAGCCCAGGTTGGCCTCATGCCTCGGCTGCCTAAGAGCAGAGATTTCAGTCCTGTGCAACTATGCCTGCCTCTACTGCTCATTAAAAAATATTTTTTAGGAGAGAGCAAGAGAGAGAGAGAAAGACAAAATGTATATACCAGGGCCTATAGCTGCTGCAGTTGTACTCCAGATGCATGCACCATTTTGTGTATCTAGCTTTACATGGGTACTGGGGAATCGAACCCAGGTCTTTAGGCTTTGCAGGCAAGTGCCTTAACTGTTGAGCAATCTCTCCAGACCATACTGCTTGTTTTTAAAAATGTTTTATTTATTTATTTCACACACACACACACACACACACACACACACACACACACAGAGAGAGAGAGAGAGAGAGAGAGAGAGAGAGAGACAGAGAGGCAGACAGAGCATAGGAAAGGTAGGGTCTCTCGCCACTGCAAATGAACTCCAGATGCATGTGTATGCCCCACTTTGTGCAGCTGGTTTTATGTGGGTACTAGGGAATTGAACCTGGGTCCTAAGGCTTCACAGGAAAGCACCGTAACCACTAAGAAATCTCTGCAGCCCCAGTGCTGCTCATTTTGAACAGGTAGGTTTCCTAGCCGCCATCTTCATCCCAGGGACCCAGGGCTTTTGTCACACTTCTTGAGCAGAGAGTTAGGCAATGTGCACAGGCGGGTTGGGGCACTCCCCTATTCTATGTCCCTGTTTGGAAGACTCTCCCTTCCCTCTCCTTCTATTCCAAACTCCCCATGTCTCAATCCCGGAAATCCAGAATAAAAAAATATATACATATATTTTACAGAGTTATACTTTCAAAATTATGTAGTTTTCAGTAAATAAGTGATAGACTTATTACAAGTAATTAGGAATATTAAAAAGAATAGAAAAAATGTATGGACAAGAATAAATACTATTTATATTTACTGCCCAGAAAGGGCAGTATTTTGACTTCTTGCAATGTCTTTCTTGTGTATAATAACAACAAATTACTATTCATTTAGACTACTTGTTATGTGCTAAGTAAAATTCTATACACATTGCAAAATTTGAACTAGCTTAATTATTGTAACAACCCTAGGTGGAAGGTTCCAATCTTTTCTCAATTTTATAAATTAGGAAAGTGAAGTAAAGAGTGGTTAAATGAGCTGGGTGTGGTGGCGCACGCCTTTAATCCCAGCACTCATGAGGAAGAGGTAGGACGATTTTCATGAATTTGATGCCACCCTAAGACCACATAGTGAATCCCAGGCCACCTGGGCTACAGTGAGACCCTATCTTGAAAAACTAAAAAGAAAGTGGTTAAATGAACTTCCCAAGACCTCAGAATCAAATTTCAGCCTTCAGCCAGGTGTGATGATGCATACCTTTAATCCCAGCATTCCGGGGGCAGAGGTGGGAGGATCACTGTGAGTTCTAGGCCACCCCGAGACTATATAGTGCATTCTAGGTCAGCGTGCGCTAGAGGGAGAACCTACATTGAAAGAACAAACAAATAAACAAAGAATCAAAACCCAGTGCTGGACATCTGTAATCCCTGCACTTGGGTGGCTGAGGCAGAAAATGCTTCAGTTAAGAATAGTAGCAACCACTACAACCACAAAAAACAACACAGGAAAACAGAACAAAAGCACCCCTTCCAAAACAAAAATTAAAACCAAAACCGAGGCAGGGCACACTGGCTAATCTGGATTGTCGGGGGGGGGGGGGGGCTGTGTCGCACCCTCCATGTTCTTGGGTCTTGCTCTGCATTGAACATTGCATTCTGCTTGTCAACATAGAACTCCTTCAGAGCAATTTTCCGTTTTCTAATGGCTGCATGGATAAATTTTACAGAAGCAGCTCTGCCCGTGCACACTTGCGCTGTGTTCCATGTTTTATTAGTTTTAAAAATGCTGCCCTGTACGTGTCCATACATCTTTGATCAGATTTTGGTGAGTTGAGCAGGACAGATTCCTGCAAGAGGATGACTTGGTCAGAAGTTTTGGTCTTACTTTAAATTTTTGGTGAACAAAGAAGAAGAAGAAGAAACTGCTCATATTCATGACACAGATTTAAAAGCTGTAAAAATTCAGGCCAGGCCAGGGAGATAGCTCAGTGGGTAAAGTGATGGGTGTGAGCACCTGAGTTCAGTCCTCAGAACGCATGAATCACACCACCTGCACATGTGTATATTCGTTTATACAAACATCCAAATATGCATTCACATAGACCTCTTTTTTCAAGGTAGGTTCTCACATTAGCCCAGGCTGACCTGGCACTCACTCTGTAGTCCCAAGCTGACCTCAAACTCACAGAACTCCTCCTACTTCTGCCTCCCAAGTGCTGGGATTAAAGGTGAGCTGTTAATCCCAGTTTTAAAAACTCAGGGGTAGGCTTGAGATATGGCTCAATAGTTAGAGGCACTTGATGCCCCAGGCTCGGTTCCCCAGTACCCAGGTAAAGCCATCTGTGTAAAGTGATGCATGTGCCCGCCACTTGTTTGCAGTGGCAGAAGGTTCTGGAGCACCTATACTCACCCCCTTTTCCCATGTCTTTCTTTCTATCTCTCAAATAAGCAAATAATAAAACTAATGCAAAACTTAAAAAAAAAAAAATCAGGGCCCTTAGAGGTCCCTGTATGAGGGAGAGAAATATGGGAAGACTTCTTGAAGGAGGAGGCACATAGCTGACCGCAAGATGGGTGTCAGAACCTGGGAAGTCGGTGGAAGACGTTCTCTGAGGTGATGGGATGAGGTGATGTTCAACAAGACAGCTGCTTTGGGCAGGAGGCTGGAGATACAAGGTGATTCCCAAGGCAGACAAGGCTGTAAGGACAAGTGTCCCTCTAGGCAGAAGGATCCCCACCTCGTGAGCGGGTCCAGAGTTCGACAGAACATGGAGTGCTTGAGTTGAGGCAGGCAGCACTTGATTGCTGAGCTTCGACGTGGCAGGGAGCGAATACCCTGGGAAGACCTGGATCATCGTGGAGAGGAAGGTGGGTGTTCTCACTGGGGCAATGAGACGTTCTGGAGGCTAAAGGGAACACATGGTCACATCTGTGTTATTTGTAGGAGGCCATAGTGTCATGGGATAGATAAAACGGGTGGGCATGAGGACAGAGGAGGACACTTGAGGGACCTGGTAGACAATTCACTTCCTAACACAATCCTGTTTCTTTTCTCTGTGGCCGTCACAGTACTCATGGCCCTCCTCCTCCTCTCTCACTCCTACTGGAGAGGAACAAAGGGTGGATCTTTGTGAAAAACTGATATGGAAATGAAAATAGCTACAGTAACAAAGGACACAAACCCTTCCTCAGTGTTGCTGAGGGTGAAGGTCCATGAGAAATAGGCACTTGTCAGAGGAGAAAATCATGAGGCAGCATACTTCCTTAAACTGATTCAGTTCATGATGACGGGGCCCCAAGGAGGAGGGCCTGGTTGGAGGTGTCCTCCCTGGATGGGACTGGCTGTCCCTTCTCAGGCACACAGGGCACTCAGTGACTTTTTCTTCAATCATTTGTTTTTTGGGATGATGAAAGATTTTGGTCAACCAATCAAGCATTAACAGAACCCACTTTCCTTGATCATGTCCTGATCTTAAACTTGGATCATCACAATACCTATTGCTTAGGGAGACAGGGGTCTAGTTTCGAGCATCTCCCCCCCCCCCCCCCGAAGCTGCAGGACTCTTTTCCTCCTGCTGCATAGGCCAGCCTTCAGGCGCTCCTTCCACTACTGGGATCAAAATCTCACTTTTCTAGGGGCTAAGTGATGTCTTCACAAACTCCACTGGCTGAAGTCCAAACTCTCCATGCCATGTGCCTGTTGAGAGACATGGCCTTTGAAGATGGGATTCCTAACCCAACACAGCTTGGGTCCTAGAAAAAGAGCTCAGGAGACAGAGATCCCGCCAATGAGGAATGATGGGGTGAGAACACCGTGACCAGGCTGTGGTGTCAAACCCGGGAGACAGGCCTGGAAGAAAGCAACGCTGCGGGCAGACCCCTGGGTCTTGGAATGCTAGAACCGTTAGAAAGAACGTCCTCTGCATGAGCCACTTGTCTTTGCTGCTGTGTCTCAGCAGACCCAGCCTTCCAGTGCCCCACCCGGGGGTGGGAACCGGGTTCTCCTCCGGGTACAAGACAACAGAAGTCATTGCTACATCCTCCAACCCAGCACAAACCCAACACTCCAATCATGCCATGCTCTTTCAACACTCCATTAATGTCCTGAGGTGTCCCTTCATTGACCTAAAATTAACGTCCCTACGGTATGTTACTTTTTTAATTTTTAAAATTTTTATTTACTTATTTATTTGAGAGAGAGAAGTAGGGAAAGAGAGAGAGGGAAGGGGAGAATGGGCATGTCAGGGCCTCCAGCCACTGCAAATGAACTCCAGATGCATGAGCCCCCTTGCGCATCTGGCTTGGAGAATCGAACTAGGATCCTTTGCCTTTGCAGGCAATCGACTTAACCGCTGAGCTATCTCTCCAGCCTTTTTTTTTTTTTATTCTTGTGATAAAACACAATAGTATTTAAAGAAGGAAGGAAGGAAGGAAGGAAAGAAGGAAGGAAGGAAGGAAGGAAGGAAGGAAGGAAGGAAGGAAGGAAGGAAGGGAGGAAAGGAGGGAGGGAGGGAGGTTTATTTTGGTTCATCTGGCTTTCAGGGTACGGTCCAGCCTGCATGTCAGCAGGCACTTGGGGCAGCTGCTCCCATTGCATCTGTAGTCGAGAAGCAGAGAGATGAACGCTAGTGCTCAGCTTCCCTGCCATGCTGTTTCTTACTCACCAGTGGACATTACTCATTGGTGGAAGGCCAGAGAGACGCTTCAGATGCCTTTAAAGTTCACACGGGAAGCTCAGGGTAGGAGCTCCTCACGGCCTATGAACATGATGACACAGGAAGCTCATGGTAGGAGCTTCTCAGAGCCTGTGAATGTGACAACTCCCCACCCGAAGGCCAAAAGTACGATGCTGGGGACAAGGAGACAAATTAATGGAAAACTGGAGTCTGCCAAGCCAACCAGAGGAAAATCTCCAAGTGTAAGATCAGGAAATAATAAAGGAAAGCGAGTTCTATTTGTCTAAGTGAGAAGTGGCATCTAGTTGGAGGAAGTTGGCCATGGAGGATAAGTCCTTGGTGTATGTTTTGTCCTGTCCCGTATCTTTGTCTGTCTGTCTCTGCTTCCTGTCCCTCGTGGGATGAACAGCCTGTTGGTTCTCCATACACTTCTACCACCATGATACCTCTACCTATACACATGGGGCCAACCGAAGACTCTCAAACCATGAGCAAAATAAGTGATGTCTCTCTTTTCCTCTGGGCGTGTGTGTGTGTGTGTGTGTGTGTGTGTGTGTGTGTGCAAGTAGAGGTCAGAATTAGATGTCGGACATGTCTTTCTCAGTTGATCTCCACCTTAATTTTGAAATAGGGTTTCTCATTGAACCTGGAACTTGCTGACTCAGTTACGCTAGCTAGCAAGCTTCCCTCTCTTTGCCCCTTCAGCGCTGGGATTATGGGCACAAGCTCCTGCACCCAGCTTTTATATATGGGTGCTGGGGACCAGAACTCAGGTCCTTGTAGTCCTTGTGCTTGCATAGCAAACATCCTGCCAACTGAACTATTCCCCCAACACCGTAATTCCTCTCTTCAAGTTGATTTTCTCAGGTATTTGGTCACCACAACACGAGGTCTGATCACCACAGGTGGAAAGGGAGCGAGGGGAGAGGCTCTGCTGAGGTGAAGGGTACAGGGCTCGGGGTTCCATCTCTCCAGCTCCTTGGAGCCACACAGACATGCACAGAAATCGGGTCTCTTTCTGTGTCCCCCAGGAAGGAATCTACTTATAACTCCTTAATTTTCCCATCTGTTAAGTGGGAAGAGTAAAAAACCAGGGTCTCATAGCTCCCCACAGGACACAGTCAGATGTGACATTAGCATGGAGATTCTTGTTTAACACAGCCTTGTTGAATTTCTTCTCCTTATTAAAAAGAAAATCTTCCTACAGGAATACAGTACCAACAAGCTCGTGTTTTCCAAAAATCAGAATGCCGTGGTTTGAGTTTGTGCTCCTCACTCACTTGTGATCTAAGATTATTCTAAAAAGACTTTGCAGCTTAGTCTAATTGGGTAATTGGGATGTTTCCAGATGAAATTCAACTTGTATATTTTAAAAAAAATGCTCTGAAGAGCCGGTTGCTATGGCGCTCCTCACCGACAAGATCCCCCACCCTCTCCCGCCAGGCAGCAGTCGGGGCTTCTGTCACCGGGAGTCTCGGGCTGGCCCACCTGAGCGCCCTGGGGCCCCCCTCAGGGCCTCAGCGAGGAAGCAGGCTGTCGCTGCTCAGGCGGGGCTGAGGGCCCGGCCCGCTGGCCTGAAGCGGCTTCCGCAAGAAACGGCCATGCTTGTCACCGCATCAGCCGGATAGCTGCTTCTGGGTGCGCATACCTATCTTCTCACGTGTGAGTGCGGGTAGGTGTGTCTGGCAGGGAAACTCGCTTTCATTTTAGACATAGCATGGTCTTAAAAGTTCATATGAGCCGGGCGTGGTGGCGCACGCCTTTAATCCCAGCACTCGGGAGGCAGAGGTAGGAGGATCTCCGAGAGTTCGAGGCCACCCTGAGACTACATAGTGAATTCCAGGTCAGCCTGAGCCAGAGTGAGACCCTACCTCGAAAAATCGAAAAAAAAAAAAAAACAAAAACAAAAAAACGTTCATATGAATGTTTTATAGTATTTACTGGTCTGCATTTGAGCAGGCCTTTGCTCAAAGTGCATGTGTCAGCCCAGTGGACACGACTCTTACCCATCGACCTTAAGCTTCTTGAACCCGAGTGTTTATTATAAGAATGTGAAACATCTTTCCCAGATGTAGTGTCTTGGCTTCATTAGAAGTTTTTCTGGTTCCTTCTTAGCCATGTCAATATTTACCTTGGACAATGCTTTGTATCCTTTTGTTTATAATTCCAGAATTCTCCAAGACAAACTGATGATTCGTGACTCTCTGGCCTGAGTTACAATTTAAACATACCTTAGGCTGACGTATGCAGAATGCACTTCTCCCCACCGATTTCCTCCACTTCTCGTAGATTCCTAGTTCATACTCTTCCACACTCTCTTTTTGTGTCCTACATTCCTTCTCCTCTCTCATGTCTTCCGAATACATCTTTATTCCTAGAGTGTAAGCTTGCCAACACGTTCCCTTTTTGTCTTTGAAAATCTCAGGGTTGGGCTAGAGAGATAGCTTAGTGGTGAAGGTACTTGCATGCAAAGCCTTCCAACCAGGGTTCAATTCTCCAACACTCACATGGAGCTGGATGCAACTTCACTCCCCACACAAATAAATAACTCAATAAATAACAGAGCCCAGTGGTCTGGTCCCCTACCAAACACCCTTCCTTCGCTCCTGCTTGGTAGATGCCTGTGCACACGTGTGTGTAGGGTTCCAGAGGACAGAGGTGAAGGCTGGGCGTTTTGCTCAGTTGCTCTTCATCTCGTTCTCTGAGGCAGGGTCTCTCATTGAACCTAGAACTCTTCAGTTTGGCTAGATGTATTGGCAAGTGAGCCCCAGAGGATTCCCTGTCTCTACCTCCAAGCTCTGGGAGTACAGTGTGTAAAGCATGTCCGACACTCATGGATACTTTTATTTTTATCGTTTATTTATTTTTATTATTTTATTTGAGAGAGAGCGAGAGCGCGCCAGGGCCCTTTCAGCCACTGTGAATGAACTCCAGATGTGTGCGCCCCCGTGTCTGCATGTGCAGCATTGCATGCTTGCATCACTTTGCAGCTGGGATGTGGGACCTGGAAATTAGAACCTGCATTCTTAGGCTTTATAGGTAAACACCTTAGCCAATCTCTCCAGCCCTATTTCTATTTTAAAATAATTTTATTTATTTATTTGCAAGGAGAGAGAGAGAGAGAGAGAGAAAGAATGGATGGGCCAGGACCTCCAGCCACTGCAAACAAACTCTAGATGTATGTGCCACTTTGCACATCTGGCTTTTTGTGGGTACTGGGGAATCAAACTCTTTAGTATTTAAAGACAAGCACCCTAACTGCTGAGCCATCTCTCTAGTCCCCAAAGGTACTTTCAATACAGTGTATTGTTCGCTCATTCTCAAACACTTTCAGTGTTTTGCAGGAGTGCACATCTTTCCTCAGTGACTATCTGAGCACAAGGGCAACGCCCTCATGCGCCCTGCCTCCACGGGCTGAAGATGTACTTTACCCCTGCCATGACTCCAAGGAGGCCTTGGTGGCCAGAAACCCGACCTGAGCAGCTCAAGGAGGAGGTCCACCCAGAGCTAGGCAGCGCCTTTCTCTAATCACATGCGGGTTTGCAGTCTCTCTCCTCTTTCAGGTGCCATATAGTTAAAAACTATTTTAAGTCCACTAAATACTCACCATCAGTTTTACATTTGAAGCTCATAGTGGCATTGTGACAGTAACCTGCAGGATTCAAGTGACCTGTATAAGACCACCAGAAAAGTGATGCCCTTGAGTTGTCTGTACTGATAAGTGAGCAGGGTTGACGCAGGCTAGCCCTCCTGCTCCTCTGGTACCCTGCACTGTTGTTCTGGGGACGTTGTTGTGACACCTCCTTTAACCAACTTGCCCGTTGGAGTAGCTCCATCCTGGCCCACTGCCCACTGAGTTTTTAAAACCTCAGCTTCCATTTCACTTTCTGTAGAGATAGCCTTTGGTCCCCTACATCTGGGTGAAGCTTTCTTTCTCTGTGCTTCACAACCTCCTTAAAATGTGTGTAGCAGGGGCAAGGGCGGTGCCTCCACTGATGAGACGGGGGCCTGATCGGGGTCTCCAGCGCCACGTGCGGAGCTGAGCATGGCCGTGGGCGCCTGCTGCCCCTGCCCTGCGGGAAGCAGAGACAGCATGGAGGTCCTGGGTCTCACTGCACAGCCACTCTGACCGCCAGCGGCAGCTCTGGGTTCAGCGAGTGACTCCGTCTCAAGGAGACGACATGGACGGGCAGTAGAAGAGGGCGACCAGCTTCCTCCTCTGATCTCTGCACACATGTGCACAGGGAACATGCATTAAAGTGTCCTGTCACTTCACGGACATATGTCAGACACCCTGTCTCCTACATACTGGATGCATATATGATATACATATACACACTTCTAACACGCTGTGAGTGACTGCGTCTCCAGCATATGGCTCTGGGAGACTGAGGTGCCTGGGCCATGACCCTCTGCATTTCCAGGTTCAGGAACTGATAGATCCTTTATGGTCACAACTTGTCTCACTTTTATCTCTGCCAGTCTCCAGTGACGAGTAGTCTCGTGACGAATTCAGCAGGAAACAAAACAGCGCAGCCTCTTTATGACTGACATTAGTGTCTCTCGTATCGTTATGGCTTTGCATTGCCTTGTGGTTATTCATATCTGGTTTGCATCCTTGTAATTTGTCTTGGACAGTTAATCATGAGTAGAGTGAGCAATCGTGTGTGCTTGATTTATTTCTCCCCAAGTTCAGTATCACACAGTAGGCTCACTGGGTGGGTCCTACTTCAGAGTTGGACTGAATACGCTTGGGGTTTTTCTTCTGGACTTGGTGAATGGGTTTCTAGACAGTTTCTCTCCACACCCCCACTTTGCACCTGTTCTTGCTGGTCTCCTGGGTGAACTGTGGGAGGGCAGATGTGCCAGGCATGGAACTGCAGAGGATGTGGGCAAACCCCTGAGCCCGTGCATTCAGACCTCACATTAGCACTCCGAGCTGGCGTGTCACACGTTCCCGTTGTTTTTGGAAACAATGTTCCACCCTAGTGAAGGCCTGAGGATCCAAAGGAAGCCATGGACAGTGGACGCTGGTCTCGAAGTGCTGTGGTCACCAATGCGTGGACATGTTGTCCTGTGAACTGAAGGCTGGAACCCCCCATTTCCCAGAAGCTCCCTGTGAAGGGTCAACAAAGCCCACTCTGGTGGTTGTTTGTCAGTCAATAAGCCACCAGTTGTTCTCTACACCTGCCTCTGGGTGACATATGGGCCAGGGAAGCCGGAGGCAGGAGCTGCATTCATAGGGATTCAGCCCTTGCCTTTGCCAAAATGTCTTCCTAGGAACGGTCCCCTGAGCATGTCGCTGCATGGGGGAGAATACATCTCCACCCAAGTACTATCCTAATTGGGAGCTGTGCTGTAACAACTCAGCTTCAAAGAGTCGTACACGGCTCTTGCCATTGTCACCAAATCCAAAGTAGAGCTTATTAAACCTTAGTATCACGAGATGAATTCCAGTGACTATATGGTTGCAAACTGTGAGCAGAGAAGCTTAAAAATCATATACCCCTTATCCATTGTTTCTTCATGTGCCTCAAACATGCACCAAGCTTTCACATGGTAGCTAACAGACTGACCTATGACAATGTTAACAAAAGAACAGTATGCGGGGTCCCAAAGGGCTTATTACCTAGAATTACATTCATTTTTGCTTGCTTTAGAATTTTGAAGGACTTTAGGAGAAGGGTTTGGATGGCTTGGATCTCTGAGTCACCCCTGGAATGGCCTCATCTCTTCTGCTCCCGGAAGACAGAACAGTAACCTCATACATTGCATAGCCAACTGTACTGGAAAATACTTGCTTCCGATGATGTTCACAATAGTGACAGTGGTGTGACATCCCTGGAATCTGGCCAAGGCACAGAGAAGTGGCATGTCAAGTCATCACCACATGACAAAATTTTAACTTAATAAAGGTCTAAAGTTATCCATAAAAGTAAAATCTCACTTTGCTGTGAATCATATTTATAATGAGGAGATGATCTTGTGTAGGACGTTGGTCAGTGGTTGAGGGCTTGCCTATCTCATGCCAGGCTCTAGGTTTTATCTTCTACACTGGGATAGCGTGTAGGAAAATCTACCTACCCTTCATGGGGCTAAATAGGCCCAGATTAGTGTTTATTTCCACATGGGCATTAAGGAAGGTTACCTATGTATTTTTTTTATTTTTTATTTATTTATGAGAGGGGGGCAGGGATAGAACAGGCATGCCAAAGCCTCACTGCAAATGAACTCCAGATGCATACGCCCCCATGTGCCTCTGGCTTGTGTGGATTCTGGAGAACACTTTAACTGCTAAGCCATCTCTCCAGCCTGGAAGGTTATTTTTCTCTCTTCTCATTGTGAATGTGTTTTCCTCTGCTCTTTCGTTTTGTGATGTCATAATAATATGTTAGGGTGATAGACAAGGAGATAGCCTGGAAGCCTGAGCTGAGGCCTGGGTTCCAGCTCATCCTGTCAGAGAGCTCTGTGTAAGAGCTCAGGACATCTGGACAGCTGGAAAAGTGCCAATTTCTTTTGCATGTGCTTAGTGCTCTAGGACATCCTCCTTCTCCTTTTCTTCCACTGGGTCCTACCACAATCAAGAGAGAAAAGGAAAGTTTCCTGCCTAGCTTCCAGTTAACCTGAAAATTCAATTAAACAGCATCCTCCCAACACTACAGTTCATTGATGCTTAACTATGCACGTTCTTTGAAAGGGCAAGCTACATGAAACTGACATTTTGAGAGCTGTGTTTTGCCCTGAAATAGAAATGGAAATGGAATGCTTTTCTGCTTGCTTGTTGTGACAGCATTTTACTGATAGGAAGTGTGGGGTGAAAGGAGATAGCTATCTGAAGTTTGGTTTGTTATCAGTGAGGACCCCCCCCACATTCCCTACTCTTCCATTTATGAATGATGTTCCATTAAATTATATATTTGCCTTGGACTTGTTTCATGGCCACAACATTCTCTCACTTCTCCAGAGGATCTTTAGATATTTAAAGGTTCCTACTACCGAGACTAGTGTTGACATCAACACTGGAGGATTTCTCTTAACTTTATTCTGGAATGAATGAGCACAACACACAGCCAGGCTGACAGACCCATTCTTCTTGGTGACACGCCATTGCTGCTGTGGTTGGAAGTTGGTCCATCTTGCAAGGGGGATGGGCGGAGTGGGGAGTTCCCTGCTCGAAGGAGACTTGGTCCTGCATATTGGAAGCTGTGTTTCTCTGATTTTTGTATTTCTACCTGGTGGTGTTTCTTTTCCAATTCCAATATTTTTATTTCTGACCCTGTAAACCTTACCCATGGTTCTGTTGGATGGGTGTCTGAAGATGGCTCAGTTGATAATGTGTTTTGGGCACATGTGTGGGTTTCTGGGTTTAGATCATCAGAACACATGTAAAAGCCAGAAGCTGTGGTGGGCTTCCATAATCCCAGCATGTCCATGATGAGGTGGGGGAGTTTCTATGAAGTCCATGGAGCAGCCACCCTGGTGAGCAGAATGGCGATTAATGAGTGACCTTGTCTCTAAAGCGACAATTACTCTCTGATTCCACATGCATGTGACGGCATATATGCACCCATGCTAATGCACACCTTCACCTACACAGCAATGGGAAAGGAAGGAAAGAAGGAAGGGAGGGAGGGAGGGAGGGAGGGAGGGAGGGAAAAGAAAGAAAAGAGAAGAGAAAAGAAAGTAAGTTCACAGCTTGGTTCAATCTCCTGATAAAATGACACTCAGAAAACAGCAAGGTGAAATCAAGGAGACAAGGTGTGCTAACTGAGTGACAAGGGGAAGCTTGTCACCACCGTGGCGTTCGAACCAGTGCTAGACACTGCACAAAGCACTCGTCTGTTCTGCGATGTCCGCTGCTATTTTGTCTGTTTTCTGTTGCGTCTTGGTTGTAACTGCCTTCTGCATATTTTATGTTGCCCTTGGATCATGTTGCCTTCTGTTCCAGGCCTTGGGGTGTAAGAAACCTCTGAACAATAGATTTGCGAGTGTCTAGAATGCAGATATTGGTTTTTGTTTGTTCTGAAATGTTCCTGAAGGGAAGAAAAGGATGCCTCTATTTGTTTCTCAGGAAGAAGAACATACTCCCTTCGCTAAAGGCCTATTGGGAATGCAGAGCCCTGGAGACAGGACTGGGCTCTCTCCAGCTATTCTGTCTCCTAAGCTCAGAATTGTGCCCTTGAGTCAGAATGTTCTACACAGAATTCCTTAATGGACGTCACCAACTTTTCTTTGTAAAGCTTTAGAGAGACTTTCTTATGTTAAGTTATTTGTGAAGATCACAAGATTGAAAATTGGAAAATGATGACTCTTGGATCAAAAGACTCCAAGATCCCAGAACCCTTTGTCAATGGTTTCCACAGGGTGTCCTTGGACTCCTGATACATGCTGAGAGTTCTGCTGGGCCTAGGGGCAGATGGGTGTGAGGACTGCCTTGAGTTCAAAGCCAGTGTGAGCTACGGAGGGCGTTCCACGTCAGTGTGCGCTGAGTGAAACCTGCTTACAAAGCAAAGCAGCAAGAGACGTCTTCCCTGTGGTAGGGCAGCAAGCCTCACTAAGATTGTCGGCCACTCCCTAAACCTCATGGCCTTGAACACTCAACGTCTCTTCAGGGGTGTGAGAATCATTCCTCCCACAATTTCTCTTCCATAGTGAAGAAACTCGGTTTCTTCAACATGTACGGACTATTCCCCTGAAGCAAACATCCATGGCAATTCCCATGACAGATATTTAGTGCCGTTTCATCTTCTCTAATTCTTTCTTCCTTGGGATACTCATTTTTTGGGGTGTTCAGTGCTATATAGGCTCTTCATCATCTGCAAGCCCTGTCTGTAGAAGTTGACTCTGGTGTGTGGTATGGGGTGTGCTGTGTGGTGTGTGTGGTGTGATGTAGGGTATGTGGTGTGCTGTGTGATGTGGTATGCAGTGTGGTGTGTGTGGTGTGATGTACGGTGTGTGGTGTGGTGTGTGGTGCGGGGTGTGTAGGATGTGATGTGTGGTGGGTGGTAGGTGGTGTGTGGAGTGTGGTGTGGTGTGTGTGGTGTGTGTGGGTGGTTTGTGGTGTGTGGTGTAGGGTGTGTGATGTGGGGTGTGGTGTGTGGTGTGTGGTGTGGGATGTGTGGTGTGTGGTTTAGGGTGTGTGGTGATGGTGTGTGGAGTGTGGTCTAGGCATATGAGGCATGTGAGAGCTTTCTCTGTGGAATGGTCCATCCAGGTCAGAGCCGACTTGGGCTGAGCAGTACCTCTCTGTTTATTCTGCCTACAAAAACTAAAGTGATACAGGACTATAAGCAATGCCTAAGATTAAGTATTTCTATTTAAAAATTATCTATTTTATTTATGAGAGAGAGAGAAAGATGCAGATAGAGAGAATGAGCACACCAGGGCCTTCAGCCACTTCAGACAAACTCCAGATACATGCACCACCTTGTGCATCTGTCTTACGTGGGTCCTGGGGAATAGAACCTGGGTCCTTTGGCTATGTGGGCAAATGCCTTAACAGCTAAGCCACGTCTCCAGCTCAGATTTAGTATTTCTGCTGAGGTACCCAAAAGCCCATATAAAATCAAATTTCTAAAATTGAGGCTGGAGAGATAATTTACTTGCTAAAAGCATGCTTTGCCTTATAAGCATGTGGGCCCAAGTTTGATCCCCAGAATCTTAATAAAATGCTGGGGGTGGTACATGCATTTGTAATTCCAGTGATGGGGACAAAGAAAGAGTTGGATTACTGGAGCTTGCTGGCTAGTCAGACAGCCTAACTGGTGAGAGACCATGTCTCAGAGGAGGGCCATGTTATGCTCAGCTTCACGTTGCTTGGATGAACCTGCAGAGCAGACACAGTCATGGCGGGAAGGGCTTATGGATGCTCACAGACCCAGGGAGGTTCCATCATGGCGGAGGAGGCTGGCTCCTTTCACAGGTCCACTCAGCGAGAACCACCACCTGCAGCAGCACGTGCAAGCGCACTCCAGGAAGCCCAGGCAGTCCAGCACTCCATATTGTCTTTAGTCTGGGATTCCAGATCCACCACAAAAATACCTTAGGAATGGGCCCTAGGATCTACCCACAGTGACACCTCCTCCAGCCAGGTGACTAGAGATCTAAAACTTTAATAAACTCCTGAATCTACTAGGGACATCCATTCAAACTGTCATGGGTGGGCTGGAGAGGTGGCTTAGTGGTTAAGGCACTTGCCTTCAAAACCAAAGGACCCACATTTGATTCCCCAGGACCCATGTAGGCCAGATGCACAAGGTGGCACATGCATCTGTCGTTCATTTGCAGTGGCTAGAGGCCCTGGTGCTCCCATTCTCTCCAACCTCCTCTGCTTCTTTCTCTCTCAAACAAATAAATTAACTAATTAATAATT
The DNA here is from genome assembly GCF_020740685.1 of Jaculus jaculus. Taxonomy (NCBI): domain Eukaryota; kingdom Metazoa; phylum Chordata; class Mammalia; order Rodentia; family Dipodidae; genus Jaculus; species Jaculus jaculus. The sequence goes on along the minus strand of NC_059119.1, from coordinate 5,489,820 downwards.
TAAACTATCCCTGAAAATCACACTGGAAGTTATCTTCTGGTCTTTACTGTGTGTGTATACACACATGTGCATACACATCTGTGCACATATGTGCGTACACCGAAATGTGCATGTTCTCATGCATGCATGCATATGCACATTTCCCAAACCTAAGCAACCATCGCTAGTTTGATGGTTTACTTTCTCTTGTGCTACTTCCGGAAGTGAGACGCATCACTTCTGTTTCTCATGCCTCTTTTCCATCTGCTTTCCATCTTCTTCCAGGTGCTCATCATGTCTCCTTGTGGAGTCTGGCTACTCCTGGGATTTCCTTCAAATAGAAACATTTCCTCCTGGAAGAAAGCTCCTTAGGGCTCAGGAAATAAACATGGTTGGGGCCCTCACAAGTCTCAGGAACATCCAGAAATTCACAAGATCACAGGACCTCTTTCTGCATTCTAACCCAGCTTTCAGCTATCTGAAGGGTGCTTGCGCAGAGTGGGTTCTTCCTGCAATGCTTGATGCAGTCAAGTCTTTCTCAGGAGCTCAAATGCAAGAGAGGGCAACTTTCTGGGAATGCTATGATAAACCCAAGTGAAACAAAGTTCACCAGGGAAGAAGAAAATGGAGAATAAAGTTATCCATCTTTTTAGACATCCCTCATGCTGAGAAGGCCACAAGAGGAACATGTTCTCCAACTGAGCAATTACCCACAAATTGTTAAAACAAGAGTTCCCTGGGCAACGGACCACAACTCTACCCAAAGGACAGGAGTTCCAGTGAAGACCTTTGAATTCTTGCCGATTGTTGCACTCTTCAGTGAGATTTGGAAAGGTGCCCTGACATCAAAGGCTAATCAATTGCGTATGGTATGCATGTCCATCCTTCCTGGAGATCTTCTACCCCCCAGGACAGGGAACATGTCCGAATCTTGCTTTTTGGGTAATTTGGAGGCTGCTGACAATAAGACACCCTTTTCCAAGTAGAAAAAAAAAAAAAAAAAAAAGGTGGTCCCAGGGATGCTGATTGCAATGGAAACTAGCACCAATTTGCTCGCCTCTAAAAATATACATTTCATAAAGACTAAAAAGGACCAGTCTTTACCTGAATACCATGTACATAATTGGCAAATAACCCACTGGGGAAATGGGCCCATGCTCTCCCTCCTGTTCACATCTGGAACAGCTGCTGGTACTGGTTGGAAGGGACTCTGTTCAGGTCTGTGGGGATGATTTGAAATCCAGGCAGAAAATGAAAGTGAGTAAATTTACCTCTGGCATTCAAAGAGATGCTTTTGGTCAAAGTGAATATTTCTGGCCATGACTCGTTTTCAAAAGAAGCATTGAGTCTGCTTTGTCACTCTGGCTCGGATTGGGCTCAGTCGGCCCTTTCATGATTTTTAAAATATCCTGTATAGCGAGGATGACATTTATTAGGCTTCACTATTCAATATTGCACTTCAATGTATGAAAGTCACTGTTCCATTGAATATTGAGTTTTCTAAGGATGTAAATCCAGAGAAAAGAAATTTGCAAGAATCTAAAATAAATGAGTTTGAGGAAGATCAAACTTCCCTTTTGGCCGTTTCAAAGATCAAAAGATCTCTCCTTTATCAAAATCAAGAGCAGTTTGAATAGTCTCTTTTCTCAGCTGCAAAGCACCCATTTTTCCCTGTCATTGATAGCTTGGGATCACACCACAATGGTATGAAAGGCTGTGGGGAAGAGAGAAGAAGACAGCTTCTTTCTCGCAAGGCAGTGAGGGCTTTCACACCTGAAATAACAGCCTTTTAGTTTAATGTGGTCTGGAGCGCAGCAGAGTGAGCAGCTGAGCATCTGTCTGGGCTAACTTCGTGAGTAGTGGGCTTGGTTAAGATCTCCCCCTGGAGACGCTAGATGACACAGAAGAACGCTGTATTTGGCCACAGTGCCCCAAGATGTCCATAACCTTAGGGAAGTGACATAAACTTTCTTAGTCTGTCCCTGTAGCTTCAGATGGAAAATGAGGATAGCAGTATGATCCCTGATTGGCTCAAGTTCCTGCCTTTGTCCTGTTCCTTCAGCCGGGTCTGGAAGTGGGAGACTACATTGCACACATGAGTGTCTTTCATGCAAACAAGAGCAATATGCTTGCTGAGTGAACGAGACTCATGAAGTTAAGTTCAGAAGCCAGCAAGGGAAGAAGTGGTAATTCCTGAAGCTCCTGTGAAAGGGGAGTTCACAGAAGCTGGGATGAGCCTCACTTCTCCACCACTGGGCTGTGGGAGCACAGCTCCACAGAGCACCTACTCTGGGAGTCTTTGGATGTGCAAACAAGCCATGTCCACCCTAACTGCATCTAGCTGCCTTCTCCTTTTGCTGGCTTCTCTCTGACTGTGAACTGCGGACTTCAGGGAAGTGTAACTCCCTCCTTGTCCTTCTTGCTGAAGCTTTTCTCTTGGAAAGGCGATCCTGGATTAAAAGAGCTCTGTAGGAGACATCTGCATGCCTGAGGAGAAGTCCTGGTTTTAGGGCCAGGTTCTGGGGAAGCTGGAGATATATCATGTTGGGCTTTTAAATTAGGTCACCTCTCTCTTTTATTTATTTTTCAAAATATTTTATTTATTTGCAGATAGGTAGGTAGGTAGGTAGATAGATAGGTAGATAGAAAGAAAGAAAGAAAGAAAGAAAGAAAGAAAGAAAGAAAGAAAGAAAGAAAGAAAGATAGATAGATAGAATTAGATAGAATAAATGGACATGCCAAGGCCTCTAATTGCAAACCAACTCAAGACACATGCGTCACTTTTTGCATCTGGCTTTATCTAGGTTTTGGGGAATTGAATATGGGTCATTAGGCTTTGCAGGCAAGCGCCTTGACCACTGAGTCATAATTCCAGCCCCTCTTTTTTATTATTAAGAAGTGTGCATGTGTGTATGCACATGTAAATGCATATTTTTCATGTGATTGGATGCACATACAAGTGGAGGTTACAAGATAACCTTGGGTGTTATCCTTAGGAATTCAATCCCCTTTTTATTTTATTTTTTTCTTAGAGATAGTCATTTTGTTTTAGAGATAGATAGTTTCTTGCATTGGCCTGGAACTCTCTATGGTATTTGACTGTAGATGGTCCCCCATAGCCTCGTGTGCTTGTGATTAAGCTTCATACTTAGACCCCAGGCCTGCAGGAAGAGGGGTGTTTGGGGGATGGCCCGCGCGCTGTTGCAGGCCAGCCCTGCCTGACGCGCTCTCGCCCTCTGCCTCCGCCCGCTGGTGAGAACTGATGAAGATGATGAAGATGTTTTCCTGTTCCTGTCGTGCTTTCAGTGTCATGGTGACACTTCCTCTCACTACTGTCAGCTGGGATAAACCACTTCCTTCCACGAGCTGCTTCTGGTCCGCTATTTTGTTCTAGCAATGAGACTGTGTAACTGCTACTCACCACACAGGCCAGACCAACCTGGGGGTGAGTCCACGGGGCCCTGCCTGCCCTCCTCTGGCTTCCCAGAGTGGGTTTAACAACACCACCATGCCTACTTTTGCTTTTCTTTCCTTCTTTCTTTCTTTCTTTCTTTCTTTCCTTCTTTCCTTCCTTCCTTCCTTCTTTCTTTCTTTCTTTCTTTCTTTCTTTCTTTCTTTCTTTCTTGCTTGCTTTCTTGCTTTCTTGCTTTCTTGCTTTCTTGCTTTCTTGCTTTCTTGCTTTCTTGCTTTCTTGCCTTCTTTCTTTCTTTCTTTCTTTCTTTCTTTCTTTCTTTCTTTCTTTCTTTCTTTCCTTCTTTCCTTCCTTCCTTCCTTCCTTCTTTCTTTCTTTCTTTCTTTCCTTCCTTCCTTCCTTCCTTCCTTCCTTCTTTCTTTCTTTCTTTCCTTCTGCATGGGTTCTGGGAATTGAACTCAGGTCCCATGCTTACAAGGTAAGAGAGAGAGAGAGAGAGAGAGAGAGAGAGAGAGGGAAAGAGTTGGTGTACCAGAGCCTCCAGCCTCTGCAACAGAACTCCAGACACATATGCCACCTTGTTGGCATATGCAACCTTGTGTGTATGGTTATGTGGGACCAGCAGAATCAAACATGGGTCCTTAGGCTTCACAGGTAAGCACTTTAACTGCTAAGCCATCCCTCCAGTCCCCTTTCTTCCTTTTAAATATCACCAATATTACTATCATCATGAACCAGTAACAATAACTTCCTTAAAGTTAAAAAAAAGTTTGCTTTCCTGTGTAAGATAAAAAAGATTTCATCAACATTTATGGTTTGATAGTCACCATTAAAATCTTTTTGCTTTGGTTAAAGCAGCTCTCATAAGAATTTCCTTTTTAGTTACTTAGTATGAGTTAGTTTATCAACCGAGTATGTCTGAGAAGATGAAGAAAGGGCGGAGTATTCCTGACGATTTTGTTGAAGATAAAAGAATCTAGTTAGGCTATATTTTTATGCAGGAATGGCTTTCATATAACAATTGAGGAGCGTGACAGGCTGGTGAGAAAGACTGTAGGTGGAATTTCTACTTATCATATCTCAGGCCTGGCCCACTGAGACAGCTGCCACCTCTGCCATGATCAAGCTGGTGGATGTAGACGTCTTCCCTATAACTGGCTGATGGTGAACTTCACCTTGGATGATTAATAAAAGAGATGTCCTTGCTGTACCTCTTAGAAGCCCCAGTCCTGGGGTCTGGAGCTGGCCGTCACTGCCGTGGCTAGTGGAAGGAGAGGGACGCTGTCTCGCTGCCATACCTTCTTCTCCCCTGAGGTGCCTGCCTGCTTGTCAGGAACTTGCTTTTCGTGGGATTGCAAGAGATTGTGGGAAATGTGGTCATTAGCTATTTATCCTCTAGAAGCAGGACCATCCAGCAGCTTGGAGAAGCTTGGCATGAACCAATGTGAAGCACTCAGGGCAGTGTGAAGGGTTTGCAAGGATATATTTGAATGAAGAATGAATGGAGATCGCTCTGACCACCCTTTCTACATTGCCTAGAGCTTGTTCTTAAAAGGCATTTTTGGATTATCACATCTGGTAGACATTACCACTTCCTTTAGATAGTTGATTTTGAGATCTGCATACGAACTTGTCTAAAACCACTTTCCTCTCCTGAGCCCCTGGCATTGATGTTGGGGACACTTTTTTGTTGTTCTTCCTTAACAGACAAAGCAAGTTCCTTTTTCACTCTTTTTGGTGTCACAACAGAGTGGTATTTCTTAGGTTCATACCCATCTTGCTCAGAAAAGATCCCAAGAATGAAGAGAGAAACTTTGGGTATCACCAGGGAATATGCACTACATTACCATTTACCCATGAGAAGACCCAAGGAGAGACTGACCGAGCTCTGGATAGACCCTGGAAGATTCGCGGGTCGGGGAAGGCAGAGGCCAATGAGGCTAACCCCACCATCACCACCCTCTCAATATTCAGCCCCGCAGAACACCTCTGCTTCAGTAAACAGCTCCTCCCTTAGTGGTGTTGACTCCGAGCTAACAGGGCAGCCAGTGACCTCAGCGAAGGTAAATTTCTCATTAACAACTTATTTAACTTCCTTGAGGAGAGCAATTCCAACTTCTGCTAATTGAATTTGTAGGATCCATTTTATGACTGCCCTCAGGACCTTAGTCAAAGTCTGGGTAAGGTAAAGCCACTCTCACTAGCAGAACAGCAGCTGAAACCTAGGGGGGAAGGGAAGGTGTAGAACACCGCTACGTTCCAGAAACTTCAACTGGATTATGAAGCCCGGAAGAGACTGGCATTCCAGCATAGTTTGGAACTTTATTTTATAGAGGAAGAACTCTTTTGATATGAGGCTATGGCCAGACTCACGTAAGTCTTTGCAACGGGGGTTTTAGGATGTGGGTGATTTCCTCGATTTTTAAAGATCTTTCTGTGAAATGTGGAAGAGGTGGCTGGTTAGACCTACGAGAGGATTTGTCTTTTTTTTTTTTGACTGTTGCAAAGCCTTCTCGTGTGGTTACAGGAGATGGCTGTAATTCAGTATTTCCATACGAAGGACTGAGCAAGATGGCCTAACGTGGCATCCCCGTGGGCACAGGGACACATGGGGTGTCTGTGATCAGGCGGTGATTGGATCTGAAGGGATTTAATAATTCTTCCTGGAAATTTCTGCTTTTTCTTCAGACTTTCCCTCTGGAAGCCTGATTAAATGCATATTATTTCTTCTTAAGTAATTTTACAGGTCGTTTATTTTGGATTTATGAGCATCAACACATTTTAAACGGTATTAGCGAGCCATACCACTGGGCAGGCTTGTTCTCTAAATCATAAACTCTCTACCTGTTCAGACCATATCAGAGCCTTCAAATGCTTACCTTGAATTCATGTAGGTAACAGACATCTGGAAACACTAACCACGTGGCGAACATCGTATTAGGTTTTAGATGTCCTCCAGTGAGAAGACAAGGCCTGGATTCTCATCCCTTCTGTATTGCAAAAAGTTATAAAGGAAGCTTGCTTGGTTAACATCTTTATTATTGAAAAACTGTGGGGAATTCATTAGAATTTGATTCACCTTTCTTTATCAGCTCTCCACCTGCAGAATTAAGGTCGAGAGGGGAGATGCTCAAGCAGGATACACTTCGTGCGCACGCGCGCGCGCGCGCATGTGTGTGTGTGTGTGTGTGTGTGTATGATGTATTCATGTGCATGCATGGGGTGTGCATGTGCACTGAGGTCAGAGGACAGCCTTTGGTATTGGTCCTTGCCTTTGACCTTCTTAAAAATTTAAAAAAAAAAAAATTAACAGGGCTGGAGAGATGGCTTAGTGGTTAAGCACTTGCCTGTGAAGCCTAAGGACCCCGGTTCAAGGCTCGGTTCCCCAGGTCCCACGTTAGCCAGATGCACAAGGGGGCGCACGGGTCTGGAATTCGTTTGCAGAGGCTGGAAGCCCTGGCGCCCCCATTCTCTCTCTCCCTCTATCTGTCGTTCTCTCTGTGCCTGTTGCTCTCAAATAAATAAATAAAAAGAAATATATTAAAAAATTAACAAAATAAAATAAAAGTAGGACCCTGTCATTTGCAAATATGTTCACCAAGAAAGCTGGCCAGTGGGCTTTGAGATTCTCCTATGTCTGCCTCCCTTCTCTTATAGTCACACTGGGATTGTATCTGTTGGTACTAAGTGTCTGGCTTTCCATGGGTTCTTGGTATCAGGTCATCAGGCTTGCCCAGCAAACATTTTACCCACTGAGCCATCTTCCCAGCTCTCTTTCTGTGTTTATGAAAGATGGTGAGTGTTGCCATGTGCAACCAGCGAATGTAGAACTGTGTTCTCTTTCCTTACTACCTTTTCATCAGAGTCCATCTCCCAGAATTAGAAATGGTCCAGCTATTCCAAGTCTGTATCTCCAACAAAGAAAATGGCCCTAGTGTTGGGGGAAATCCTTGCTTTGTTCACTCTAGGGATGTGTCCTTGTCCCTGAAGGTCCATGCAGAACTTTCTGGGCATCCAGGTCCTGTCCTCAGGTGTAGGGACCATTGAGCACAGGTAAGAGAAGAAGGGGTCACTGAGTCATGTGGACCAAGGTGAAGGTAACCAACAAAAAGTGCAGAACAGCCTTCTGATGACGTGCCTATTAGGTAAGGCCGGAAGAGCTAGATGAGTGGATGACACGGAAAGTGGCCATCATAATATGGAGAAGCCAGAAGAGTTGAGCCATTTACAAAAGAGGCTTTGGGGAATATTGGGATTGGGAAGTGGGTCTTGGGGTTTATCTGAAGCCAGGTGTGTGTGTGTGTGTGTGTGTGTGTGTGTGTAAAACCTTGGGTGCCATTCATCTGGAACACCATCTGCTTTTCCTCAGACCTTGTCTGATTATACCAGACTGGGTAGATAACAAGTCGCAGGGATCTGCCTGTCTCCGCCTCCCCTCCCCTGAGACTACAGGCACACACCATCATGTCCACCATTTCATGTCAGTTCTGCAGATTGAGCTCAGGTCCTCATACTTCCAAAGTACGAACTTTACTGACAGAGCTAAGTCTCCCAAGCCCTGGACCAAAATTTCTAGGCACATGGATACTACATCATTCACTTTGTGCAGGGTTCCATACACAGAGGTCACCAGGTCACTGTAAGAGGTCAGTTGTGTGGCGGCTTGAAGTCTCCTTCGTAGGACAACTTGTGTCCTTCACCCAGGGTTTTAGTGGAGAACGTAGAAGACACAAGACTACCTCTTCTCAGAGCAGGGGAGACTTCAGCTGAGTAACTGAAGCTTAAGACGTGGGATGCGGGATGCAGCCAGGGAAAGAGCAGTTCCTCTCACCTGTAACAAGTGAGTTCAAGGCCACGTTGACTAGGCAGAGTCAGACTTTGGCTTTTAGTCCAAACCTCCTCATTCTACTTCTCCTTGTCTTTCTCTTCCCATTAAAGTCTGTTAGTATTCTAATCACATGTAAATATAAGCAAGTGGTGCGATAGAGCCTTGCAGAAACATTGACCCACGGAGATTGCAGACCCCACCCTGTAATTTCTTTGCAGCCTGTGACAATTCCTCTCGGCCACCACCTCTTCCTGGCCCTGACGGGGCCTCAGGGGAAATGTGACTCTGAGCACTGGACCTTACCTGTCTGCCTAGTATACAATATTATTTCTCTTTGTGGTAACAAGTCCTCAAGATAATTAAAATCTAGTGAAGGACTAGGAACATTTTATTCAGTCAGATTTCAGCTGTTTGCTTATTTCATTGCTGAAATCTCTTCCAGACACACATCAGAAAGTTTTACCATTCTATTTGCTTGTTTGAGTGGGAAAATCAGAGAGAAATGAATTTAACTCACCATTCCCGTTTCAAATTAAAACTTTGTTTTTCTACATTTTGAGCTTTTTGACAGAAAAAAAAAGGGAAGACAAGAAATGTTGTATGCAAGGCAGCTTTGAGGAGATGACGCCGCCCACGTGTGACTGCTTAGAGCAAGAAGGGTTAAAAAACAAAAAAACCTGCTCATTTTCACTTAAAAAAAAGCAACAGAAAGAAAACTTTAACTCAAAACGATCTCCAAATGTAGTCGAATCCATTTTCAGACTCTATACATTATGCAATGAGATTCTGTACAAAAGGAATTTGAGAAGCGCCTGTGCATCAGAACACTACCGCGGGCTCCGTGTGTGGCTCAGCCTGTTAGACTCTGGAAGCGCACAAGACACCAAGTGTCCCGTGTCCTTCTTTGAGGTGTACAGTACCTGCTCTAAATAACTAAGCTTTTAAGAATGAGTGGATTCTAACAACTGTCTTTAAGGAAAAAAAAAATTAGGCAGGAACTTCATCTACCTTCCATTTAGCTGAATGATGGCTAGACAAGTCTGAGGAACAGAAGGTGTCGTTGGTCTAAGCAGTTCTGCCTGCTCTGACGTTCTTCCAGGCAACGCTGCCCCATCCAAGCTTAAAAGCAGCCAACATTAAAACATTGCCAAAGGAAACCATACAGGAAGAGCCTTAGTAAGGGCAGACCCCACCCAACTCCAGTTCACCATGGGTGGAACATCTGGACTGGAGCAAAGTTCCGATCAGTCACTCAGATCTCTTCACCGAGTGGAGGCCCGTCACTGTGGAAGTCACACCTGGATTCTTAGGGGACCAGTGCCATTTTTTATTTCCTGCTGCTTAAATAATGGATTGTTGGGATCTTAGAAACACAGTATCTATTTCTTCTTACCCCAGAGGCCAGCTACTGCTGGAGAAATACACTCTGTGGAAGTCAGCTTAAGTCTAATACACTCAGAGAGCAAACCAGTTGTGAGCTGTTAAAAGGCAGGGAAATTGTGAGCTGACAGGCAGATTTTGCCCCCATCCCATCCCCATAAGCACCATTACTGTTATGAGCCATGGGCTATCCAAACAATCTAAGGGGCACCCAGAAGTGTCTATAATAACTTTTATTTTTCAAGTGCCGAGAAGTTGCTGGTTGTGTGGCCGGTTGCCTGGGCTACAGAGTTTTGTTGAGAGCTCTGGTCCTTTCCTGGCAGCTGAAGATGGGCCTGTGACCAATGAGAGGGGAGCATTCTGCTTGTGAATTTTCCACTAGGTGGATGATGCATTTTGAAGCCCTCACCTTATGAATGCTGTGAATTCAGTGTGATGGTGTTGTCGCGTTGTCAACATTCAAATCGGATTCCATTAACTTTATAGTGTGATTAAGTGCTCCAATCACAGGAACTTGGGACTGAATTCATGTGCCTTCCAAAGAGACGTTTTGAAGACTGGGCAACTTTGACGAGTATAATCTGAGGCAAGGTTACTGAGAGAGAGTAACCGAAAGAGATGTCACCCCAAATGTTAATGAGGATCCAAGAACACAGAACTGAGGATGGAGGAGGAAGGTTACTGTCACACGGACACCTAAGCTGCTATTCAGAATACAGCTTTCAGACTCCTACACATCAGTGGAGGTCTTATTGGACTTTCAGAGCCATGATTTTCATTTCATTTCATTTCATTTCACTTCATTTATTAGTTTGATTTTCCAGGTAGGGTCTCACTCTAGCCCAGGCTGACCTGGAATTCATTGGGAAGTCTCAGGCTGGTGTCGAGCTCATAGCGACTGTCCTATGTCTGCTTCCCAAGTTCTGAGATTAAAGGCATGTGCCAGCACTCCCAACTATTTAATGGCATACATATGTGTGTGATACATGTGCATACCTATATGTTTGTGTATACATGTGGAGGCCGAAAGACAACTGTGGGGTTATCCACAAGGCTGCTGTCCACCTGCCTCTGAGTCCAAGCTTCTCATTGGTTCAGAGCTCACCAATCAGGGTGGACTGGGAGGCTTGGGGACCTTCCTGTCTCTGTCACCCTGGAGCTGGCATTACAGGTGCATACCACCATGCCAGGCATTTATGTGACTACCAGAGCCCCAGCTGGGGTCCTCGTGCTCATGAGGAAAGCACTCTGGGTGGAGCTATCCAGCCAGTCCTGACGGTAGTTTTCAAACAGTAAGCCACCTAAGTATTAATTGGAGGCTCTTGCTGGAAGTGCGAGCTTGTGATAACTTCTGCTCCAGGAGGGGTGGGGCTGTTGACATCGCTGGTTTTGCTGGGGTCAGCCCCCAGGCGCTCGCTGTGAAGCTGGGGAGGGAGAGTGACGCCTCAGCCTCAGCCAAGACCACAGGGAGGCCTCTGTGTGGTTTTGCTCGGTGACCATTCTGTCCTCCGCTCAGTTTATGCTTTTCTGGATATGTATGACATGGAAATGATCTGTGGTGTGAAAGTCACACATGCCACATTGGAAAAGAATAACACGAGGTGGCAGAAAGAGGGAGTGGCATTTTGCAGTTTACCCAAAATGAGTGCTGGCATCTCTTCAGAAATTCAAAGCACTCCTCAGCAGAGGGGTTCAATGGGAGGTGCACAGAGCTTCCCATATTTGAGTGAATTTTGGGCAGCTCCTACAGAGCAGCACACAAAATCCTTTTCTTTCTCCTTTTCTTGATAAGGACCTCATTGGATATAAATACACCCAATTTAAGTTTAAGTACATTTGGATGCAAAAAAGAAAATTGATGAACTGAACCTTTCTTCCCTTGTCGATAATTTATATTCTGTAATTATGAGTTATTTGTTCAGATGCTTAGCAGTTTTCTGTCAAATTGTTGACATCTTTTGTATTAATTTAAGGGGCGGTTCATAGACACAAATCATTCATTCCAATGCTGAACACATTGTTCCCATTTTCTTGCTTTCTTTTATGTTTCTGGTAAATTTCTTTTACATTTGAAATGTTTTAAAATTGTCTACAGAAATAGTAAATTTCTTTTTTTCTTTCTTTTACCTGCGCTTTGTGATGGCAGTTCATTAGTTTTGTTTCAGCTCCCACACAAGGAACGAAATGCTCATTTTCTTATAGCTATTTTGTAGTTTTAGATATAGCCTATAAAATGTGACATATAAAATGTAAATACATAACCTGGAAGTCTTTTTCCTTGAATAAGAAGTTGTTCTAACCTCCTACCCAGAGACCTCACTGCCTTTGCTTTCGCGGTAGCGACTGTTTAGACCGCAGAAGCCGCGTGCTGACTGGGCGGACCTGAACAAGCCTGCTCTGGTCGGCTGCCTCCAAAGTCTACAGATACCTCCTCCAAAAGAGACTTTATCGTAACACAAATTCTTGGTATAAGGCAACTGGAGACACTTTATTCTTATTTGTTAAATTAATGTCTATTTTTGAACATGGTCATATTTCTAAGAATTTTAGTTTTGAAATATTTTTAACCCTGAAAGACTTTGTCCCTCATTTCATCTTTCCTCCCACTGGCTCCATGTTCACATTGACCTCAGACCACCATCAGTGGATACAAAAATACTTCCTGAGATTTTCCACGGAATCACATTTAAAACTTGATATCTTTGCTATATTTAAACTTTCTGTCTAGCAAAATGTTCTTTGCAAGAGTTTTATAATTTTCTTCAGAGAGGTTCTGTCTCTGTCTCAAATATTTTGGATTTTTGTTGCTGCTGTAAGATTGTTTTCCCATCATATTTCTAACAGTTATTAATGTATAGCAATTATATATTTAATATTTATTTTTCATCTTTTCATAATTTTTTAGAATGGCTTTTCTTGTGGGTTTTCACTTAATCTTATTATTGGCACGTGATGATTTCAGTTTTGTGTTAATTGTATTTCTAATTTCTACATGTTGTCTTATTTCACTGGTAAGGAAAGCAAAATGCTAGTGGTGAGAATAGCCAGCCAGCCCCGGCCTATCTGTCTGCCATCTGCTCTTCTACAAAATATCCATGAAGGACCAGCTCTGAGCCACACGTGTGCGATACCTTGGAGCCAGTGCAAGACAGAAGACAGTTCCAGTTTGTGTAGAGTGCATCACTGACCAGAGACATGCAGTACCCAGGTAATGATGATTCATTTAAATCACAGCCCTTGTCTCATTTTTGACTGTGAATGTAACTGGTGTTGAAATTTTGAGAGGACTTGAGATAGTCTTCAATATATCTTTTTTCTTTGCTTTTTTTAAATGTGTGTGTGTGTGTGTGTGTGTGGTAATTGCACATATATGTGCCGTTGCTCCGCTGATTCTTGGGTCTCTGCTCCTTCCAGGGACCGGGGTTACAGGTGTGTGTGGCCATGCACAGATGTTTAGGGTTGCGGGGATCCAACTCAGCTGCTCTCTCCTGCCTCCTTAGGCTTTCATACTTGCATAAGGAAGTGTTCTTAACCACTGAACAATCTCTCCCCTCCAACATGTTGTCTTTTTCTCAGTTAGATATTAGTTTTCTCCATTAAAAATTAGGGCTATCTCATGAATTTAAAGATTACATGCTTCCTCCCATATATTTTGAGCCCATCCACCTATAATCAGTGAACTGGAGGCTGTGCAGCAATTTGATATGCCTGACACCATGCCATTGATTTTGACCCCATCCTTGCTGGACTCTGGCCCCAGAAGACAGCCCCAGATCACAGAAGCAGTGTGTCTATTTGCTGGGAGCCGTGAGCCAATGTGGTCTCTACCTTAGGTTAGAAGCTTCTTCAGAAAAGTGCCCAGTGCTGGGAGCTCCTTCTCTCCAGCATGTAAGTGGTACCTGCTGCATTCTAGGACAGTGGAAAATCAATCCCCTAGGCTCCCTTGGGTGGCTCCCAATGCTGAAGATTAAACATTGGAACCGAAAGGCTAGAGCACCATAAACTATTAGCTAGCAGCAGTTATTCTTTTCACCGGGAGGAAAAGCAAACAGTGAACTTGTTATTGCAACAAAGACTCTAAACAACTTAAAGAAAGGTTTACTTTGGCTCTTGGTTTCAGAGGCCTCAGTTGATAGTCACCTGGCACCAGAGGAGGCACATCATGACAGAGAGGTGTAACATAGCAAAGTTGTTCACCCAAGAGCAGCCACATATGCCTACCCTGGCCCACTTCCTGCTCCATCTGTCTTTTGTTCCACTGGGCCTCCAGACTACTGGATGGTACCACCCACTTTCAGGGTGAGTCTTTCACCCTCAGTGGCTATGCAAATGCCAATTGCATCTGGAATTTCCCTCACAGACACACGTATGACTGAGCTCTACTGACCTTCTAGGCTTCTTTCAAAACAAGTTGGAAATCAAATTAACCATCCCAAAATGAATGCATGCAAAACAGAAAAACACTGACCATTCACCTCATGGTCAAAGAGTGGCATTCATTTTTTTTTTTTTTTTGTTCATGTAATGTGCCAACAATTTATGATAAATTCTACAATTTCTACTTGTTAAATCCTGAACTGTGTCCCAAACCTGTACTTTTTATCTCTTTGTTTTGCCTTGTTTACCTCAGTGTAGGCGTGGCTCATGAACATGTCTGTATTGTCCTAGTTACATGCCTCACTGCTCATTTTAAACCAGTTCTACCAGGGGCGGAGAGATGGCTTGGTGGTTAAGGCACATGTCTGAAAAGCCAAAGGACCCAGGTTCAATTCCCCAGGACCCATGGAAGCCAGATGCACAGAGGTGCATATGTCTGGAGTTCATTTGCTATAGCTGAAGGCCATGGCTTGCCTATTTTTTGCTCTCTGTCTCTGTGTGTATGTATTCTCTCTCTCTGTGTGTCTCTTTCTCTCTCTCTCCCAAATAAATAAATAAAAATAAAAATAAAAATTTAAAACAGCCCTCACAAATAAAGGGCCTATGAGGACACTTTGAGTGAAGACACTTGCCTAGCCCTGATGTGCCACAGTTGGTTGGAATGGTGATGACTGGGCCATCAGCACTTCAGCAGAAATGTCACCGTGACGAGTCAGGACCAGGCCTGCCCCTGACAGGAATAGGGCTGCATTCAAAGTTTTTACTTTTTATTTTTCATGGACATGTTGGAAAGCCGTTATTTCTTCCGAGACAAACATTTTTTTTTGCACCAAACCCCCACACAGAGATCATAGGCAGCCATATTTTAAAAAGAAGAAAAAGTCTATCTACGTATCTATGTATTTATGTATACAGATTTCTGGGTGGTGTTTAAAATTGGAGCTAAAGAATGCTAAGATGCCCCAAGGTACAGAATGCCCCACAGGGACAACCACCTGGTAAAGCGAAAATGGCTATTGTCTACCCACTAAAACCCCCATTCTCTCTCTGCCTTCTGAGTGTGTGCAGGTGTCTGTTTATGTGTGAGTGTGTGCAGGTGTCTGTGTGTGAGTGTGTGCGGGTGTCTGTTTGTGTGTGAGTATGGGCAGGTGTCTGTTTGTGTGTGAGTGTGTGCAAGTGCCTCCACAACACACACTGTGGAGACCACAAAACATCATTGGCTTGCCACCTGGTTGGAGGCGGATCTGTCATTCTCTGCTGCAAGCAGTCTTGCTGGCCAATGAGCTTCTGGGCAGTTTTCCTTCGTCTCTCTTCTCTTCTCTCTTCCCATAGGCATATGGGACCATAGATGCTCATTTACTCACCTAGCTTTTTCACATGGGCTGTGGAGATACCAACTCCAGTTCTCACACTTGCGAAGTAAGCGCATATCCACTAAGCCATCTTCCCAGCCTCCCGTCTCTTTCTCTAACAGAATCTCAACTTTGTTAATCAGCCGGATGCTCACCTTCTCTGTGGCCAATCTCAGCCTCATTGGTGGATTCTGACTCATTAAAATTAACTCATCGTAACTCTACTTCCCTGGCCAGACTCTGCCTTAGGACACGGTGCTGGCCAAAGGGACCTTGGAGAGATTGATTCTTCAGGGGAGCTTTGAGAAAAAATTTCTTTTGTTCTTAAACAATGACAGAAAAGAACAATGGCCTTTGACTTGTGCATCTGATCCTCTTGTGGGGCTCTATGGCTTTCCTGAGGTGACAAAAAACAAACAAACAAACATAGGGACAAAAGGCAGGATAACAGAAGCCAGCAGTGCAGACAGAGGGCAAGGGAAGTGACGAGCGCGCGCGGAGGGGGCAGGGTCTTGAGGAGAGGACCACAGGCCACAGGCGGAGGCTAGGAGACCGCCTCACACTGAGGCAATCGGGTTTCTCAAGAACACCTCTGTAGCTTGCTGTCTGTGAACTTCCTGTTTTGTTTTCTGCTATTATTATCATTATCATCATTCTACAGAGAGAGAGGGGGGGAGAAAGAGAAAATTCGTGTGCCAGGGCCTCCATGCACCGCGCTCAAACTCCAGACACGTGCTCTACCTTCTGTCTATGGGTGACTTGTGTGCTTGGGTTGCCCTGTGCATGGGGCTTACATGGGACCTGGCGAACCAAACATGAGTCCTTAGGCCTCACTAGCAAGTCACTTAGCCGCTAAGCCATCTCTCTAGCCCTTGTTTTGTTTTGAGGGGTAGGTTCTCGCTCTAGCTCAGGCTGACCTGGAATCTACTATGTAGTCTCAGGTTAGTCTTGAACATATAGCCATCCTCCTACCTCTGCATCCTGAGTTCTGTCGTTAAAGACATGTGCCACCTTGTCTTGCCTTTTCTGTTTGATAGTATGATACATTTTTTTTACTTATCCTTGTCCCATTTTAAAGTTAGATTTTGCTTATTTGCAGTCTGCAACATTTTGTCTGGTTCAGTGGTCATGATAACAAATTAAAAACTAGCCATTGAACCTGTTGAAGAGGGAGAAAATTCATTTCGGTTTGTATTTTCATCTATGTGTGCTCTGTTGGAGCCTTTTATTTTAACCTACACAACTACCTACTATGTGAACGAGAATGGTACTTCCAAAGTGTGTGTTGGTCTTTTGATCTGGATATAATTAATATCCATAGCAACCAAAGCCCTTACTCAGACTCCTGGAGCTAGTACTTAAGTACATAATTTGTAGCGAATTAAAGAACACATCAGCTAAAGAAATCCCTTAGCCAACAGGAAAGAATATTAGCAAGTGAATAATTTAGGACCCTACTTATATTTTTGTTATATTAGCAAAGTCCCAATTCAACCATAGACCTTTCTAAAATTACTGACTTCACTTACAGGAGAATGGATATAAGGTCTGGCCCCTGGTAGGAAATTCCTGGGTATATAATTCATCATACTTGTGAGAGTGTGTCAATCATTTTATAAAATGCCAGTTTAGGAGAGTCTGCGGGCTTATATATAAACTAAGAAGTAATTACCTTGTACAATAACACCATAAGCAGGCCCCTAGTTAATGAATTGGCTGGTTGGTATCACATGTCATAGACACTGATCCCTGTGAGGAGTCTACAAAGATGGGCCCATGAGTTAATGGGGGGCTAGGTTAGATGGCTCTGATATGATAAGTCCCCCAATGGCTAAGACCATTTCCTGCTCGTGAGACAATCCCCAGGTATCTTTCCATTTGAGAAGTTGCTCTCTCATTGTTGGGACAAAACACTCTCTCAGAAGCCATTTTTAGTAGGAAAAGGCTTATGATTTCAGCTTACAGTTTCAAGGGGAAGTTTGATCCTGACAGGGAAAACAGCCTGAACAAGACCGGAGAGGAAGCAGGCCAAGAGAGCAAGCTGGAGCTGGCAAGCGGGCTAATCAACCTCAAGGCCCACCCCAGGGGCACGCTTCTTCCAACAAAGCTCTACCAGCCGAGACGGCATGAGCTTTAATCACAAACACACGCAGATATGGGGAAGCTTCATGTACCAACAACCTCAGCGGTCCGTCTTTGAGGCGGTCATTCAGGAACCCAGGAAGACACTTATTCTCTTACCTTCAGTCTGTCATCAGTCCTATGCAGCCCCCTGGACTGCAATCAGTTTTTAAAGTTAAGTAATTAATTTGTTTATTTTGCAAGCAGGAAGAGACAGAGAGAAGTGGAACAGCGAGAAAGAGTAGCCAGTGTAGGGCCTCCAAACGAACTCCAGCTGCATGCATCACTGTGCATCTGGCTTTGTGTGGGTGCTGGAGAATCGAACCTGGGTCATTAGTATTTGGAGGTGAGTGCCTTAATCCCTGAGCTGTCTCTGCAGCCCTGTGGTAAGCTTTGAATCTGGCTGAGGAGCTCAGCCAACACGTGAGTCTAGAAAACTCCCATATGCTCATGTTCTAAACCCCCATCCCAGCTGGAGGTGCTGATTCAACAGGCTTCGGAGCACTTAGGAGGCGGAGCCTGCCTGTGACAGTAAGCCATGACGGTTGGACCTTTGAAGGTCGTACCTGCCCCTTTCCTGCTGTTCTCTCGGCTTCCTTGCCCCTGTGATGTGAAGAGCTGTCCTCTGTCAAATGTTCCTGCCACCATGAAGGTGCATGGCTCAAACTGTGGGCCAAAATCAAGGCTAGAGAGATTGCTTAGCAGTTAAGGTGCTTGCCTGAAAAGCCAAAGGACCCAGGTTTGATTCCTCAGGCCCCATGTAAGCCAGAAGCACAAGGTGGTATGTGTGTCTGAAATTTGTTTGTAGTGGTTAGAGGTCCTGGTATGCTCATTCTCTGCAACTCCCCCCCCAACATCTGCCTTTATTTCCAATCAATAAAAAATTTAAATAAATCAAGCTTCCTTCCCTTACGTTGCTCCTCTAGGGCCTGTGGCCACAGTGACACCAGGGATAAAAGTCAAAGGTGTTGGCTGTTCTCTTAAAGGAGTGAGCACTTTCACTTCTGCCATAACCTCAGAGAAAGTTGGTGGACAACGTTTGGTCAAATCATAGCCAAGAGCAACAGGCTATGGAAGTATCCTAGTGGTTTCTTTATCATTTGAGCACTGACATGATGTCATGAGTGAAAGGTGCCACATGATCTGACATCATGTGATGAGTCAATCAGAATTCAGGGGTCGATGCGGAGCATAAGTGGTTTGAGCTTGGGTACCATCTCCTGGACTTCTCATGCATATGTAAATATTCCAATCCCCCAAGCCCTGCTGATCTCAAGCATTTTGGGTAAATGAATCTCTATCTGTACTATGTTACTACTGTCTGATGGCCTACGGGCCTTGGTTTGGGGAAGGCAGTGTGGTGACAATGCATTAACATCAAGCGTTACTGAGGCAGGGACTGTGCAGATGGTTCAGCCAGTAAAGTGCTTGCTTTACAAGTGCAAGGACAAGAGGTCGAGCTCTAGTACCATGGAAAAAGGCTGGGCCTACTGGTGTGTGCCTGTAATCCCAGCACTGGGGAGGTGGAGACAGGCAGACCCTTGGAGTTGGCTGACCAGATAGTCTAGCCTGACTGGTGAACATAAATTCCAGGCTAATGAGTAACTCTGTCTCAATAAAAATGTGGATATAGCTCTTAAAGAATGACACCTGAAGTGAGGTTGTCTTCTGGCCTCCACATGCAATCGTATGGGCACATGAAACTGAACACACACACGCACACAAACACACACACGCATGTGCATAACCCCACCCCACACAGTGTACACACAAGAAAATATGTGCCTACCTACTAAAAATGTGTGATGAGCTAGTTTTTCCATTTGATTTTGAGATTAACACTCAATATGAAGATTAACATGCAGAATATTCTGATGATGGGGCAGCAGGTTATCGGATGGTCAGCAAGCATGATGCCAAGCAGCAAGGGGCATGGATGGAGTGCCAGTGCTTTCAGTGACGTTGAAGGAAGAGCTTGTGCAGGGAGTCCACAGGTGGATCCACAGGACACATACCTCATGGGGAGTTGAGGGACTGGGCCCATGAGTTAGAAGAAAACAGACTTTTACCTAAGATTATCCAATAGACTTCATTACGAATTGTGGACAGAAAGTTCAGTTCTAAAGAAATCAGTGTACTCTATCTTTTCAATGAAGTCAGCATATTTCCCAGAAAATTTCAAATTCTGCCATAGACCTGAGAAAAGTATGGGAGATCTCGGAATGGTGAAACTCACATTAACCTCTTTAAAGTTTAATGGTCTCCTTCTTTATGAAGATATTTGTTTTTTTTTTTTTCTCATGACATTTAGAAGGGAGGCTTATTTAATGACAAAATGTATCTGTGAGCATCTTTCTAATTTATTTTATTTTGATTGATTCATTTTGTTATTGATACTGTTTAGTTTTTCAGAGCTGTTTTAGATTTGTAGACAAATTGAGCAGATTATACTCATATATTCTTCCCTTCTTCCTCTATTATTACTAATCAT
Organism: Jaculus jaculus; assembly: GCF_020740685.1. Classification (NCBI taxonomy): domain Eukaryota; kingdom Metazoa; phylum Chordata; class Mammalia; order Rodentia; family Dipodidae; genus Jaculus; species Jaculus jaculus. The sequence goes on along the minus strand of NC_059119.1, from coordinate 5,469,880 downwards.
TAATATTATTATTAACCTTACATTAGTATGATATATTTGATTCAATTAATGAACGAATATTGAAGCATTTTTACTAGAGTTCATTATTCATTCAGAGCTCTTTGGAGTCCTTTCCAGAACCCCACCCAGTGATCACAGTGCTTGGTCATCACATCGCACATTTCTCTATGGGGGTGAGGGGATGCACCATTTTGTTTATCATGACCTGGACAGCGCTGAGGGAGGAGTATGCTAACAGTCAGGTGTATGGTAGCAAATTCTCACGATGGAACTTTATTGATGTTTTGCAAATGAGTTTTCTGCAGTTGTGAATTTTGAGGTAGAGGATTATGGAGCCAAAACACCATTTTCACTTGATAGCAGCATGATTCCTGATGACTGATGTGGACCTGGCACTCTGCTGAGGTGGCATGGCTAGGGTTGTTTGCAGAGAAGGCGCCCTCCCTGAGTCTTCCACCCTTCCAAACCTTATCGCCTGGAAGGAGGTCACTGGGCCACCCTCACACAGGACAGACTTATGCTGCTCTGTCTTCAGAGTGATAGATTACTGATTTATTTTGGAATTCTTCTGCAAGGGAAATTTGAGTAAAGATTCTTGTAAATAGATGGGCTTATTTCATCTTGGGAATTAGCCTGCTGAGCTTCTTGTGGCTATATTCCTGCATGTTCTTTTGAATAAAGGAGGGTAAGATAGCTATTCGTTAAAGTGAACACCTTATAAAAATGAGGCTCTGAGTTCAGTCCCTGGAACCTATGTTTTAAAAAAAATGCCAAGCATGATGGATGTGCCTCTAAATCTAGCATTGGGGAGGTTGAAATAGGCAAATCCTTGGGGTCCTCTGGCCAGTGAGCCTAGCCTGCTTGGTGATTTCCAGGCCAGAGAGAGACCCCGTTCAGAAAAGGTAGATGATTTCTAAGGAATGATATCAAAGTCATCCACTAGCCTACACACACACACACACAAGAAATAAATAAATCAAATCCACACTGGTCCTTTCCAAGGGACACTACCTTTTCTCCTAGAGCTGCTTCAGTGACCAGAGGTTCTACTTGACAGCATAACACATAAGGCCACTTCATTGTTGTCCTTGCTTCCTGGCACAAATATTTCCCAGCAAGATGGCCTTTGTGGTCTGCTCCCAGTCTTAATCTCATCTCAAAAAATCACCCCTTCTAAATCATCCTTAGAACTCTCCGGCAAAGTATCCTTCCATTTCCCTACCCTACCTGCCCATGGCTTCATATCATTGATGCCATTTATTGTTATATCTTATATTGTCACCCAATTTACTTCTCACGTGCCTCTAGATTATAAACTTCTTTAAGTGCAGGATCTTGCCTTCCCAGTAGCTAGAAGGTGCCTGAATATATTATATTAGAATAAGAAGAAGCAACAAACACAAAATGACCATGGGACTATTTCATGGAGTAACAAGTCTCTCCAGCAAGTCTGGCAAAAAGCAATGGACCAATCTTCTCAACTGTTGGCATGCCTGTCAACAGGGAAGGGGTCTTGAAAACAAATGGACGTTTTTCCCCACATCCACTCTTTGTTTTGGCATTAATAAATTCCATCAAGATGGGATTAGTTTTATCTAGTCTCATTTTCCTTCAGAAATTTAAATTCACAGGTGTATTGTCTTCCATGAATAAGATCTGACTTATTATATTTAACAAATTAATGTCCAGGGGGGAAAAGAGGCTTTGATGTCCAGAAAAGAGATATCTTCTTGAGACTCAGATCTGAAGTTCAGAAGGATTTTTCTCTTACAATTATTGGAGAAAAGAGTACGTTTGTCCCCTAGGGGGATGGAGGCATAATGAGATAGGTTTAAAGAGCATACAAACTTATTATCTACCAGGATGGCTGAATGGTTCCAACCAAATGGAGGGAAGAAATAGGGCTGTATATTCAAGCTTTGGAAAAATGACCCCACCATCATATTTAGGGACAGTAATGCCTGTAGAGACCTGGAATATTAGGTTATTCATAACCCGTGGGTATATTTTCTCTTTGAAACATCATGGCAGATAGGAAGAAAGCACCCAATGCCATCTTGAAAATGGAAGGAATGTCAGTTGGATGGTGACAAATGGGCTTTTGCTTGTCTCAGGACAGGTGTTATTTTTATTGAGCTCTTCCTAGGGATTCCTTGTGGGAAAGTCCGTGCACAGTGGGGAGAGCCCAGGACTTTAGAAAAGTCTGATTTTCTTTGCTGCTCCCGTTCCTAGAGATTGCTCAGAAGTGGTGCTGTAGTGTCCTCAGCAGATAGGAGACCTCTTGTGAGAATAGCCTCCTCTCCAGATCTACATGGAGAGAAGTCCTGGTACCAGAGGGATGGCCATTTTAGAAACAACAATGTACGTTAGTTTCTATTTAAAGCTTGCCAACAATTTGTCATTGTTCAAACTAAAAATAAAAATTGGGGGCTGGAGAGATGGTTCAGTGGGCAGAATGTTTGCATTAGCAAGCAGAGAACCTGAGTTTGGATACCCAGTCTCCTCCTTGATGGTGCACACCTGCAAACCTGCCACTGGGGGGGGGGAGGGACACAAGATCCATGGGGGTCAATGACTAGCCAGTCTAGCTGAGTTGGTGAGTTCTAGGTTCAATGGGAGATACTCTCTCAAAGAGACATATACATGTACAAAAGCATTCACACAAACACATGTGCCAGAGATCGATGATTACACACACACACACACACACACACACACACCTTAAATACTGGTAAAAGGCCGGTATGTGCTCTGCCTACCGTCAAACTATTAGCCTTACCCCAGGCTTCAGAGACTGCCTACGCTTCTTTCTCTGCCCAAACTGCATCGACCTTCACCTCCCCTCCAAGAATCCCTCCTGGATCTCAGATCCAAGCCCGCATGTCAGTGCCTGTGGGCATCTTTCCTGACCTTTCACACCTTCCAGGTACACAGGAGGGCTTCACTGCAGACACAACAAAGGGCTGCAGAAATAGCTTAGTGGTAAAGGTGCTTGCCTGTGAAGCCTAAGGACCCAGGACGGACTCTCCAGATCCCATGTAAGCCAGACTTGCAAAGATGAGGCAAGCACAAGGCCGCACATGCCCACTAGGTGGCAGAAGTGTCTGGAGTTCGATTTCAGTGGCTGAGGTTCTGGCATCCCAATTGTCTCTCTCTCTCTTCCCCACCCCTGCTCCCTCTAAAAAATATAGGTTAGAGTTGGGTCATCGTTCAACCCCTGCATCAATTTCCTTTTTCTTTTTCTTTTAAAAAATCTTCATTTGCAAGGGGGAGTGCAGACACAGACACAATGGACATGGCTGATCTCTGGCTGCTGTGAGTGCACTCCAGATGCATGTGACACCTGTGCATCTGACTTTACATGGGTTCTGGGAATGGAGCTCGGGTCGGTTAACTTTGCAGGCAAGTGCCTTAAATGCTGAGTCGTCTGTCCAGCCCCGCATCCATGTTCTACCTGCTTGCTATGCTGACATCACAATGATTGCGTTTCTGTCTGACTGCCAATAAGGAGAAAGGTTAGTTTCACTTTAATTCATGCTAACTGTGAGATAGATGATGATGCATTGTTTTTAAAGGGGTTGGAGAGATGGTTCAGCAGTTAGTGTTTGTCTGCAGAGCCTAATGACCTGGGTGCAATTCCCCAGTACCCACATAAAGCCAGATGCAGGAAGTGGTGCATGTTTCTGGAGTTCATTTACATTGGCTAGAGGCCCTGGTGCACCTGTTCTCTCTCTTTCTTTTCTCTCTGTTTCTATATACATGCAAATAAATAAATAATAAAGTGTTTAAAAATGGTTTGGGGGCTGGAGAGGTGGCTTAATGGTTAAAGCGCTTGCCTGTGAAGCCTAAGAACTCTTGCTAAATCTCCAGGTCTCATGTAAGCCAGACTCATAGTGATGCAAGATTGTGATGTCCCACATGCCCACAAGGAGATGAGTGCATCTGGAGTTGGTTCACAGTGGCTGAAGGCCCCGGTGCACCCATTTTCTCCCTCTCCCTTTCTCTCTCAAAATAAATAAATAAAATTAATTTTTAAAAATTGGTTTTGTAATCATACAAGTCTAGGTTGAAAACTGAATTGTAGCACTTTCTAGATGAATGATAGTGGGAAAATTACTTAAAATTTCCCCTTAGCCCAGTTTCATCATCTATAAAATAGGCCTGAGTTTGATCTGGTGATCTACAATTATTAATCCTGTAATTTGGTGAAATAGACAAACTCCCCAAGCTTGAGGTTCCAAAGCTGTAAATTGAGACTCGTGGTAGCTACCTGTCTCTCATGGCTGTTAGATAGCTGACTACATGTGTGTGCATATAATGTATATGCACATATAGTGGATTTATATTTACTAGTGAATATGTGAGAAGGAATTTAATCCACGTGAGACAATAAAGCTAATTGAATCAGTAGCATGAGGTATGGGGAAATAGCTTCAGTGAGTAAGTGCTTGCTACGCAGACCTGAGGGCCTGAGACTTTCTGAGTTTGATCCCAGCACACAGTTAAAATAGCTAAGAATGGCTATGCATGCCTGTAACTCCAGTTCTGTGGTAGGGACAGAGATAGGAAAATCACTGGGGTTCACAGGTCAGCCAGCGTGGCTGAAAAACTGGCAGCTCCAGGTTTGGTGGGAGACCCCATCTCAAGGAAGCAAGGCTGAACCAGAGAGACTCCGGTGTTCTCCTCTGGCCTCTGCACACAGGCGCATCTGCATACCCACGTGTGCGCTGTACACACACACCACACCACGCATAGTTCACACATATGCACACCAAAATTTTAAGAGTCATATGAAATTATTTTCTATTAGAATAGCCAAGAGAAACATGGCCAGTGCACCCCACTTACCCCACAGTGGGGAGAGAGGCATGCAAACAAGCTGCTGGTGGAATGCGAAGTGGTGAGACACCTTTGACCACCTCTATCGAAATTCAAGCGCACATGAAATTCAGTCTGGAAATTTCTCTTCTGGACGTTCTCGCTAGCGTCACAACCATGCATCTTGAAGAAGATGCAGTTGTACATGGATGGCAGAGCGGCACGGCGGCAGCAAAATATGAGAAATGATAAAAAAAAAGTCTCAGTCCAAGAAGTGCAGGAATCGTTCAGTAGGAGCGCCCCAAAGGGATGGAACTGATGCGGTCAGATGTTCTCTGTTCATTAGATGTACTGGTGTGGGAAATTATCTCCGCACATATTACTTGATGAAAATCATGTAGAACACAATGCAAAGAGCATTTAAATAAGACCATTCCTGGGACTATCTGGTTGCTTGAATGGGCAAAACATGTTTCTAAGGACTCAGCGGAAGCTGCTGTGGCTTCCGAGGGTGGAACGAGAATGTACCTGGGGCCCGCTTAGTTTTCATTCTCTCCATTGTGACATTGCACGTTTTACCTTGTATGCTTTACAAAATGTCTGTGTTCTTTGCCAACTCATTATTAATTTAAAAGTGCAAAGAACATGAAATAAAAATTCTTGTTAATGCTATTATGTTTGTTTTCTATTATTATTATTATTATCATTATTGTTATTTCTTAAATTTGGGATGCCACAGAGATTCTAGTTGCTATCAGATGAAAGATACTGGACAAGAGAAGGACGGAGAGGTCCCTGTGGGATGACTGAAGGGTGAGAGGCCATGCCCACCTACAGGTGCCAGGGCAGAGAAAGAGGTGGAGAATTCTGGGAGAGAGGCTCACACATTTGCTAGGCCCAGCTTTCTGTGCATTTACAATGTTCTGTCGCTGTGGTGTTCTTGGGCACCCTCATGTGATTTATTTACTAAAGATAGGCAGAGACAGCATGTAGGTTGTATGGGCACATCATGGCTTCTTACAATGGCTTACACATGTGCCACATTGTGCATCTGGCTTTATGCAAGTTCTGGGAATCGAACCCCAGCCAACAAGCTTTTTAGGCAAGTGCCTTTAGCTGCGGAGCCGTCTTCCAGGCCCTGGTGCTGTTTATGATTTGTTTTTACTCTTGTGTTTTGCATCTTTGTTCAAATACACAGTTTTTATTGGAAGTGCAACTCCAGTTTCAATGATTGAATCAAAACCATTGTTGATAGTTTCTGGAACTTTCTTTGTTACCTAGTTCCTGTTTCTCCACTGCCCTGCTCTACCTGGAGGAAGAACTATGGAGGCAAGGCAGACGGCAGAATCTTTCCAGTGGTCTCTGCAGCTCTGGAGGAAACACAGCCCCAGGGCTTGGGCATGGACAATAAGCATGCTTTTATCTGAACAATTACTGATATGTTTTTGGTTAACATGGTAGAGAATGACTGAAAGCCCTCGACTCCTGCTCTGTCTCAGATGAACGTGGCTGGACCTTCCTTTGGTATTGATGGAGATGAAGATAAGGCCTGGCCCATATTCAACCACTTTCACCCAAATGCAGGTATCTCAAAAATTCTAGAGGCAACCCCTTTCCCCAGCATGATCTGCCTTCATTCTAAAATACTGTAAGGTCTAACAACATACCAGAGGGCTTAGGTAGCAATTAATTAATCTTCCTCACTGGAGACCATCAGTTGACACAGCTATTTTCATTTTGAAATTATATTTTCATAAGGGTATTTAAAGACATGAGATTTTTTTTTCAGTCCTTCCGCTGCAATATAATGGTTAATTTTAGGAGCTTTGTGAGTTTGATTTGTATTTAAGACTGCTACAATCTATATATAGGCTGGTCCTTTAATAACCATTTATACATTGCTTCTTTTTATATAGGTCATGTATTCTCTTGGGAGGGTAACAAGATTAGAAATAACAAACACTGTGCAGAATAAATTAAAATGCTTCAAACCACATTATATAATTTCAGAAAATTGGTTTCACACTGAAACATTTAAATAAGAAAACCAAATGAATTAAATAAGAAAAAAAACCTTATGTATGCATGTGAATTGCCATTGTATAACAAGTTTTATCCTTGGCTGTGACTTCTGTACCTTTTCAGAGCTTTCTAGCAATGTGACAACCCATTTGGGTCAATAATGGGTAAAATTGTTATTATTTTTCTTTATATCTGGTGATTTAAAAAAGCTGGCTTCATTGTCACTGAAGATGAATAGCATTTATTAGTCAAAATGTCAAAGGACTATCATAAAATTATATATATATCTCCAAACTCTTGTATACAAAGTATTCTTGTTAAACTTGGTGCAACAAATTCAGAGACTTTTACAGGACAGGAGAGTCGAAGCCGGGGATAATGCTTTTCTAATTAGTGGGGTTATGGAAGTGGGGTCGGGTAAATGGAGGAGGCACAAACCTCTGGAGAGTCTATTATTCGATGTGTTCTGTTTGTGTCTGTGAAGCTCAGCTTTGCTCTCCTGGCTCCAGGTCCTCAGGCCTTTTTCAGTTTTTCTATCCGCGCATTGAAGGAGTCTTCCTGTATTTGCAGCTTTTCGTTTATCTCAGTCTGTGAAGACAATCATAAATAAAGTAGGTATGTGGGAGCTATCTTTGGCTGCATATTGTCTTTGCGGTTTTGACATTCTATAGTGCCTAAAGACAGACATTATCCCTCACACACCTTCCTGTTTTGCAGATGCAGCCGTGTTTCAGCCTGTAGTGATGTGATAACACTTTATCATATTTTCTGCACATTCCCAATGTATAGCATGTCTACTACAGACAGGAAGTGGTGTTTGGACAGCCATTTTTCACCTCTCCTTGCATTTGAAAATAGGAAAATGTATCTGTATTTTCAGACATAATTTACCAATAGATGCCCTATCTGGGAGGAGGGGAGCACTGCTTTGGACTTAGTCATTTCAGGGTTGTTGCTCCCCCGCCCCACCCTTGGCAGTGACTATCTGTGTCTTCAGTGTAGTGCGTTCTAAGTGGGGTCCCAGATGGCCTCTGTGCTGAAGTCCTCACACAAATAGTCCAACGATTATAACAATTCTCACAATTAAGAGCATTCAGCCGTTATTATAACTCCTGGCATGATGCCATATTGTGATATATTTTTGGTAGAGGGCGAAAAAAAGTAAGCCATTGGTGACAGGTTTTAGTGATTGTTACAGCTGTGATAGCATTTAGCCCCTGGCAGTGCTGTGAACATTGCTACCTGCATAATTCCAGTAACCCTCGCACATGATCTGAGCCCTGGAAGTGTCTGCCTTTCATCACAATGAGTAAGAAAATAGCATACAGAGCAATGGTGAAATGGGCAGATTGTTGTTATTGTTTGAGTGATTCAGAAACATCTGAAAGTACACGAAGAGCTTTTATTTTTATTTATTTAATTGATAGAAAGGAGAGAGAGAGAGAGAGAATGGCCCCACCAAGGCCTCTAGAGCCACTGAAAATGAACTCCAGACACATGTACCTCCATGTGCATCTGGCTTATGCAGGTACTGGGGAATTGAACCTGGGTCCTTAGGCTTTGCCAGCAAATGCCTTGACCATTAAGCCATCTCTCCAGCCCCCATGAAGAGTGTTTTATATGAATGTATTATTCATTCAAAGTTTAGAATATCTATGTGTATAACACATATTGAGGTCTCCAGGGCAACTGTATTTTAAGAAACTTGTATTAATTATTCTAGAGGAAGAAATGTTTTAAAAAGTCAATACTGCTTTAATTACAGATATTTATGTATTTATTTATTTGAAGGTAGGCACAACAGAGCATTTGAAATGTCTTTGCAGATTGTCTGATTGGATAACTTTTTTTTTTTTTCCTTTTTACTTTCATAGTAAGAGCTGCTTTTTCTGACACACATTGATTTGGATTCAGAATCTATCTATCTATCTATCTATCTATCTATCTATCTATCTATCTATCTATCTATCTATCTATCTATCTATCCTGTTCTCCCCTCCATTCATCTGGGATTAGATTTTGGCCTCTTTTTCCTTTCTAGGGGATGGGACAGGTAGAAGAGGCAAGGTAAGGGATAAAGGCCTCTGAGTTAACAAGGAATGCACATTTTCCACCAATGCCCTTACCCATGACCTCGATGGTGTTTCAAGGAGGAACACTGGCCTAATGGCTATGTAGCCGTGGGCAAGGCACTGACCACCCAAGCTGTTTGTATTTATCTGATAATTTATGAAGAAGAACAGGACTGTGTTCATATTCAACCCCAGTCTTAAATTCACTTTCTCACCTCATGATTTGATGATGATACTTTCAGCCATGGCCTATTTTATTGATGTGCATGAAATATTTACATAAGTTTTATTCCTCTATGATTAAAACAGATATCTGGTTCACAACAACTTTGGCCAACTAGGAGTTCAACTGATTTGAAAAAAATAACTTTGGAATATTTCAAAGGATTTGGGGCGAACTGCTTGATCCACATAAACATCTCTCCCTCTTTTTATAGATGTCCTTCCGTCCCCACTAGAAGCATCATGCTTCCCAGCTCAGGACTGCCAGCATGTCACCTGCTGGCTTCTCCTTATCTCCCTCAGGTGTTCACTGTCACCCAAAGACTCTTCATACATATTTCACTGAGACAGGATCTATCAGCACATGTGCACCTTGGGGAAGAGGTTCATAAAGGTAAGGTTGCCTGATAGAGCCCTCTGCTGACAGGAGAGGAATCTTCTAGGCTTCTAGGCATTGGTGACTGGAACTTTCATTGATGCACAAAAGCAGAGTTTGGATCAAAAGACTCCATGTCTGGTCATTGGCGATCACTGGTCCTCAGAACGCTGATGGGCAGACTAACTATCCCTATCCACTGGTACTGGTTCTGTTTCTATTTGCTTTAGGCATGTGAAACCTCTGGGTTTGATAGCCTTTTACTGAACACCCCCTCGAAGGTGACCTCATTCAACTTTTCTTACCTGGAAAATTCAAAGTTGACCTAGAGATAGCTGATGATAGAGATAGAAATAGAGATAGAGATAGAGATAGAGACACAAGATGGCCAACTTCCTTCAAAATTTCCACATTATCTTATGCTATTGGTACATCAGGGCAATGGCCAATACGTAACACAAGAATTTAGTGTTAGCATTCTTATTTCTTTGAAATGTAATTCTTTAAATATATTAAAGTTTGATCCATTGGGTATAATTTTTATTATACAACTCAGGGCCAAGATAATTTTATTTTGAATGTATCTTTAAAATTGAAATACTTAAACTATGTGGGCTTAAAATGTTTCCTCTGTTTAGTACAATTTTAATTAACATCTGAAGGCCAAGATAACTTCATTCTGAATAAACCTCTAATGCTGCAAAGTGAATCAATGGGAAAAAAATAAGTGGATTAACATAAAAAAGTTTCAAGATTTGCACTACATTTCAGGATGTTCTGCATTATGCAAGATAATACACCCTTGTGACTATACTAAGGAAGAAGCTCTCAAAAATGTATTAAAACATGAATTCTCCATTGAATTTTTCTGGAAAAGTTACAAAAACAACACAGATCTTTAAATCGAGAAGAAGGAAGAGGTATGAGGAAACTTGAAACACCCTGCACTGACTGCTGACCCAGCGGGTTTGTCTATGTGGCATATGTGCAAAGACCGTGGACACGAGGCTCCCCCCAGCCAGCACCACTAAAGGGTTTTAAAGATGGAGAATAACCCATCAGGAAGTGAAGGAAAATTACCCTACTTAGAGTTTGTCCAGGATGCAGGGGTAGACGCAAAGTACCACCCAACCAGTGTACTAAAACCAAGGTTGGGTGGTGATGTGCAGGATTAGGTCATAAGGTTTCCACGAGTTCTCAGCTCCTATTCAGGCTATCAGTTGACCCTGGAAACTCTAAAATATGATTTAATTTCTCTGTGCCTCATTTAAACTTTTTTTTATAAGAAAGAGCAAGAGAGAAAGAGAGAGAGAGAGAGAGAGAGAGAGAGAGAGAGAGAGAGAGAGAGAGAGAGAAAACGGGCACTGCAGGGCCTCCAGTCACTGCAAGCAAACTGCAAACGTGTGTGCCGCCTCGTGCGCGTGTGTGACCTTGCACGCTGCGTCACTTGTGTCTGCTCACATGGAGAATGGAGCCTGGGTCCTGAGGCTTTGCAGGCCAGCCCTTAACCACGGAGCCCTCTCTCTAGCCCTCATTTTTTAACTTCTCAGTGAAAATGCTCTCTTCACTTACATGGAGTTTACTTGGATTATTGAGAGAAAATACACCAAATGTTTGGCTGTTTTGAGACATTTTGTGTAGAAATCATTTCACTGAAAAAAAGAAAAAGGTCACTTGGCCCAGGCTGATATCCACAGATTCACCCAAGACAGAAGCGATCATGGTCAGCATCTCTCTCCTCTGACCCAAGTCCTCTACACCTAGTGAGATTTAAGGATTCAAGCTAATGAGCTTCCAACATAGCTCTGGGCTAATGGGATGATAGCATGCACATATAACAACTCTATTCCCCCTGTTACAGATGGCAGGTATAAACGCTGCAGACACTAATGCTAAAACAAAATCAGTGAGAAGTTACAAACATACAGTTCACTACGTGGGGCACGGCCCTGGGAAAGATGTCTGCAATTGTGGGGCCTGTGAACAATTCGTGTGCTGTCTAGTGGGTTCCTCGTGGTAATTTCAGAGCCGCGGGATAGCAGTGGAGCCTTGACCATGATTGCACATAAACTATATTTAGATGGAATGTTATCAAATCTAAAAAGGAGATGTGTTATTCCTAACTCAGCTTAATTCAGCTGCACTCGGCCCTGCCACACGGCAACCAGTTATTACCTTCATGGGTTGCGGACAATAAAGCCTTGTGTGAAACGTGTTCTTCCACTACTTCTGGTAAACACTAAACACCCCTTATTAAGCTGACGGCTTTGGCTGATTCTGTTGGCACCAAGTCATTAAATGTTCATGTAAATAGTGCAATAACACTGGATGATGAAACAAGTAACAAGGTAAGCTTATGCCAAGCTAATCTCTTGCTCTCTCTAAATTGGTTGTTAATATAGTGTGTCTTTTTATATAAGGTCCCATGTTCAGATGAGAACAAAACCTTCCCCCTGAGATGCATTAGTGGTGCCATACTGATTTATGGTCATTTTCTAAGAAATTGCAAATTTGCTCAAAATGTGCAATTTGCTTATTTGATTGCTTGGCCTGGGAAATGATATGAATTCCTGTAAGTCTTTGTGTTGTGGAAGAGACAGTTGTTTGTCTGTTGGACAGAATGCGGAAGCAGTAGGCGTGAAGATAAATCGCGGGTGTCTGCTTCTGAAATTCTGCCTGTCACCCCTCTCTTCCCGCAGTCAGAACTGTAAGGAATTTAGCAATTCCTGTACGTGAAAGGGAACGGGCTACCTGAGAGGGATTTCAGTGACTTTATTAAAAAAAAGAAATTTGTGAGATACTTAGCTAAGAGTTATGCCCTGGGCTTCAGTGTTTATTGTTTAGAAATGTACATCCATTATTCTGCATAAGTCACGTTTACGGTAGCACAAAGCTCGAAGTCTCTCCTGAGTTGTTTCAGTGGGACTTCAGTGTGGAATGAGCTTGCACGTTGATAGTGCACCGCGCCACACCACACCACACTCACTGCTGCTGGAGAATTTTTTATTTTGTGTGTGAGTTTTCTGAATCCAGGAGACCCGGCTGAAGGATATGAGAATGTCGTGTTCCACTCTTGTGTTGTAAGCACAAGTCTTGCCAACACGCCATGGAAAGTGTTTACAGACAGAGGAGCTGAAGCTAATTAACCCAGATAAACACCCTGTCAGTGCTGAGCACCTGAAGGCCTGTGAGGACGTCATCTGTGACTCGGGCCAGCACTGATCTCACGTCTTCAATGGTGAAGCCAGCCAAAGGGTCCAGGTCCGGGGTGTCGGCTTCTGGTTGGGATTCGCAAGGGCCTTGTTCTTGCTCCAGACCCTGAGAGCACCGGAAACAAACAGACAGATATTGAGCTTAAACAACATACAAGTGAGTCCTTGAGTGTTTACGGATTGACGGGCAACCTCAGCCTCAGACATTGACCTACCAGCAACAATGTCAGACTGGAAGGACACTTTGGTTGATGACCAAGTGCTTTCATTGCTGCTCTTGGTCATTATGACAGGCCAAGTCATGGCATCATAGCACGTTTGGGAGCATGGAGGTGCAGCTAGGGATTATGGGTTAGAAGAGATTAAAAATGCATCCCCATTATCTGCTGGCTCATGTTGGAATCAGCTCTGATGGAAATCCTCATATGTGTGAAAGGCATGATGCAGGAACACCTGGTCCTTCCCCTCCTTCCCCTCTATGATGATGAGGCAGGGGAATGGACAGGCAAGACAATACATACCCCCATTTCAGTATCCGAGGTTGCCACTGGCTCTATAAATGTCGAAAATATATCCAATGAAATTCCTTCTTCCAGAGGAGATGGGAAAGGAGACTCAGCAGACTTGATGACCTCAACCACTTGCTGGAGAGGAAGAGCAGACCGTGAGGTGAGTAATTAGCTCACTGAATTAGCCAGTTTCTTTATATGAGTAGCATATTTCCAGGTCTGGTATTGTGTGTGTGTGTGTGTGTGTGTGTGTGTGTGTGTGAGAGAGAGAGAGAGAGAGAGAGAGAGAGAGAGAGAGAGAGAGAGAGAGAGAGGGAGCGCACACATGTGTGGGCATGTGCATGTGCATACATATATACCCAGATCAGAGGACAAGCTTGAGTGTTGGTTCTCACCTTCCACCCTGTGTGAGGCAAGGTCTCTCGGGCACCAGTGTATATGTTCTCTACCTATGGAGCCATCTCCTCAGTCCTCCAAATTCCACATCTTAAAAAAAAAATAATCTAATTGATTTTTTATTGAGAACTTTGTGGTATGAACATGTTGCAGACTGGTCATAGTCTCGTCGGGTTGTATTTTTATGTTCCTTTCCCCCACTCCCACTCTCCTGAGGACCTCAGTGGGGTTATTGGGTTTCATTGTGGGGTCATAAATGCACCAGTCATTCTCTGTGGGGGAGGCAGTGTCTCAGAATACACCTTCCCACCCTACAGAGGAAGAGGCAGATTAAAATGAGAGCTGCTCTCACTGCTGGCCTGACAACCTCCTCCAGGGAGGCTGCGCCAGACACTGAGGAGCCGCCGAGCTCACCAGAGCAGAGTCGGAGGCGGCTGGGGGCTCAGCACTCGTGGAGGCTTGCACCGCAGCTCCTGGGTCAAGGAACATTGTGGAGGAGGGGCTAGAAAGAGGGTAAAAGCCACATCTTACAATGCCGCCTCCTCTGACTCCTGCGTGCCAATGTGCTGTTGGTTTTCCGGTACATTTTAGCACTACTTCTCACACTTAATATTTTCCTTATCTCATTCTTTCTGTCCCCCGTGGTTGAAGATTTCATTTTGTATGCACAGGTCTTGTGCCATGCCTCAGTCTCTTCCACCTGCTCACAAGCCCCTCGAAGGATGGCTGCCAAATTTAGACTCCTGTGTGTGTCTTCTCTAGTCCTGGTCAAGGGTTTGCACTAGTAAACCAGTACCAGCCTGCTGGTGGCTGCCGCTGCTCAGAAGGATGTTACACATTCTTGCGGGCGCTAGTGAAGTGCATCAGCAGCCTGCAGGTGGAGGTGGTGAAGGCTTTCAAGGTGAATGTGTGGCACTAGTGCAGGACAGGTCAGGGCGGGAGGACGAGAGTTTGCTGTGAGCATGCACCAACTGTCTGCCAGGAGCAGGGAAACCTGAGAGAGGGAGATGACGATGCTGAGATAAGGGAAGGAGACATGGAAGCCAGCATTGGCAGGGTCAACCAGCACTTGGGGGCGTGAAAGAGGAGATGGGGTACTAACTGCATTAGAGCTCTGAATCCTTTAATCAGTTCCTCTTGTTCTAATTCCATGTTTAACATGCAGTGTTTTGACCATAATTTAATTTCCCATCCCAATTTATCTGTAAAAGCATGCCCACTTGAGTGTTCTGGTTTTTATGTCCTTTACATGCCTCACTGTAAATCAATAAATTGTTCCAGTTTATATAGTAAGCTCTCATGGGCTTGTTATTGCTGCTCTGACATGAAGTCACTCCTGGTATGCTGACAAAGTCAGGCTTTGAGCTTACAAGTCTGAAGACAGAAGTCTGGCAATATGTACATACAGCACGGAAAAAAAAATCATGAACGAATCCTACATTCATTTCCAACTTCACCATGTTAAATCGCATCATCTTAATACTATTTTTTTTTTTTTGCATTTAGATAGGCTTTTGAGTGGACTGGAAGCTAAGTTATGTTTTAATTTTACCAATATGTATACATTTTGAACTGACTTTATATTATTAACTTTTAAAAATATATTTTATTTATTTGCGAGAGAGAGGCAGAGAGAGAGAGAGAGAGAGAGAGAGAGAGAGAGAGAGAGAGAGTAGGCACACCAGGACCTCTAGCCACTACAAATGAACTCCAGATGCATGCACCACCTTGTGCATCTGGTTTTATGTGGGTCCTGGAGAACCAAACCAGGGTCTTAGGCTTTGCAGGCAAGCTCCTTAACCACTGAGAAATCTCTCCAGCCCCTATATTTTCAATTTTAACTTGAGCTTATCAGCAGTTGTTGCAGAGCCAATCTCTAGTGAGGAGGTTTGGAAATGAAGAAGTTAAATGATTGGCTTCAGGTCAAGTCATTGCTTCATGATAGGGCAGAGTGGAAGCCTGTGTACTGACTTCTTAGCCCGTGCAGTTTTCAGTGAGCTGTGATGTGTCATCAAGTGGACACTATTGATATGGCTAAGCACTTAATTTTTATTCTGTTGGGTGACATCATTCCAGACTGTTTATCTTAAGTGGACTATATGTTACTCAAAACAGAATATTAAGAAAACATACCAGCACAGTGTGCTTTTCCTCCTCACATTTGTAAGCTATTGCTGGCTTCCCCCCCTAAGTGGGAATTGTAAGCATCCTCATGTTCTCATGGAATTTCTGGTCCTTTTCCCACCATTCACGGCTCACATCCTCCTACATCTTCTTTTATGCCTTAGTTCCAAAAGTAGGAGAGAGTTTAGAGTTCCCTGAAACATCGCAGGAAAATGGAGAAGGTCCTCATGTGGGAGTGAGACAAGGAAAGGGAATGGGGCAATCAGCTAGTGGGTGGGCTTTCTAGAGGAGCAACAGGAAGTGCTGGGTGACAAGCGAGGGAGACGCAGAAGAGGAGACAGATCGGTTCACTGCATCTACTCCTGGCACTGGAGAGCAAGCAGGTGTGGCTGAGGTGAGCGACAGGAAGTGTGTCGAGCCTGCCATCACCATGCCTCTCTCTGCACTGCTGGGCCTCCCTGAGAATCCCGTGGAAACTCTCTATAGGGGTCCTCTCCATTTGGGTAGCAGCACCACCGTGTGATGATGTACTTGAAGGTGAACAGTTATGCATGTTGAAGGCTATTGATTCATCCCTCACACCTCTGTGAACCGTGCTTCTTATTCTACTCTCTGAATCATTTGTGTGTGTGTGATTGCTCAGAGCAAATGGAGAAACTTGCTTTTCTTTATTTCTTTGATAGGGTGATGTTCCCCTTATCCCAAAAACCTAAAATTGAGGTTTTCTTTTTTCTTGATTTTTAAAAAATATTTTAATATATATTTTTTTATTTTTATCTATTTATTTGGCAGAGAGAAAGAGAGAGAGAGAATGGGTGTGCCAGGGTCTCTAGCCACTGCAAACGAACTCCAGAAGCATGCTCCCCCTTGTGCATCTGGCTTACATGGGTCCTGGGGAACTGAACCTGGGTCCTTTGGCATTGCAGGCAACTGCCTTAACCACTAAACAATCCCTCCAGCCCTAAACATATTTTAAAATTTATTTTATTTTATTTATTTGAGAGAGAGGGCGAGAGTGAGAACGAGAGAGAGAGAGAGAGAGAGAGAGAGAGAGAGAGAGAGAGGAAGAGAGAGACTGAGAGTCAGAAAAGAAGGAGAGAGAGAAAGAATGGCATGCCAGGGCCTCCAGCCATTGCAAATAAACTCCAGACGCATGCACCACCTTGTGCATCTGGCTTACATGGGTCCTGGGGAATCGAACCAAGATCCTTTGGCTTCACAGGCAAACACTTTAACTGCTAAGCCATCTCTCCAGCCCTTTTTCTTGCTTTTTAATGTGGACAGCTCATATAACTATTAAGCTGATTTAATCTGTGCACAAGCCTGGAATGAGGACTTCTTTTCATCTCCTATTTCATATGCTATTAACGAGCCAGACCATGGCCACGTTTTTCCCTGTTGTGAAGAATTACATTTAGCAGTGCTGGTGAGTGACTGACTGTAAGGCAGGGGAATGCCCCAGCTCAAATGAAGGTAAAAATAAAACTTATCATTAATAATAAGAAGATACAGTTTTAAGGGCATAGTTTGAAATAGTGTGCTCAGAGGCATCACAATGAATTTTCAACTACTAGAAAGGGTAGCTTTCTTTAAAAAACAGGTACAAGGAAAATGAGAATCAATAATTGTGGTGGGAATGCAGAGCCAGAAAACATGCTTAAATGAAACCGTCTGATGCAATACTTTCTTTAAAAATACAATTAGGCCTTTGTATTTTTTTTTAACAAAACCTCATGTTTTACAACATTGCTGGTTCTGTAATAAAATCTATTTAAAACAGAGAGACATGGTCAGCTTTATTAAGTTAGATTTTCTGAAAGAACGTTATAATTTCCTCAAGCCTATGAATAGTTGAAGCAAATTAAATCAAGCCAGTTTTATAACTATTTTTATACATTCCTGTAGAATTGTAATTGTCTCATTTTTTCCCTCAAAAGTCTAATCTGTTACCTCTTAAATCTGAAAAAAAAAATACCAGAAAAATAATCAAGAAAGTTTCTTTAAAAAAATAATAAAAACACTCCTATTTGGTACCCTGACTTACCAACCCCCCATTTTCCACATGAGAATCACACCTATAATATTTAGATGGAGAAACAGAGGGAAGGACTTTAACTGACTTGCCTCAGGCCTAATGCTAAGATTAAAAATCAGGAGTTTCTGATTACCCACATACGTTCATTTGGCCACATGATTGGTTTTGTTTGACTTTCAAATACCCCCTAAATATTACTTTGGATGTAAAGTAATAAATGTGTTTTTCCTGCCATTTTTGAATGCTTTCAACAAATGGATATAATAAAAACAACCACATTGTTCCATGTGAATGCTGTATGTATATTTGTTTTTCTGATAATGAGCAGAGCATTTGAACCAAGGTGAGGACATCAAAAACTTGAATGAAGAGGAGAGTAGATTTCTAAACAGAATAATGGACTGTTAAGGGAGTGTACAATAAATAACGTCTACAGATGTGGATACCTAGAAATTAGTTTTGCATAACTTACCAATCTCCATTTTCACCAGATGTTATCTGTTATGTGAACATACTTTACATTAGCTATATTGTTCAATACAGGCACATTGCATTGTATTAGTGTTACTTTCAATGGTTTATAACCTGAGCTCTGCTTGATTTGTGCCACGGTATTTAAGGAATATCAAATGAATGGCTTTTTGGCACAGCTTCGTACTCATAAGTACAAAATTTCATCATCAAACATTATGCATCTTTAAAAATCATGCAAGGTTTTTACTTACGAGCCAAGTGAAATCACTAGAAATCTTTTAAAATGTTCTATATTCAACATGAATTGGACATCTACCATGGGAATGAATGTGAGGAATGGTGACCTCTATTGGAAGTAAATACAGGGTCAATCTGGGTCTAAAAACATGCTTACAGCAATCGAACTCTCTCCAGGTTATAATGTGCCTGAAAAATAGTATAAAGTTTTACTGCAGCGTTGCATGCCTCCATCCTTTATCTGCTTTCTGAAGTCAGACCATTAATAGTATCAACACTGATTCACTGTTTCTCTTTAGTAATGTTTCTTGGGAGAAATTTTTAGGGGATTTGTGGGTAGCATTTTTACCACTAAAAATCTTTAAGGTGGTTCTTATGTAGTTATTAAAATCTATTGTTAAATCGTTCAAGATATGAAAGATTCCATTGAGGTCACAATTTTCTACTATTTTGTCTGGGTAGAAAGTCAGATAAATCTTTTTTGAGTCCACAAGCAAACAAACAAAAAAATTGGTTTGCTTGGAATTGTCAGAGTATTCACATGTAAATCAGAATTTATTAAAATCTGTCAAAGTTATAAACAGCCAAGTTTATTGCCAATTTTCCCCACTGTTAACTAAAAGGAAAGGCATACATGCATTCCTGTAATGTTTTAGCCATTTTTACTCCTTGAAGGAAAGCATTGGTCATTTGCAAGTCTAATTAAGAAGTACTTATATGGGTCTGGAAATCTCTTGTTTTTTTTTTTTTTTTTTTGAGGTAGGGTCTCACCCTAGCCCAGGCTGATGTGGAATTCACTATGTAGTGTCAGGATAACCTAGAACTCTTGGCTGTCCTCCTATTTCTTCCTACCCAGTGCTGGGATTAAAGATGTGTGCCACCACACCTGGCTTGGTTCCAGAAATTTTTAGCAACAACAACAACAAAAATTGTGCCTCTTTGCCCAAACTATACTGCATGTAAAATGACAAAATATGAATGCCCCTGCAAAATATACTTATGGGCAGTGTCGTACTGAGGCTGTAAATTTAAAATGAAAAGAGAAGAAATTCAAAAGCTGAGATTATCAGAGCAGCTAATGAATGTATTTTTAAAATATTTTTTTCCTTTTCTGTTAGGGCCATTACAGGCTTCTTAATATACCCTATAAATGTAGAATATTGATTCTGATGCAAGAGTCTCCTCTCCTTCTTCCTTTGAGTTTTTTGACTTGGAAATAAATTTGCAGAGACAGCATATTAATTTTCTCTCCTATGGTTAATATGCGGTATTTACATTTTGAAAAGGTTCAAAATGTTGCCAGGCTTCTGCAGGGTATGAATAGACATCTAATAGCAACTTCTATTTTTACCCACTGCCTACTGGTAGTTTGAACATTTATAACATAATGGAGCTCTGGGACCATCAGATCCACACATGCTAACAACCTCAATGGGCCAGTGGCACACACAACAAGTCAGGACAGGAAATGAAGACGCCAGTTCCAGGAGGACTTGAAATGGGCAGGCCCCGTATTTGCGTTCTGGCTAGGAGACTCCAGTTAACACCTTGGGCCCATTTTTATGTATTTTGACTTGATCTCATTTCACTTGGGCTTGAAATAATTACTATATTTTTTTAAATTGGGTAATTAGGAAACCAATACCAGAGTCTTCGAGAGATCTTTAGGATTTCTAAGAGTATTTCGGTTTATGACCAACACTGCTACTTTAAAGAAATCTGAGCCCTCCTTCTAATGACCTCAGACAATAAACTCCTCTCTAGTGACAAAAAAGGACCCCTTCTTGTAGTGCAAGAGCATTTTAAAAGGAAAAGGTGTTTTGATGTGGCTCTGGTGCAAACATTTCCTGGGGGATAGAAACAACTTTCAGATGCCCAGATATTTTCTGAAGGCTCAATAATCTGAAAGATGGATCCCTGAAGTACAGACTTTGGCCTTGGCTCTGTTCCTGACTGTGCATGCTCAGAAATTCCCCTGGCCTCAGTTTATTTATCTGTGCAAGGTGAGTGATAATTGCTACCTGCCTACTTCATCGAATTGTTTCAAGCACAAATTAGATAATGTGGATGAAAATGCTGGGAGTTCTTCAAAGGGAAGGTATTATTAAGCCTCAGGAGAGTATTATTAATATTATTATTATTTATAATTACAGTTATTATTGCAGGGATTGCCTCTAAGAAAGGCCAGTTAAGTAGCCACACATTAGGAGAGGGGTCCATGGTATCTATGTTGCTTAACTTTATTCAGGCCCTGCAAACTTGGAAGGACGTGCTAAGGCAGTTTCAAATGCTGAACACATTGAGTATCGATGGACTCAAATCACTTCCCTTTGGGGACACAGATAGGACATGCGGAGTACAGTCAAGATGAAAGAAACCACACGCTTGGTAATGCTTACATCCAACTTTCTAAATTAGAGACTTGGCCTTGCTCCCCCCTCTCTCCTTCCTCCACCCAATTTTATGCTTTTTATTTAAATGTCTTTCCAAAAGATAAAGTACTTGAAACAACCCAACTAAGCCTTGTGCCTTTGATTCTTAGACTAACCTTACCCAACTGCTTACTTGGTGTGGGAGTCCCAAAGCCTGCTTCCATTTGCAACAGCTGGAGAATGCCTAATGCTTTGCAAATATATATATATATATATATATATATATATATATATATATATATATATATATATATATATATGTATATTTAGAAGCCACTTGGGGCATTTTTTTCCTACTAGGTTTACTCTAATAATAATGACCTGCAAGACAGGATAAAATAAATAAAATGTTTCAAACATTTACAGCCAAATCCAAGTTTTTGTTTAATTTCATCTAAAGTAGCATATTGTTTTTGATACTAAAAATTAAAGAACTACTCTCTTTCTCTTCTCTTTCAGTATTAGTCAAAAAGAATAAAGATGAGTTAAGCAATTATCTTTGTGGAAAACCTGTTTTGAATTATGAGATGTAAATTAAAATTTTCGATTTTATATTTGCTGTATTTCCATTGTACTTCACAATGGCTTATGTGAGATGAAGCTATTGTCTATCTTTCATGTTTAAGAATATGTTTTTTTTTGAACGAGTACCTGTAATTTGCAGAAATTACAGCCGGCAATAAATTATGATGGTTAGACTCAAAAATGCAATTAAAAGAAACCGAATCCTTGGTTCTGGTCTTTCTTTTCTTTCTCATGAACTTTCTGTTATTTTGACAGTTTAAACTAATCTGAATGAGAGGAGGTTGGGGCTATTTGGATAAAGATCCACTCATAATTTATTAAGCTTCAGAGCACAGTGAGTGAACCACTCTCATCCTGGAGTCCTCAGTTGAAAATGGATTTAAAAAAAACCCTTAGTATTACAGTGAAACAAATTTCATTTAGAAATATAAACTTCTGGGGCCATATTAGAATGTTTATAAAGTGCTATGAAATTTTTAGAGAAGCCAATGTCATGTTATTATTACTGAGCTCTTACACTCAAGATATCTATTTTAAGTAATCTGACATTAAGAATGTGTGGACAAATATAGATTTGAAAAAAAAAAAAACAGCACAGGAAGTTGCAAATCAGTTAGTAACCCTTAGCATCAAGGAAACGAGACCACGAAAATGCACTCACTCTTTCGACCCCAACCTTAAATTTTAACTAGAGAAGATTTGCAGGAGGCATGATATTTACATTTCAGATATTTTATTCATAGTTTGTGTGTTTCTCTCTCCTCCAATTGGCTCATAAATTATTACTAGGGTTTCCTAGTGACATGTTGTCACAGTTATAAATATGGCCCTCTCTGCTTAGCTCTACTTGGCCCACACTTGTTATTTATTTATTTTTTAATCCCTGCTACCTGCTTCTTTAATCACATTAGCGACTCTCCTCTGGTCAGTAGGGAAGGAAACACTTTTGGAGGAATTCATTGCAGGGTTTACTTTTTCCTTCATGTCATTTTGCGAACAGCTCTTTCACAAGGTCCTGAGCCCTTCAGCTTACATACAGTGACTTTTTACTTTATACCTGGAATGTGTATTTCTTCTTTTAAAACTGTTATTTATATATGAAGGAGAGAGAGAGAGAATAGGCATCTCTAGCCACTGTAAACAAACTCCAGTCTCATGCACCACCTTGTGTATCTGACTTATGTGGGTTCTGGGGAATTGGATCTAGGTCCTTTGGCTTTGTAGGCAAGTGGTTAATTCCTTTGTAAAGGACATGTGAAGGCTAGAGGTATGGCTTACTAGTGAAGGCATTTGCCTGAGAAGCCTAAGGACCTAGGTTCAATTCCCTAGTACCCAAGTAAGCTAGATGCACAAGGTATTGCACGTGTGTCAAATTTATTTGCATGGCTAGAGGCCCATGCTTCCTCTCTCTACATAGGCCTCCACTTTCTCTATCTGCATCTTTCTTTCTCTAATAAACAAGTAAAATAAAATATTTTTAAAAGAACATGTGAATATACCTTAATGTTTTCTAGCTTTTCATAGAATGTGAAATCTTATAAATTAAATAAAACAGCAGATTTTTGTGGACAATGGTGTATATAACAATAGGTGTTTTCAGACATTTTGGGACTGAAGAGATGGCTTAGCAGTGAAGGCATTTCTGTACAAAGCCAAAAGACCTAGGTTCAATTTCCCAGTACCCACTAAGCCAGATGCACTAGGTGGCACATGTGTCTGGAGTTCCTTTGCAGTGTCCAGAGGTTCTGGGTCACCCATTTTCTCCTTTCTCTCTCTCTCTCTCTGTCTTTCTCTTTCTGTCTCTCTGTCTCAAATAAGTAAAATTTTAAAAGAGAAGACATTTTGCCTATAATCTGTAAATTTAGTTTCAAAACAGAGTCTCTGAAATATTTAGGTGGTGTTTTTAGGTTGAAGTATTCTGGAAACCTGGACTCCTTTTCTCTCAGTGTGTATCAGAGAGCTGAACTGGCATCACCTGGCTGGAGCCCGTCTGAGAGTGGCTTCTGGGTTTGTCAGAGTCAGGAGTTGGATTGTGTCACCATGGGTCCAGTTCCAGGTGTGACATCCTATGTTACTAAATCTCAAGTGGCTTTTTTTCTATTAAGGCAAGAGTCCCAAGCCCCGCCTATGTTGACCTTCCCGGGTCATGTTTTCCTGCCACGGTGGAGAGGAGTGTGCCGCGCTCACCTTCAGTCCTGACTGGAGTCTAGACAGGTGGGAGCCCGCCCATTCCCTTCTGCTTATCTCCTGCTATCTGCCTCCTCCTCCTTGGATCTTCTCTCTTTCAAAAGCATCTCTAGCTTCTAAGTTACCAGACTCAAAATACTGTGGTTATTTTCTCTCCCCTCTTTTTTTCCCAACATTAAATCAACTATAAGACTCTTTGGGAATACCCCAGGATGTCTCATGATGTCTATCTTACCTTTAATTTTTAGCTTTTAAATCCAGGGTCTTGCTTCATAGAACTGGAGCTGCAGCTTTAACAATTCTTTCTGTTACTGAATATGCACAGGGCCTGGGACCTAGCAGGTGCTCCATAAATATTCACAGAGACAGAGAGAGAGAGAGAGAGAGAGAGAGAGAGAGAGAGAGATGGGGGGGAGGTCATGGGAAAGGGGAGAAGGAGGAGGAGGAAGTGGAAAAGGACTTGGAAAACGCAAAATCTAGAAGTTATTTTCCTAGTCCTATGTGCTTGAGGTCCTCTGTGCTGGAGGCTTTTTCCAGCAGCCCCGCCTGATCTTTGAGAAAAGCTGCTTCACTTCAGTAGAGTTTCCTCATGTCTTTTCTGTTCTTATAGTAGGTTCCTTCTCCTGCATAGTTTGCCACAGTAACCTTCAGTTGTAGCCATTCTGGAGACCATGTCTTGCTCATCTTAGGGACCCTGACATCATGGGGTCATGCGTATGAGCCAGCTACAAGATGGTGGGTGTGCCACAAGAGGGTGTGTCCACTTAGGACACTTAGGCCATGGATCTGACCAGCTAGCCCTGGCAGTTAAAACTCACAGGCTCACCAGTAGTGGGCTGTGTTGGCTTGTGGTTTTTGGAGTAGAACACTGGATACCTTGCTTTTCTGGCCCTCTTCCTTCTCCTCTTCCTCCTTTCCTCCTCCTCTTCTTCTTCCTCTTCCTTTTCTCCTCCTCCTCCTCCTTCTCCTTCCTCTTTTTAAACTTTTGTTGACAGCTTCCATGAGTCTGGACAATAAGCTAAGATAATTCCTACCGCACTCCCATCTCTCCCCTCTCACATCTACCCTCCCTTGCATCCTTTCTGCTTTCAATTGTCTCCCTTCGATTTCGGTTTAATCATTTTTTCCTGCTATTATGCAGGCCTCATGTAGGTAGGGCCAGGCACTGTGTGCTCATGCTGGAGTCCCACTGGTCTCAAAGCTTGTCATATTATTTTTCTCCAGTTCTGGAGATCCTGAGGTCTTTGTTCCCCTATGGGACTGGGGTTACAGATGTGTGGTCACATCTCTCTGTTTATGTGGATCCTGGGGATTGAACTCAAGGCTTTCCTCAGCCTTCCTCACATTGTCATGCTTCTCTAGGAAGCACTCCTAGCTGTGGAGCCATCTCTTCAGCCACTCAGCTTTTGTTTTTTTAGTGAAAACGCCTAAAGCTTATAGAGGCTATCACTCACTCAACCAAGGTCACATAAGTGGGAAAAGGTGAATTATGGCAGGACTCAATCCCAGGTGTATTTGACCACAAAGCCTGTATATCTTTTTTAAAAAATTACTTATTTATTTAAGAGAGTGAGAAAGAGGGAGGGAGAAAGAGAGAGAGAGAGAGAGAGAGAGAGAGAGAGAGAGAGAGAGAGAGAAAATATAGGTGCATCAGGGCCTCTATCTACTACAAAGAGATGTATGGGTCATCTTGTGCATCTGGAATTGAATCCAGGTCCTTAGGCTTTGCAGACAAATGCCTTGAACACTGACCCATCTCTCCAGCGACAGGCCTATGTATCTTAATCTATAGGAGCAGTTTGAACCCTACATTTTCCTCTCAAGATCAACTAGAATATTTATCTTCAGGTTAGTAGTGGGGAGGTGGAGGCTCAGGAAGATTAGATGGCATGCCCGCTGCAAGCAAGAGTGGACTTGGTCCTCACAGCACAGGGCGCAGGTCAACCCAGTGCTCCAGACACAGGGCAGTGCAACTCACTTGGAGGACTGAATTCCTTTGCAACCCACAGGATATGAAAACACACTGGGTTTGTAAGGAAACCTAAGAACATGCTTAATTCATCTGTGTAAACAGAACAGGAGCACAGGCTTGTTTTTGGTGCCTAAAACTGCACATCCCTGCCCAAACAGTGGTTTATCCTGTTTGGTGTAATTGTAATTACTGTTTTCGTGGGAATCGCAGCTTTCTCTTGGAAGAGGCATGTAGAAAACAACCAATAACCTAGAAAGCTAAACATGCTGAGGGGCGGTGTAGCTGTGTGAGCAAATCTCGTGCACCCTGTGCCGGAACGTACTGGAAATCCATTTCCATATTTTTAATTAACACTTAGTTCAAAAAAAAAAACTTTCTGGAGGCCATTTAAATCACAAATTGGGGAAAAAGCAAATTTACTTTATCAGAAAATTGACTGTGGACTATTTGGGTGGTCTTTGTTATTTTTACACATTAATGATTAAAATTAAATATGGCCTGATTGCTCAGGACAGGAGCAGGAGGTCATTTCATGGCTGGTGTAATTTTGAGTCAAACCTGGGAGAGGAAGATATTAGTTCTGCTGTGGAGGAACTGGCTTCACTGTCCACCTCGAGGCTCTCATCCTCCATTGGATCTGTGCATTGCATGAAGGGAATTACATGGAAATACCAAGCTACTTCCTTGGCAAAGGTGTTTGTCTCAATTGCTGGCCTGTGGGGATGTTGTACAATGTCTATCTATCTTGTGGACAATAGACACCCATTTTCATGGTTTGAGACATTCATTTCTTTGAGTGGGAAACAGGGAATATTTTCTACCACACAAAGGCACAATCCTGTGCTATACTGTAAAGATGCCATTGTCCCTGGTAAGAGAAGTGTACCTGCCACCCTGAGGGTGCCTGTCATCCATGGTCCCAGGATAAAGGTCATTTTGTAGTGTAGGCACTGTAAAATGGGGACAGCAATGGTCGTGCGTTTTTGTGAGGCTCAACATGTGAATGGTGCCTGCGCAGTGTTTGGAGTCCAGGGAGGGGGTTAAGGGTGCGTGTGTGTGTGTTCACGTGCATGTGTGTTCTTGGGTACTTAACACTCCTTGATCATAAATTTGACTTTTTTAAAAGTTTAAAGCATTTTATTAATATTTATTTATTTACATATTAGAGAGAGAGAGGGCTGGAAAGATGGCTTAACAGTTAAGGCACTTGCTGCAAAATCTAAGAACCCATGTTTGAGCTTTCTTCAGATGCGATGTAAGCCAGAGACACAAAGATGAGGCAAACGCAAGGTCACACATGCCCACTAGCTGGTACAGGCATCTAGAGTTCAACTGCAGTGGCTGAGGCCCTGGCACACCAATTTTCTCTCTCTAGAATGGGCATGCCAGAGCCTCTATCCACTGTGCACCAACTCCAAATGCATGTGCCCCCATGTGCATCTGGCTTACATAGGTTCTGGGGAGTTGAACCTAGGTTCTTAGGCTTTGCAGATAAGTTCCTTAATTGCTAAGCCATCTCTCCACCCTACAAGTTTATGTCTCTAACAATGTTACACAAAACTTTCTGTGCATGGGGACTCAATGTGTTCTCCTACCCTTCCTTCTGCCCCACAGGTAGCTGACAGTGGGATAGTAGTAAATAATAATTGAAAAATTAAACATGGGAACTCATTGTGTGGTTCTCGGAGATTTCATGTGTCACCATAGTACTCTTTACCCTGCTGGACGGTCTCTTGCGATGCAAGGTGCTGAATTTCAGGATGCCCTGTGTCCTGTGTGTACAGCCCTCAGCATGGCCTCTGACGAGCCGGCGCCTCGCTTAGGCATGTAGTGCGAGTCACTGACTGACAAACTCCCTCCCACTTATGAGGAGTCATGCTGGATGAAGAGACAGTAGCCAGAAGCTTGGAATTTCAGGATGACTACAGCCCACTGCCTGAGGAGGGAATTATTCAGGCCAGGAAAGCCCTTGAAGGGTCGTTCTGGTTTTCACACTTGTATGAATGTTTCTAGGATGAGGGATTGAAAAACAGCCAGTGGATTGACTCATTTGGCATGTTCATCTCCTGGATCCGGGGAACTTCTCAGTATTTATAAATGAGCTCTTGTGTATTACACACCTATATTTAGATAAGAATATTTAAAAAAACATCGCATCCCATGGTATACTGCTTCAAAAACTCATGCCCATCTACTCCAGCAGTGCCAGTTTCCTCCAAGGAACCCAAACCAAGAGAGGACAGTGAGTTCTCTGTTCCAAAATTCTTCTGCTAGAAATCAGAAACTGGGGCTAAAAACCTTCTAATAATAAAAGTACATCACAAGACAGAGCTGTAGCATTGGTTGGGTTAATCTAATTATGCAATCTGCAATTAAGCCTCCACATATCTCAGATTGCTACCCTCATTGGAAATGCTATCTGATTGCCATCATTTCCCCAAGAGAAGGGGAAGGTTTCCCCTTTGAAGGATCTGATGTTTAGGGTGTGCTTTGGAGAGCAGATAGAGTAGAGAAATGTCATGAAAACT
Source organism: Jaculus jaculus (assembly GCF_020740685.1). Taxonomy (NCBI): domain Eukaryota; kingdom Metazoa; phylum Chordata; class Mammalia; order Rodentia; family Dipodidae; genus Jaculus; species Jaculus jaculus. Next base: position 5,441,739 of record NC_059119.1, on the reverse strand, counting down.
CATTCGATTTCTTTAGCTTCCATTTGCATTAGAAATCTCATTGTATGAACAATGCCATGTAAGAATGAATGACTGAGATGTTAGTATTCTTCTGAAATTACCAGTTTCTGTTTAGTTTATTTTGTTTTAATTGGCTCATTTATTTACTTATTACTGAAGAGTTTTGCTTAGATCTTTAACACAGAAGTATAACATCATAACTGAACTATTCTTTTATCAAACTGAATTTTTGTAGCTCCATAGGACCCTCTATTATTTGAACAAGAATTTTTTATTAACATGTGTACTGCTGTATCTCTGAGCTGTACCATCTCAGTGGCGACTGTCAGATTTAATCACCCCCAGAACCACCTTATTGGAAAAAGTGCCATCTCGTGAGCTTAGGTGTGAGAATTGCAAAAGCAAAGCTGAGCTCCACCAGCAACTGCTGTGCTAATTTATTGTAAATTATGTCTTTTTTTTGTTTGCAGAGATAAGACATGAGAAGTGTTTCTATTTAAATTCATTTCCCATTATTTCAACATAAATACCAAATAACTACACACACATGCGCACACACGCATGCGCGCGTGCACGCGCGCGCACACACACACACACACACACACACACAAGTTGAGAGCACAGACTATTCCTTAAATGGGTTCTGATGACAATGGTGCTTCTTTTCTGGAGCACTGGTAGCCCTCGGTCGCACTGCTCTGGGGAAGCATTCTGCTGCAAGGTGAGGAAACACAGATGCTTAGAGAGGGAGGTGGGACTTTCTGATTTGTAATATATGGGCAGGAAATAACTGCATAGCAGGTTGGTCTACTACAAAGCTTTAATTCAGGGGGCTGACACAGTAAACTCACAATCTGTCAATGTAGCACCATCCATGATAGATGCCAGCTACTGTGCGCACATGCAGTCTGTCCCTTTGAGAAGCATTCTGGGAACTGAGGTTCGGATGACCCCAGTAAAAGCAGCTATAAGGGTTTTACCCAGGCCTGCTCTCTGAGACATGTAAAAATCATGAGTCATTATATTATTAAAATTCACAACTGGGTAGCAATGAATCACATGAAGTGATCACCTTTAAATCACCAGAGAGTGTAAATGGAGTCCCATAAACTTCCATGAGCCTTGGCATGTTTTTAACAAGATGAACCTCTTATATAAACAAGATTTTATTATGATATTTACTGTTGTTATTATTAAAACCGGAGTGAAATTTAGTAGTCATAAACAGGAAGGGCTAATACTGCAGGCTTGAATGGCAGAGTGTATGGACTGGCATTCTCTGCCAGGACCCATCGGCCCATTCTTGTTCTACGGACAATGCCAAACAAGGGGCCATGCTGAATGAGTAGGGTGTGGGACAGGAGGCCCTCAGCTCTTTCTTAGATCTTAAATGTAAACTCGAGCTAGAACTCTGGTCTTAGAGAATCAATTGTAGGACAATGTATCTGTTCCATCCCTTCAACTGACCTCTCTGCCCTACCTAATTTCTTTTTTGAGTGACAGATGAAAGAGGAAGGGAGGGAGGGAGGGAGGGAGGGAGGAAGGGAGGGAGGGAGGGAGGGAGGAAGAGAGAGAGAGAGAGAGAGAGGGAGAGAGAGAGAGAGAGAGAGAGAGAGAGGGAATGGTGGAGCCAGGGCCTTTCAGTGGCTGTGAACAAACTCTAGATGCATGTGCCACTTTATGGTGCAGGTGCAACCCTGCAAGCTAGTGTCACTGTGCATCTGACCATGCGGAACCTGGAGATTCGAACATGCATTCTCAGGCTTGGCAGGCAAGAGTCTTAACTGCTAAGCCATCTCTCCAGCCCTGCCCTACTTTTAAAAACCCTCTGGGGGTTGGAGAGGATGCTCAGTGGTTACAGCACTTGCCTGCCAAGCCTAAGGACCTAGGTTCCACTCTCCAGATCCAAAGTTAGCCAGACTCACAAAGGTGAGGAAAGCGCAAAGTTGCACATGCCCACTAGGTGATGCAAGTGTCTGGATTTCAATTTCAGTAGCTGAGGCCCTGGTGTGCAAATGTTCTTTCTCACTCTCTGTTTCTCTCTCACTCTCACTCTCTCTAAAATAATAATAATAATTAATAATAATAATAATAATAAAATCTTTTCAAAAAACAGTTTGGGCCAGGTGTGGTTGGTGCATGCTTTTAATCCCAGCACTCAGGAGGCTGAGGCAGGAGGATCACTGTGAGTTTGAGGCCACTCTGACACTACACAATGAATTCCTGGTCACCTTGGGCTAAAGTGAGAGTGTACCTCCAAAAAGCAAACCAACAACAACAACAACAAGAACACCAAAAACATTTTGGATTTTTCAAAGAAAAGACAATTAAATTATTGAGTAAGAAAGAAGTGACTGACAATTAAATACCCGAATAAGAAAAGAAGTGACTGTCTGTCATGCTTCCAGACGTCCTGTGACGCTGCTGGAGCCCCCTGTGCTGTAGGAGGCAGGCACTTTTCTGGTCTGTGTGGGATATATGCTGTGTTTGTGGTCAGTGGGGCTGGGCATGTTTTACGTGTTAGATTCCCTGCAGGCAGGGCTCTGTCCTCACAGGCTTACACCCTGGAGATCCATAGGTGTGATTAGAAGGCTGAGAATACAAGTACACTTATGGTCAGTCATGTCATGATGCCAAGATGGCTACAGTTGGGCTATAGCCCAAGACTGTTGGGTTAGCTTCCCTCTACTTAGCTGACAATTGAATCATGTGCCTGTCAAGGTATCAGCCAAAGAGAAGAACAAGGCAGGGAAGGAGGGGCATGGAGGGGTTTGGGCAAGGCCACTGCCTGCCACCTCCTTATCACGCGCATGACCCAGAGCTGGAGGAGAACGTGGCAACAACCAGCTGGGAATATGAAACCATGTCAAAATAAGTTCGACTCTTGGGGAATTTGAATGTAACTGCTAATTTCTGATAAATATTTCTTTGATTCTAAAACTCAGAAGAAATGCTGTTGTGGGCTAGTGGTTATTTTTACTTAAATTGTTTATACGTAGCAGGATACAAATAGACCTCTGGTGATAGATTATGGAAAACACATTTGATAGCTAAATATAAAAAAATCCAAATATTCATAACTACCGACATTTATATAGTCCTTTCTTCCCAAAGCTCTTGACAAACATTACTGACTATATATACACAGGAATAACACTGAAATGTTGCTAACCTTTCAAAAGAGTAGACATTCATCCAAGAAAAGAGTAGCAAATGATTTACTTAAAATATAAGGCTGCAGAAGAAAGGTGTGCATTCATAAATGGACACTAACACCACTTTACCTTCTTCTCCAAAAGCTTCTCCTATTTTATTTCAATTACTCATGTTATTTACTTCCAGTCTCTGTGATGCCTGCTGGGTTCGTATATGTATATATATTTAGAAGGGGCCTACTGTGGAGCATGGTCAAAGTTGGCTCACAGTGGCTCCTTCTGTAAGACGGAGGCCCTGGCTCTTTAGCGCCTCTTAGCTTGAGAAGGGCTGAAATGCCAGCATACTGTGGGCCTACGGTCTACTGAAAGACCAGCTCTATTTCATATTTGAGCCACAGACACATTTAGTTATCTTGTTTCGGAAATATTTTGTTAACTGAGCGGTTTCCAGCCTCCTCGTTGTTGCTCTCAGGGGGATGCTGTGCTTCCCAGGCCTGTTTGGACATGGCCAGTGATGTGGCAATGATCACTTTTAAAGGCTGGGAATACAAAATCATTAATGCACACACATTTAGGGCCCTTACTGTAAAATATTCATTATTTTATTGCATTCTCAGAGTATGAGTGGCAGTAACAGAAATGTGAACTAATTTTCTTTTAGGTTTCCTGTAATGCTGTTAAAATATGTGCACTTCGACTTAGGGTTTATTCTAAATAACTTGCTTTGGATTTTCCCATCCCCCTTGCCCACCTCTACAAATCTCATACATCTTCACAAATTCAGCCAACGTCCCAGTAATTCCTTAAAGCTTTCATTACTATTTTCAAAAAATAAAATAGAAATAGGAGCATCATGAGGCAGCTCAGGGCCCCAGGTAAGCCTCACCTCTTGCCTCTGCCTCACACCCTGCACCTCACTTGCTGGAATTGGGGGTCAGCCCCATTTGGCACTGACCATACTCTCTGGCCTGCTCCCTGTCCCCCCAAGTCCTAACCTCTACTGGGGAAACAGGAACCCCAGAGGTGATTGTGGCCCAAAGCTAAAGCACTCAATAGGATAGGCAACCAAGGATCCAGATGAAGGCAAATATCAGGAGGTCCAAGGTCCTTAGGTCACACAAGAAGATTAAGCTAACTGCCTAGCACATGACAAATCATCTCTATCATATCCTTCAGGGGCCAGGAAACATTACAGAGAATGTTGAAGGTTAAAATGAGAGGAGCTCTCACTGCTGGCCTGACAACCCCCTCCAGGGAGGTGGCGCCAGACACTGAGGAGCCGCCAAGCTCACCAGAGCAGAGAGTTGGAGGCGGCTGGGAGCTCAGCACTCCGTGGAGGCTTACAACAAGTCTTCCAAGGGCCAGAAAAGCCTTGATAAGGAGGTGGGCAGAAAGAGTGCCATGGGGTGGGACAGTGTAGCCTGAATCATTATCCCCTTCCCCCTAGCTGAGATTGATGGTGCATTTATGACCCCACAGTGAACACCAACAACCCCAGTGAGAAGGGCCCTCAGTGGGATGGGGGCAGGGTGAGGGAACATGTAAGTATAACCCTATGGCAATATGACCAATATGTAATATGTTCATATGATGAAGTTCTCAATTTATTAATTAAAATAAGCATCATAGTTTTAAAAGTACATTAATCGTCACGTGGTGGAACATGCCTAGAATCCCAGACAGGAGGATTGTCCAAGGCCAGCTTGGGCTACACAGTGAGGCTTTGTCTCAAGAGACGCAAACTGGGAGAAATAAATGAGTGAGCACACTGCCTCTGCTCTGGGCTTCTGGGCACCTACCTAGCAGGTGCTCTCTGCCGTTTGGGACCCACAGATGAGCAGCACCCAGCCCTTACTCCCAGGGAGGTCACAGCTGAGTGTGAGAGTATGGGCCTTATGGAGAAGGATGCAGGAGGAATGTTTCAACCAGATAATTATTCAAAATGTTGTGTAGGGTGCCATAGAAACAGAATAGGGCACATCCAGTTCATTGTGAGAGGAAGAAAGACAGCCAGAAATTCAGAGAAAGTTTCATGGGCAGATAAGGCTAAATGAGGACATTTGATCTAGCCTGCACATGGGGTTGGAAAGGGAGAGATGACAGATAGACAGAGGTGGTAACATACACACAAGCATACAGATAGAACATTCCAGAGCAAAAGATCCCCGTGGTGGTGGCAAAGGCCTGGCCCTCTTTACTGCTTGATACCCACTGGACCTTTAGGCACGCCTGTCCTCCGTAACCGTTAGTGTCGTGACTGTCAGTCCGTCAGGTGACCTGCTGACTGGCAGTCAGCTAAGCAGGAAAGCTAACTTTCTTGGAAATCTATATCAAAAATTCAAAACCTCGGCTGGAGAGATGGATTAGTGGTTAAGACATTTGCCTACAAGGCCTAAGGACTCAGGTTTGATTCAATAATACCCATGTAAATCAGATGCACAATGTGGCATGTGCATCTGGAGTTTGTTTGCAGTGGCTAGAGGCCCTGGTGTGCCCATTCTAACTCTATCTGACCCTCTCTTAAACAAATAAATAAATAAGAAATAAGATTTAAAACTTAGAACAAGTAAAATTAAAAGTTAGAATGTCAAATTTTAATAGCGATAAAAGATAATTTACTTCCAACAAGGTTCACTGACACTTTAATTGAGGAAAAAGTAAATGTTTTAAGTTTTGACAAAGTAAATGTGTGTTGGCTTTGTTATGGCCACATTGAAAAGATAGAGGCAAAAAATAAAATAATAAATGAAGGCATCTAATTTTCCATATGTCTGAATAATACCCGGTAATTTTTAGAAACACATTTAGCGTAAGTTAGAACAATGCATTCCCCTCATTGTTTGCTGGGAGGAAGCCCTCTTGATTAATGTAATTAAAGGGATGCTAATAACTCAGGACTCAATTAAAAAAATAAATTTGGTCTTACTATTTTCCTTCCAACTGGTGGTTTTCCTAGTGTGATTTTTGAGCTAAAATCCATGGGTGCTTTGTTCACATAAATTGTGTTAGCACATCTTTCCCCTGCTGTGCAAACGATTAAGAATGCAGAGGTTAAACTGCACAGCAAAGAATTGGGTAAATTCATTCTATTTTTGCTCACAGTGTCTTTTAGCCCCACCCCCACTTCTCAGGATGATAAGAGTGGAAAAAAACCCTATTATATTATTTTGAAATTAAGATATGTTTCATAATTTATGTTCCTTAAAATATGATGTCTTGCTTCACATTTTCTAGTAAAGTGATTATGTGACATGTGCACTACTTCTAGGGTTTGTATTGACAAGAAAACCAAATATAAATGTAGACATCCTGCTTTTTATTAAGAGAAGATGTATGTATATGCATGGTGCTGTAATAAGAAATTTGCATACGTTGTTTTATTTTCCCTTTGTGGTAATCCAAGGAGCATATTTATTCGTATATCTAGACGAGGAGTAAGGGCTGTGAGCGATTTCATGCTGCTGTTGTAAGGCCCACATGTATAAGGTGACGGGACTGATGCTAACTCTGGCACTACTGCACCCCTGATCTGGGCTATTTTCTGTGGTGTAATTACTTGTACTTAGAGTTCAGTGGAACAGATTTGAGTCTAGTTATGGTAGACCACCTGGCATGTAGTTAATACAACAGAGGTGAAGTTCAGTTGGGTAGAAATCTTATGTTCACAAGAGCCCACACAATTGGTTCCTGCCCTTACCGAGTTTACAGTCCAATGTTGTGGGACTATGGGGGATCACAACAGCAGAGGTGAGACAAGGCAGAAGGGAAAAACACTTAATGGGTCTGAAGCAAAGGAACACTTCCATGCTTCCCTCAAGCCTGTTTGCCCCGTGATTCCATTTACAGAGCTGATACACAGCCAGCTGTTAGCCCTGGGAGCATCCTTGGTCCACCTCCCCTTGCTTCACTGTTAGATCTAGTTCTCCAGAAATCCTATCAGAGCCAACCTGTAACATATCTGAAATCAGCTCTCACTGCCTTCTGCGCCCTCCCCCTAACCCCCTTTCTGAAACACACAGACCACGGCTATCTCCTCCCCCTGGTCCCCTCTTTCGTTTCTCGTTTCTCGGAACAATTATGGGCCACAGCAGAAGGTGCAGACAGGTTTAAAGTTTAAAGTAAGCAGTGTGATTGTTAGCTTTGAATTGAGATAATTTGTAAAGAGAAAAAGGTTTGATTTGCACAGTTTTGAAGCTTCTGGGCCATGACTGATTGGCCCAGCACTTTCAGGCCTGCGGCAAGGTATAGGTTGCATCGCGGTGGAACAAAGATGCTCCTCTGGGGGCCAGGAGGAAAGACTAAAGGGGGGTAGAAAAGAGTCCCACAGTCCCCTTTGAGAGCCAAGAGATCTCCTCCAATACCCCTCCTTCCAAAGGCTTCACTGTCTCCCACAGTCCCCTCTGAGGGCATGCCTGCAGTGGCCAAAGGAACTCCTTCAAGACTCATCTGTGTTAAGGTTTCACCATCTCCTAATAGCAACACCCTAGGGACCAAACCATTGACAAATGGTCCCTTGTGGGAATCACGTATCTGAGGCATAGAGCACAGAATTCATAAATATGAGAATATAGAATAAAATAAAAATTAGCAACAGATTACATTTATTGAGCTGGGCATAGTGGTGCATGCCTTTAATCCCAGCATTCGGGAGGCAGAAGTAGGAGGCTCACTGTGAGTTGGAAGCCATCCTTAGACTACAGAGTGAATTCCAGGTCAGCCTGGGCTAGAGTGAAACAAAACAAAACAAGACAAAAACCATACAGGCTTATAAATAGGACACAATTACACATTAAATTAAAAAATATTAGCAACTGAACCCACATCTGTAAATACACTTGTCCTACTTTTTGGGTTTCCTATTTGAATTAACTCATCAGACACACAATGATATAATATTATTTTCCACAGAAATATAGAAGGAGTCCTAGCTACTGAAAGTTGTTTGGTTTTTTCCTACTAATAATTAGGAAAGTCAGCCTTATAGCTTATCACTGGCAATTGCATAAACACTTTAGGATCAACGTCAAATACAATAAAACTTTACAAGTTTCCGTCATACATGAACAAGATTTTATTTATTTAAAGAAAACATTTTTATTTATCTATTTCATTTATTTATTTGAGACAGAGAGGAGGGGGAGAGATAGAGATGGAGACGGTGAGATCGGGTACGCCAGTGCCTCCAACCACTGCAAATGAACTCCAGAAGCATGTGCTACCATGTGCACCTGACTTATGTGGGACCTGGAGAACTGAACCTGGGTTGTTAGGCTTTGTAGACATACACCTTAACTGCTAGCCATTTCTCCAGCCCATGCACAAGATTTTAAAGGATCTGTTCAAGTTGTCTGCTGTGGAGAACAATTGAAGATATTCTTTCTTTTTAAGTGGAAGACTCTCATTTTAAAATTTGGGTTTATGCCCTCATTATGAAGGCATTATCCATTCCACATTTTTTTTATTTTGGCATTTCTACCTTCTTTTTATTATTTATGTACATAGTGTGTATACAGCCATGTTGATACCATTGTTAGCCTCCTCCCTGCCCTTCCCCCTCCAAAGGGACCCTCCTTCTTGGGGAATGTGGGTTGTGCATTGTGGGGTCAGCCATCAGTAATGGGGAAGAGGCAATGCCTCTGTACATAATGTCCCAACTTGTGGCCCTAACAATCTTTCTGCTACCTCTTCTGCAAATCTCCCTGAGCCATGTTGGGTTTGTTTTAGGTCTACTTCAGTGATGAGGTCTTGGGAGCCTCTGTGTTTTTGGATCTCTGGTTTGGTCAGAGTCTCTATGTCTCTGGATCTCTGGTTTGGTAGGAATTGAGTATTCTCTGTGTCTATCTCCTTCACCTTTGTGCTGGTACCAGGTTCACCAAGAAAGCAGCACTCTTGCTCATTTCCCCAATTACTTTACGGTTTCAGCTGAGGCCCTGGGTTCCATCTTTACTTAAACTAGCACTAGTATTTCCTATTAAAGTGAAGGCATATAAACCTCGTTTCCAGGGTTGTCAGAAGACTTACTCTTCTCTGTGAATTGGATTATTGAGCAACCTAGAAGCTTTTCACTGTTGTAGGAACATCCTCTCTTCCTGGTTTACCACTTGGGACCTGCACACCTTTTACCTTGTGGCTTTGTCAGCCTCCATTTCTAAGAGCAACTTCTCTTGTGATCTAAATTTTTGGAAGTTGTAGTTTACTTCTGGATATGAGAATAATTTTCTTTGATTTACATCCCTCTGTTTCCATTTTTCATGATGTGTTGATTTTCTTTTCTTGGGTCTTTAATCAACCCATTTCAGATGACAAAAGAAGGTGCCCGGCACAGAACTCCACATCAGAAGACATGGCTTCTCATTTGTTGAACTAAACATTCCAAAAATCTGTCCAAATTACAGTTAAAATGGTATATTCAAAATTTATTGAATAAAATGTTTGCATTTCATTTGCACTTTGGTTTTTATTCCAAGTCTTCAAAAATATCTTTGAGAGTTCTTAAAATGCCATTTAACTCATGGCAGACTTGAATAGCTTTTCACACAACTGATGCTTAGAAGAATTTTCCATCCACAAGCTTCTAGTGGGTTTCTCTTCCACTCCTCGCACTGGTCCAGGGCCCACCCTGGAGGATACGTAGCATGAGGGCGTTAAAGCTGCATCTCTGCACAGGGATATCTTCTTGGCTGGCAGAAAGCAGCACAAACATGGCTAGCTATAATTTATCATGCAAGTGTTTTGTGTTAATGACCTTTCTAATATGCCTTATATTTCAAGCTATTTCTAGAACATTGTTTGTATGCTGGCATTCCCATATCATATTAAATTTAATGTAGTTAACAATAAACTCATTGTTACAGCCCTTCCTAGTGTTATTAAGAAGTGGTTTTGATAATTATGTTACTGACAGAATTACTCTTTTATATAATTACTCTTGTAATTTTGCTGAAATCTGTGCCAATTTTGGTTAATCCTGGCTCCCTAGTGTTTCATAACCAAATGGTCACCAATTTCTATATTACATTTCCCATATAATATTACAGTTGTCCTTGCCTGTCTATTATGATAGCTATAGTATAGCCATGTTTTTGGTAATTTCTCAATTTTCCATCTTCCTAATTAGACTCTATGTCCCTAATCACTTTTGTCTCAGAGTCTTGTATGTAACAGTGCAAAGTTACTTTATCCAAAGCTCTGCTTTTATTATAGTTTCAAGTTCAAAACCTGTGAGCTAAATGGCTGTTGGTTACATGCCAATGAGTGGTTGTATCAAATATAGAATTTTAAAATGAATTCCTGTTTCTGATGAATTAGTATCAAATGTTATTACTTTTGGTGAATGGGATGGAAAGCCAAACTGACCCATAGGATATTTTTTCTAAATAGATGACACTTTCAAAATAAGTTTTGACCTCTCAGGGTTGATTTGCAAAGACTTTAACCGTCATATCCAAGATATCCACCGTTTATAAATGAACTAACTTCTCTCCTATGCATCTACAGTCTGCCTAGCTGTGCACTATCTTTAAGAAAATAGTTATCACCAGGCATGGTGGTGCACACCTTTAATCCCAGCACTTGGGAGGCAGAGGTAGGAAGATTGCTGTGAATACCAGGTCAGTCTGGGATAGAGTGATACCCTACCTCAAAAAAAAAAAAAAACCCACAAAATAGTTATCATTTTCTGTATGGCTTTGTTTCTTATAGACCTTATTGCAAAGGGTGATCCTAGGTCTACCTTAATGAACTGGAAAAGCAAAATGAAACAAAATGAAAACAAACCCATTCATAATTAGCAATGGACATTTGCATTTATAGCCATCAAATGCTGCTGAATTCCAACTGTCTTACTTGAGAAAGTAAAAGCAATTATAGACATGTATCCTGAGTAAAATAGTCATGAGTTGTGTTAGTATGCATACATGCATGTGTGTGTACTGCATACCATACTGTTCACATTTCCATACCTTTGCAATTAAACAGCCATGTAATATCAAAATTATTGTTTTGTAGACCAATGTTTACTGTTCATGTAGACCCGATTGATTCTGACACTGAAAATTATTTGTATTTGAATTCACAATTTTTACTGCATATTATTTATAACAAGTTTCAAATAACTACATGTTACTGTCCAATATAATTTTGATAATATATATTATATATATTATATATAACATATATTATAATAACTTATTTTAGGGTTATAAGAAAACTTTTTCTTTCTTTCCTTCCTTCATTTTTTCTTTCTCTCTCTCAAATACAAAGAGAGAGAGAGAGAGAGAGAGAGAGAGAGAAAATGGGCATGCCAGGGCCTCTAGCCACTGAAAATGAACTCCAGATACATTTGCCACCTTGTGCATCTGGCTTACGTGGATACTGGGGGAATCAAACCTTGGCTCTTAGGCTTCACATGCAAGTGCCTTGACTGCTGAGCCATCTCTCCAGCTCCCTTTCTGCCACTTTCCTTCTCTTTCTTCCTTTTTGTGGTGCTGAGGATGAAACCCATGGCATCATGAATCCTCGGCATGTACTTTATCTTAATAACACTAAGAGACACTCAGGAAAATGTCCTTTGGGGGAGGAGAAAATATGACCAACATCTTGGTTCTGATACTATCATCAAAACAGCTTTAAATACTTAAGAATTAAAGGCACACAGTGTGTGTTTGTTAACAGTATAAATTGTGACATTGGTGCATTTGTACAGTGTTCAGCTGTGAAAGTGAGATAAAACCCCTAATGGCAGCAGATTTAACAAAATAGCATTTCATCCAGAAGCAAATGGGACTAAGCTACTGTCGTGGCTCTCTATGTGCTGTGGGACATGGGATCCTTCTGTCACACTGCTCTGCTGGCCTCCATTTTTAACAGTATCTTGCATTCCTAAATGACTGTTACAAAATAAAAGCTAAACAATGGCTGGAGAGATTGCCTAGTGGTTAAGGTGCTTGCCTGCAAAGCCTAAGGACTCATGTTTGACTCTCCAGGTCCCACATAAGCCAGGTGCACAGGGGATGCAAGTGTGCAAGGTCGTGCATGCATACTAGGCGGCACACCCATCTAGAGTTCAATTGCAGTGGCTGAGACCCTGGTGTGTCCATTCTCTCTCTCATAAAAACAAACAAATAAACAAACAAACAACAACAACAAACTAAATAAAAGCATCCAAAACAAACAAGCAGATTTCTTCCTTTAAGGACAGGTTATTAAGCTTCACACTTTCAGTCTGTGCTGTCTTGTCAGACAAAAGACAACTTTGGCTAAGTATGTTGACTTACTACGGAAATGGAATTTCTTTTCCATGTGACTATCCACCCAGTGACCAGTCTTCAACGAAGAGGACAGCAGGAAATGGATGGTGGTTTGTTTTGTGTTCCCCAGTTGAATAACACGAAACCCTACCTACTGTATATCCATCTTTTTGGAGAAGGAGATGCTACAAATTGTATTCAGTTACAATAGTAACTGCTGGTTTTGGGCCATGGCTGTGGATCACAATTATGAGCACATGTGGAGATTTTTAACAACTATTCTGCCTACTGGGGATGAGAATGAGTGTTAAAAGATTTTTATTTTTTTAATTTTTTCAGTGTGCTCCAAGTGAATGGTTAAGTTTTGCTGGCAGCACAGGGGCCTCTTGGTAGGACTTCTGAACCATAACATTTCAGAACTTTCAAAAGACGGGATGGTAGGGAAGTCAGTCAGAACTTTGAGTCCCTCTCAAGCCTTCCTTTCTGTCCTTCTTTCTGACTCGATCATTTTCTTCTCTTCCCCAAGTTCAGAGTAGGGTTTGCTATGAATCCCATGATGATAGAAGCAGAGATGGGCAAAGTCATTCAGGCATAAACACAAAGCAGGAATTCCACAGGCACGCGATGTCAACACTCCAGAAAGTGGGGAGGCCTTCATCTTCTGAGCGGGCCTCTCCTGAACAGTAGGGCCTGGAGGAAGGTGGGGTGGGAAGCAAGCTGTACGGGAACAAGCGTGCAGTTCTGTGAGACCAGCTGCCCCATGGTTCTTGGTGGGAAATTCTGCCTCAAGATTTGTGATGACAATGACCCCGTCTCGGATAACTTCACGCCCCTGACTATGATCCCAGTGGAGTCCAGGAGGAGAGCTGATCAAGTTCTCGCTGCTGTAGAATGGATCTCATGAAGGGATGTTCTAAGCCAAGGTGTGCTCATGTTGCAAGCTGCATTTTAGGGTTCATCTTGGCTCTTTTTAAGGGGCACTTTGTAGCTGGGCTCCAGTTTTATCCTCCTGATTTTACACTGTTCTATTTAGTACCTAAGACCTCATCATACATAACAGGTCATAGGTAATTTCATTCTTCTAAGTTTTCCTCAGAAAGATCAAAGGTACTCAGCACTATGCTTATTTCCTGTAAAAATTTTAAGGTGATGTTTAAGGTAGGTTGAGTTTCTTGGTTATGCCAGTTATGATTCTGGCCTAATCTGGTCTCCACTGTGCCCCCGCTGCTCACCCGAAGTCTGTTTTTATTTTAAGATTTTGTGGCAGGACATGGTGGCGCACCCCTTTAATCCCAGCACTTGGGAGGCAGAGGTAGGAGGACTGCTGTGAGTTCGAGGCCACCCTGACACTCCACAGTGAATTCCAGGTCAGCCTGGGCTCAATCGAGACCCTGCCTTGAAAAAAACAAAAGACAAAAAAAAGGTTTTGTGTATCACTTCTGGTTTGCATATACTTACTCATCATCTTTTGACCATGCCTATGGGCTCAGACTGAGCTGTGCTTACATCTCCAGTTACGGACATTGCCAGCTACCTAACAGTCTGTAATTACAGACATTTCAACTTTGAAAGCACCAGTGTTTTCCCATTTCCATTTGTAGGAGACAGATTTAAAGAGATTTATATGAAGAAACAGAAATCTATTGTGTTTTCTTTGACAGAAAACAGTGCAGACAACTTTCTCTCTCCTTTCCTTAGACCCCCTCCATCCTTATTTCTTGAATAAAATTTCAATTGGGGTACATTGGTTCTTTTTATTGACAATTTTTATGTCTATACAAAATGTATTTGGATCATAGTTATGTCATCTCCCTCGGTTCTTTCTCCCTCCACCTAGGCCCTCTACAATTTTTCCAGTTGATTATGAATTTTATTGTATGGCCCTGTAGGCAGTTTAATTTCCCATTGAAGGGGGGGGGCAGGCTGAATTTGAAGTAAAGCGATGGGTTGAATGTGAAACATTCCCTTCTAGTTTATTGTTTGAACACTTTGTTCCCAGGTGGAGGCACTGTTTGGAAAGGTTGTAGAATGTCAGCCTTGCTGGTGGAAGAAGGTCATTGTGGGTGGGCCATGAGGGTTTAGAGGGCAGCCTCACTTCCTGCTGGCCCTGGCTCCCTGACTGAAGAGTGTGGCGGCCTGCTCTCCCACTTCCTGCTGCAGCCTTCCTGGCCACAATGAAAGTAGCCCATCCTTAAGTTGCTTCCTGTGACACGTCTGGTCACAGCAACAGTAGAGTAAGTAATACAAATCATCAATAGGCATCAGGAGCATCAGCAAATAAAATCTCATGCTGTGAAGCTGTGTGCTGGGAAAGGAAAAGAACAAATATTCCAGAAAATATAGGATCTAAGGATTTTATACACATTGGAATTTACTTAGAAATGTATATCAAGAGATTAGAGATCAACAAAATTATTTTGAAATAAACATATAATGAGGACTGCTAGTTCTTTCTGCGTAAAATGTTAATTCTTTAAATGGAGAAAAAGTAATAGTTTAAAAGCAGTTCACCTTTTGCTTTCTTTTGATGGGTATAAATAAATATATATTCTGAAGCAAACTGTCATTGTCAACTTTTTGTGATTAAAAATACTATAGCCTTCAGCTGTGGTGGCACACACCTTTAGTCCTAGTTCTTAGAAGGTGGAGGCAGGAGGATCACCATGAACTCAGTTCAAGGCCAGCTTGGGCCACAGAATGAGTTCAAGTCAGCCTGGGCTAAACTGAGAACCTGACACACACATCTCTCTCTCTCTCTCTCTCTCTATATATATATATATATATGTGTGTGTGTGTGTGTGTGTGTGTGTGTGTGTGTGTGTATGCACACACACACATATATACAATCTTTATACTTCTAACATGCAAAGATTACGTAAATCTCTTTCCTAAGAAATTTATCATCCTAGCTAATGATTTGATTTTCTAGTTCTCGTTTCAGTATTTAATTATTTAAGTAAAAATCAAGGGGAAAATCTACTTCAGTAAAATCATTACGAAATGCAGATAGAAACCTGACATCCCTCAAGTTGTATTTTGAACTGCAAATTTTCTGAAATGTAAATGTTTTATAGATTTTAACAGTACTTTAGTGCCTAGTTATGAGTTAAAAAAAAATGACCAAACTGTGTAAACTCTGGGTAAATCTTGGATGTCATGACTTTGCCAGTTAGCATGGGGAAGCATTTCTGTGGGCACAGAGAGGAAGCTTGAAGGAAGCCTCCACAGGAGGGCGCTGTGGAGTGACTCTGGTGCCCGCTGCAAGGCAGCTACCCATTCTGCCCTCATCCTAGTTGCTGAGTCCTTTTCCTAAGTGGGAAAGTCTACGTTTCAAAGCTCGGCTTAATAAATTTCATGGTGGTATTACTTTTTGTTGTTGGTTAAAAATTACCATAAGTAATTTCATCTTTCTTTCATGGGAAATATTCTTTGTAAATTTTATCCTAAACTATAGCACAAAATGTGTATTATTTATTTTAAGAAAACAAAAGAAATACTTTATAATTACCAAGCTAAGCAGCCAAAAACCAGAAGACAGACAGGACAGCACATACTGTGCTTATCATCTGTTGTTGGGAGTTCTTGTATTTATAAGTGCAAATGATACCATTATCAAATGGTGCATGCCACTTATAATGACGGGTCTATCTAGCTGGACCATCAATAGGTAAATCAATCTTTGTGAGTGCAGAAGCAGGATTTAAATATGATCCAGAATGTGCTCCTATCCTCAGAAATCATTTGCTGTCATGGTAATGTTAAGCTTTGGCCCAAATGTAGATTTTTAAAATGCCCCTTGTCCTGACTCAATTTTACTAGTATATTTCCAAGTCATTCTCTGGGAGATAAAATAGTTTAATATTTTACCAGATTTAAATCAATATAAAAGTAATTACGATCTTGGCAGCTGCCATGTGCCTTTGTGAGCCTGGCCTTATTATTTTGAGGACTAACAGAGCTGTACAAATCCAAGAAAGCTATATTGAATAGACAGTTTCATTAACTTTGAAAAGGAACAGGAGTGGTGGCCATAGTACAGATTACATGGTTCCAATAACTGTTTATAAAACACACATATTTCCAGTAAGAAAAGTATTCCTCTCATTATAGCATTGCCAAAAAATGTCATGGGGGTCAATCCTAACCGTGGAAGAAAAGTCTAGGGAGGGGGCTGGGGACCCTCTGAGGCTTCGGGGCTAAAGAGGTGGGACACACTGTTTACGGGTCACATGCTAGTAGTTTTGGTTTTCTAGGAATTTAACATTGAAACGAGACAATGGAACTGTGGTACAAATGTGACAGCTCTCTGAATCTGATTTCAGTGTATAAGAAATTGATGGAATAGAATTTCACAGGAATGAGAGTGTTTTGTTTAAGCCAAGGAGCTGGCTAAACTTCTGATGGTTCCCACCTGGACTGAATAATTAAATTTGTTAGTGATTAAAATGCTAGCTCATGGCTCTCCTGGGAATCCAGACAGACTGTCTCAATTTAAATATCTTTCCTTTTAGCTCACACTTACAGATCTTTCTTCGTGCCAATAAATAATTCAGAAAGTAGATTTAAAAATACAAAATGACTTTGCTTATCTACTTGCACATAATCATATTACTTTAAAATACAGTCATGTAAAATTGGCACATTTTATAGTCAAATGCTTAAGTAATAGAACCATACTTAACCAATGTTTTCTTATGCCTTTTAATCTAATATATTTTATTTTATTTTTCACTAATGGGGATTAAGCCCAGAACTGTGGAGGCCCACGCTTAAGCCCAGGCAAATGCTTTCTAACTGACCATCCATCCCTCTACCCCAGAATCTAGCTGATCAGAGGCTTTATATGATGAGGTATTTTGTTGCTTAGAAATCACAGAAGGTGAAGGCTCTAATCCAATGATGAATGTAACTTCCAGCATCTATATTAAGAACGGGGGTGGGGCTGGCGAGCTGACTCAGCGGTGAGGGCTGAGGGTGCTTGCCTGCAAAATTTAATGACCTGGAATCGATTCCCCGGTACCTTTGGAAAACCAGATGCACAAGGTGGTGCATGCATCTGGAATTGGTTTGCAGCAGCTGGAGGCCCTGGCACTCCCGTTTTCTCTCTCTGTCTCTCTCTCTCTGTCTCTCTCTCTCTCTCTCTGCTTGCAAATAAATAAATGAATTGCTTTTTAAAAATTTAATGGGGCAATTTCCACTCAATTTTATAACACTGTGAGATACTAAAGGCTTTATTTGTGACATTTTCTTTCCCTTTCCCTCCCCCTTTCCTCCCTTTATTCTCCCCCTTTTTTTATTGGTGTATATTCATTGTACACAGTGATGGGTTACATAAAAACATTTTCACACAAGTTTATAATGTACTTTGACCACATTCCCTCCCATAACTCACTTCTGTCCCTTCTCACCCCTTCCTACTGGTGCCCTTTTATTCTCTTAACCTGATTGACCTTTACTTTCATATCATATATACATATATGATTTTATGTATTTATATAAAATCTGGGATCTACAGCTGAGAAAAAACATGCACTGTTTGTCTGAGTCTGAACCAAATTTGTGCAATATGATGATCTCCAGTCATATCTGCTTTCTTGCACCTGACATAATTTTATTTGGCTTCCTGGCTGTCAAAAATGCATTCCATCATCATCATTTGCCACATTTCCTTTATCCAGTCCATTGTTGTTGCAAATGTAGTATAGATCCACAACTGAGCTTTTGTAAACATGAGGCAGAAAACGGCAGTGTGCAGGCATCTCTGACATGTTGACTTTGGGTGTCCATCTGCCCTTATTTTTTCCAAAGTGATGAACACAGGGCAGCTATTAAGACCACCAGTTATCCAGTTATCTGACAACACCATTTTAAGGGTCTCACTCTAGCTCAAGCTGACCCGGAATTCATTATTTAGTCTCATGGTGGCCTTCAACTCACAAAGATCTTCCTACCTCTGCCTTCAAAATGGTGAGATTAAAGTTGTATGCCTCAATGCCTGGCTCAACAATGCCATTTTAAAGTTCAGGGTCAGGCTAGAGAGATTGCTTAGTGGTTAAGGCACTTACCTGCAAAAGCAAAGGACCCAGGTTCGATTGCCCAGGATCCATGTTTGTAGCTGCTGGAGGTCCTGGTGCACACATTCTCTCTCTCTCTCTCTCTGAAATAAATAAATAAATAAAAATAAATACAAAAAGTTATCTGAAGTCCAGGGTCCAGCTCAGGGCATGCATGTACCTCACCATTCCTTGAGTCCTTTTCAATTTGACAAAGTTGCTCAGTATGGCTTTGATTTTCCTGTTCTTCATCCATTTGAGAGTCTGGAAGAGTTAGTTCTTGGAATTGTCTTTAGAGTTTCTGATGATTCCTCATGACATGTGCATTTTTACTAAACTACCTTGGTGGAGATAGTGTGATCTCATTGTGGCATGCCAGGAGCCAGTGTGATTATTTAAAAATATTTTATGTATTTATTTATTTATTTACCAGAGAGAAAGAGACAGGTAGAGAAAAACAGTGAATGGGCATGCCAGGGCCTCTAGCCACTGCATGTGAACTCCAGACACATGCGCCCCCTTGTGCATCTGGCTTATGTGGGTCCTGGTGAATTGAACCTGGGTCCTTGGGCTTCATAGGCAAGTTCCTTAACTGCTAAGCCATTTCCCCAGTCCAGTGTGATCACTTTCAGTATCAATTATATTATTAATATTGGTTCCTTGGAGAAAATGGTGTCTGCCATGTTTTTTTCTTTCTCTTTCTTTCTTTCTTTCTTTCTTTCTTTCTTTCTTTCTTTCTTTCTTTCTTTCTTTCTCTCTCTCTCTCTCTCTCTCTCTCTCTCTCTCTCTCTCTTTCTTTCTTTCTTTCTTTCTTTCTTCTTTCTTTCTGTTACTTAGAAAGCTGTAGCAAGATGCTCAGTTCATGCACTGTTTTGTTTTGTCTGGCATCTTTGCTTTTATGGAGGAGATGAGTGTGCTCTTGTGTTCCCAACAGCATCCCCACCCTGCTTTACTGAAACTCCATGACAACTGCATGCCTCCATCCACTGCGCTATCTCTGATAGCCGCCACTCCATTCTGAACCGAGGGTGCTGACAGGGCTGGACTCAGGCGTGGTTCATCCTTCTGCCATTGTCTGTCCGTAATTTATTTCACATAGCATAATATCTTCAAGGTTAATTTGTGCTATAGAGATTCTTCTTTTTAAAAACCATGTAGTTGGCTGGAGAGATGGTTCAGTAGTTAGGGGTACTTGCTTGCAAGGCCTGACAGCCTGCGTTTGATTCCCCAGTGCCCACATGAAGCCAGATACCCAGAGTGGCACATGGGTCTGGAGTTCATTTGCACTTGCAGGAGGCCCTGGCACACTGCTGTCTACCATTTTTTCCCTTTCCTCCTCCTTCTTCTCCTCTCTCTCTCTCAGATAAATACAGTAAATAAATTAGAAACAATAAAAACCAAACACTTCTCCATGGCAGATACCCATCACATCCCTCGGGTGGTCATCTGGTGAGCATTTTTGTTGTTTCCCTGCTGTGCTCACTGTGTTTGAGAGTTTAGGTTGCAATGAAGACCCACATTTCAGCGGGGCGTCGACTTTCTCGAGAACCAGTCTTTCCCACAGCGGTGGTACCACTGCACATCTCATCCTACGTGTGCAAGGTGCCACGTCCTTTATGATGTCTGTCTTTGATTGTTCTTCCTAATGATGGCCATCCTGTACACAGGAGGTGACGGGCCATCAGGGTTTTGGTCTGCGTTTCTCTCATAGTCAATGATCCTCATATGTTGTTGTGTCCCTGTGGCCATTTTTGTCTCTTCCTTGGGAACTATCTTGAACTGTTCTCTAGACAGTGTGGCAACTGACCAATAGCAAGTGATGGAGAGACGAAATGCACCCTTACTACAAGTCTTGGCAATCAGGGCTTCAAAGTTGTGTGGAAGCATTTCTGCTCCTTCTCCGAAACCCAGTTAGAAAAAGTATTCATTATACAATCTACTATCTGTCCACCTTTCTATCATCTACCTACTTTCTATCTGTCCTCTGCCCATCATCTATCATGCATCTGTGTCACTCATAGCATGCGGGGCTATGGATCTATCTAGTATCCTAGCCCGGGATCTCTCAGATGTGCCCCCCATGGTCCTGATTCAGTAAGGAAAAGAGGGTGAGGTAAGAGATGGAGAGAGGCAGGACTTGCAGTCCCGAATCGGGGACCCTGAGTCCCCATGCTTCTGTCTGTTCTGCTGACCATTCAAACGCTGCTCCCCAGATGGCCCAGGAAGGGTGGCCATGGCTCTTCAGGCCTCTGCAGACAGACTCAGAGCATCACATGTTCTGAATACACCAATTCCAAGTAGGCTTTTGAGGTCCTTTTCATATTAGTTGAAATAATGATGTGAAATATGTAAGTGGATTAAAGAAATTAGTAATTCTTTCCTCTGTAATCTCAAAAGCATACAACTTTTTGTTACTTTTGGAAAGTGATAAAACATACAGAGATATTACAGATTGCTCATTCTTCTGAGCTGACAAGGAGATGCACGATGGGTTGCTTAGGGCACTAGCCCCTTGTTGATAGGCTTTTCCCAGAAATCTGAAATTACTGGTGATTTGATGTGACTTGGTAAACCTGACAGGCCAACTGCAATACTAGTAGACTTGTCTCCAGACTCCGATATCTAAGGAAATATGTTTTTAATGCCAGATTCTGAGATTTGGCACAGTAAGTACTCAAGCATATGCATAAACACAGGTAAGAATCCACTTTGTATACTTAAAAGACAAGCAAATAAGAAAAAAAATATTTAAAAATAACATACCAGAAAACGTTTGGAGCAAGAAGCAATTAAAGATACAAGAAATAAAAATTTAAAACACCAAAAAGATGTGTCATCTATATTTTCAGAGGCATTCAAAAATATGATGAAACAAAGTTTTAAAAATGGGTTTAGTCCTCTGACCATGTGGTCTAAGAGCTGTGATGTCCATGAGGCTATAGAAATAAAATTTCAACCCAATTCTGAAACAGACGTTTAATGTTAATGATGCTAACAGGCATTGATAAAACACATTGCCTTCTTTCCACTGACATAGTCCATAATTATATAAATATTAAATAGTTTACATAAAGAGATGAATGGGGGATGGGGAAAGTGTCCCTACATTAGGGTTCAGAGCAAGTAATTCACACAGTGAATTGTCCCAGCCCCATGAGTATTTTTAAATGTTACCAGTTAGGTTCAAAATTACTTCTTTTTACTGAGTCATTCTGATTATTTGCAAAATCAGAAAATGCTTTTGATCATCATGTTGCACATCACAGAAAATAATGAAAAAATGGTATAAAAAGGATCAGAAGGAATGTATTGCTTATCTTTTATTCTAGAAGCAAGGAAAAAACATTTTTAAATTTAGCTTCTGCTACCTGTTGAATTACTGCTGCAAGCAGGCAGTTCCAATTTGTTTTATTTATTTATTTACCTTTGCCCTGCAGAAGTGGTTTGCATGAAGGGTTTTGTTGTGCATGCTTTGAACTCTAGAGCTTTCTAGATGTACCATAAGTAACTTGAAATAATTCAAATAGCTTTCTTTTGTGATAGTCTGGAAATATCAATAAAAATCTTATTATTGTAAAAATTATTCTAGAGATTTATGGAATGGCAATTCAAGAAACTTCCCCTTTGTAACTAGAACTACATGGAAAAAATATTTGTACATTACAATTGTATTTATATTAGATACTAAAATTTTGATGTTTTCTTGGGTTCACAAGTATAACTGGTTCAATTTAAATATTTTATTTTCTTTGAGAGAGAGAATGGACACACCAGGGCCTTCAGTCACTGCAAATGAACACCAGACACATGCACCATCTTGTGCATCTGGCTTACTTGGGTCCTTGGGAATTGAACCTGCGTCCTTTGGCTTTGCAGGCAAGTGCTTAACTACAAGGCCTTTTCTCCAGCTCAATTGTTTCACTTTAGTAAATGTTTACTGTTTTCTGGTGTCAATCTGTAGGAGTGGCAACAAAATAATAAATAGCTTTACCTTTAAGAAGTTTATAATCTAATAGAAGGCAATAATTCAAAGGCCATATGTTGTCCATTATTATTTATAAACGTGCTATTCTATAGCTATAGAATTTTTTTCTCTACCAATTTTTTAGACTTATTCTTTTACGAAAGAATTGCCTCGGAGAATTACAAAAAACAACTCCATCTGTTCTTATTGTATTGTTTCTTTATACATATGTTCTTCATTCTTAATTTCTATTCATCATTGTCAGACACTTTCTTATGTACTGTTTATAATACAGGAATTTATTGATGTTGATTTTGTGGAACTAAAATATTTCATGTAAAGACTTTTTATGGCTATTTAAAGGACTGTCCTCTTTGTAGGCAAAAGATAAACATGAATGTAGTTTGTATATGTAGATCACATATCAAGGGCCACCAGAGACTGTTTACTATAAGAGAACAATCAAATAGACCAAAACAATCTAGCCAGTCCACCTCAACTAGCTCTTGTCATCAGCTTCCTATGAGGAGCACCTGAGTGGCCAGTGGGCCCTACATGGATACTTGGATGGATACCTTTGAGTCAAGAGATGCTCAGCGGACCACAGGGTTTGTACGCCTTGTCTATGTTGTGTGTTCGCACATCTATCTGTGCCGATTTCTGTCCAGTCCCACTTCTTCCCCCTTTCCCTTCAGGTATTGATCCCATACTCTATCATAATATCTGGTTATTATTGGAAATCAAGCCTGTCCCACTGAATATTATCACATCAATTATATATGTCAGATATCAAGATAAGTGAGAGGTAGGCTTCTAGAAACTTGCTGTATTGGAGAGATTTCTGGAATCCAGGCCATGCAAATCTGGCTCCAAATTTCTTCCCTTTTAATTGCTCTTGATACTCATCTTCTGCTTTCCTGCATTTCAAGGTGACGATTAGAAACCTTAGGCCATTTTGGTTCCTACCCCCCACTTGCTCCCTGTTCCTTCCCTTCTTGGTGGTTCATTTTGTCACTTGGGTGCTTTGGCATTGAAGCTCAGCACCTTTACTAGGTTATGTCTTGGAGCTGGTCTTTTTAAAAAATATTTTTAAATATTTTATTTTTTTTTACTACATCCATAATTATAGACAATAAACCATGGTAATCCCCTCCCATTTTCCCCTTTGAAATTCCACTATATCCCTTCCCCCTCTCAATCAGTCTCTCTTTTATTTTGACATCATTGACTTTTCCTCCTATTATGATGGTCTTGTTAACTTTATTTTTGTGGTCATTCTTTACCTCCTTTTAGAAAAGTTGCTCCTTTTCCCCATTAGATCTTCTCTTCTTTACATTTCTGAAATATTATTTCCCTTATATCTTTGGGTGACTTGTTAGAATTCCATTCATCCCTCTGTCTTCTTTGGAGACAGGAGACAGATGTCCGTTTGATGACCTCCACTGGTGACTGGTGTCTTCTGTCATCCCCAGTGATCCTCGTCTCTGATTTTCCCTTCATGATTCCTCTGTGGGTTTCTGAAGCTTGTTCTCCATTCCACAGGTTGGTTTATCTGCAGTGTTATTTTTATTCTTTACTATTTTAAATATTTAAAAATATTCAATGTAACAATTTCCCTCTCTCTTTATAAGATCAGTTCCCCTTTCATTGCATTCTCTTTTCACTTTTGTATGTCACAAATGTCCCCTTTAATTTCCTTTGGCATTCAAATTTATATGCTTTAAAGTTCTTCCTTCAGAGTCAAACTTCCTGTCTTAGTGCACATGTTATTCATTCTTCCTTTCTCATCCATCCTTTCTTCTTCCCTCCCCATCTCCTTCCTCTCTGCTTTCCTCACTGCATTCCTTCCCTTTCTTTGCTCTTTCTACTCTCCCTTTCTCCTTTCTTTGCTTAAATATTGCTCCCTTTTTTCGCCAGCTTCTTCTCATTCTATCTTTACTTCTTTCTTACTTTGATTTTCCTAGTACATCCTGTTTAAAAAAAAACTGCCTACTTATTTTCAACTTTCAAAACTTTAGCTTACAATATAGCAAGTCCTTTCCGTCATTTTCATGCACATACTGATTTGGTTACTTCTCTCCCCAAATCCCCATCTCCCTTTCCCTACTGTACCTGTTGGCCCAGAATATTTCACTCTCCACTTTAATATCTCATGTCTTCTCTTACGTTTTATTGTGATAACTTTTTCTGGAGCCCACTAACCCCCACTGAAATTCTATAAGAAGAAATTAAATACACCTGCTACAAAACAGGAAGAACTTTAGACTAAGAAACAGCCTATAATTTTGTGGCTTACATTTTGTATTTTTCATAGTTATATTTATTTATTTATTACAATGGGGGAGGAATGGAGGGAGGGAGAGAGAGAAAATAGGTTCACCAAGACCTCTAGCCACTGCAAACAAACTCCAGATACATGTGCCACCTTCTACAACTTAGCGTTACATGGGTGCTGGGGACTCGAACTCAGGTCCTTAATACTTTGCAGGCAAGCACCTTAACCACTGAGCAATCTCTCCAGCCTAACTTTTTCACTTCCAAAAGATCTTGAGAAAAATGCAAAGGTTAATGTCTTCCCTAAGGTGGCAACCTCCTCAACTGAAGGGACTCGTCAGAAACAGCAGGAGCAGTGTCCAGAAAAGCACCATGTGGATGGGCACATACCATGACGAGGATTTTCTGGCTCTTTCAAAATTAACCTGATGCAGGAGGGGCAGTCCTGAACGTTCCCCGGTGTGTCATGTGTGACTCAGGATTGTATTCATAACCCAGAGAGTCTACGCTCAGCAATCAGGACCTGCCCTCAATATTGCCTAAACAGGATTGTATGTAATAGCTCCTCTTTGAAATATCTTTGTGCACAAGTTTAACCTTCCTGAATTTAAGTTGGAAATTAAAAAAAAAATAGTTGCGTAAACATGCCCTTATGTCATTACCTTTCCAAGAAGGCTATTATAACTTTCATAATTCGTTTTTCCAAGACTTAGAAAAGCAATGATGAAACAGTGTTTGGTTTATGATACAGGAAGCTGGGGCCTTATTAATACTTCCTGAAACTCTGAGGCATTTAGAAATAAATTATATATCAGGATTATTTTTCTCCATTAGTATGTGTATCCCAAAGGTGATTTATTTAACCTAATGACTTTCTGTAAAATTGGCAAAGGATTCTTGAGGCATATTAATGAGATATAAAGTAATTCATGAGGTTTTTATTTGGCAGTTTTTCTGAACTTTTCATTATGAATTGGAAATCAATTTCAAGCCCCTAGAAGATATAGACATTAGAAATGAACATGTTTAGTGAGCAATATATCCCATCAGTTTAATCAAACTTATTTCTATGATAGAATGATAAGTTGTTAGCTCTCCTTAGAGAGACTGTCACTTTTCATAAGGAGATGGTAAATCTTTTATTTTAAACTGTTGTTTGAACTTTTCCAGTGACTTATGTACTCTGTGAACTGAATGACAATTTGATTAGTTGGTTTGACCCAGTGTGGTCCTAAGCTGTTTTCTGACCTAACTTAGGAAAGTAAAACAGGCAGATATGCTTAGACCCGCACACACATGTGTACACCAGGCTCTGACCTTTGCTTCTCCTTGAAAGAGTAATAATTGGTGGAAAAACATGCTGACTTTTATACTTATCTTCAAACAAGCTCTGTTTGCTTTTCACAATTCATTCATAACCACTTTAGTTTAAATGTAGTTGATCGAGCATTTTGAGTGAACTGACTTGAGCTCTGGACTGGTGGGCAGCTTTGCTGGTTGCCATAACACTGTGTGGTCCTAACCCGACTTGTGACCCTGACTCTGGAAATGTAGACACCTACACAAATCACAACCATGGACACAAACACACACCCAAACTCTAACCTTTGCCTTGCGTCAAAAATAATAATTTCTTTATGGAAAACTGAGTGCTTTTATGGCAAACAAGGAAGGTTTCATTCCAAATACACTTTGGGAAGAACTTTCCTGTGCAGTGGGTACTCAGTCAAGTTCCCGTTAGGACATCTGATATTCTCACAGTCCAGTAGGAAAATGGCTTCGCGCTGTTTATTGAACCAAGGCTGAATCATCCAGACTAGCCCTGGTCCTTAGCTTGGCCTTCCCTTCCTGCCTGAGGTGCCACTGGACTGGATTTTCCAGGAATGGCCAACATAGTCCTGCTCAGTCTCACCAGCCCCTCCCCTTTGCTGGGTTAAAACGTGTCACTCCTCTGGCCAACAAGTTCTTGCTTACCTGTCCCTCATTTCCACTCTGGAATACTCTTTGGCAACCGGTGTAAATTCTGCCTAGCTTTGAACTCTCAACTCTTCCAACAATATTTTTATTTTGTCATCTTTCACAGCTATTGATCCCTTTCTGGCCACCCTACCTTTGTTTTGTAAATTTAAGCTTGGCCGTTAATTCCCTAAATGTTTAATTTTATCTATTCAAATAGATCTCAGAGTTCTCTGACATCAGGCACCATGCTGCCTTCCTTTTCTCTTTTTCAACAGATGTAAAGCTCAGTGGTGTGGAACACACCATACGACATGTTGGTTGCTTAGTGAATCCTTCTGAAATTTGATTTAGTTCTCTAGTTCTAAGAGTATGCTAAATAAAACATATTAAAAAAGCAAGTTGCTTACTTTTCTTGTATGGGTGGTTAATTTAACATTTTATTAAAAACAAAAGTAATTTTTAAGCTCCAGAGTTCTGGCAGAAAGTTGATGTATTTTTTTCAAAAATAAGCATTTATGAATGTTACACTATTTATTTGTGTGTGTGTGTGTGAGAGAGAGAGAGAGAGAAAGAGAGAGAGAAAGAGAGAGAGAGAGAGATGGGGGAATAGGGCATGCCAGCACCTCTTGCCATTGCAAGCGACCTCCAGATAGATGGAACATTTTGTACATCTGCCTTGATGTGGGTGCTGGGAAACTAAACCTCAGCTGTCACGCTTGCAAGTAAGTGCCTTTAAGTGCTGAGCCATCTCTCCCGCCTTATTACTTGCTAGTTTCTTAAACTGAACATTGAGGCCATAGATTTAAGATTATTTGTTTAGTTGTATTTCCTAACATCTACTGACTTAGCTTTGATACTTTATTTTCAAAGTATCTTTTTCATTCCTTTTTTTTTCTTTTAGCCATAAATTGTTGGAAACTGTGTTGTTTTATTTTATGTATATTTGAAATTTTTTATTATGCCTTGAACTTAATTTTATCAGCAAATATTTTTGTGTGATTTTAATTGTGTGAAATTAATTCAGGACTGGTATTAAGGTCCAAAATGTGAATTCCCTTATAACTATCCTTGTGTGCTTTGAATGAGTGTGTTTTCCATAGCTGCTCCATAAATGTCAATTATGTAGAGTTCTTTGATAGTATTGGCTAAATTGTTTGCATCTTTGCTTATTTTATCTTCTTATAGTATTATTTACTGAGAGAAGATGATGATTTCTCCTGTTATGATTATGATATTGCAGTTCACTTGATAGTGGTTTCATGGATTTCGACTCTCTGCTATGAAGTACATACATATATAGGCCCTTAGGTATTCATTGAATTGACTCATCTGTCATTATGAAATGACCTTTCTTCCTAGCCACAGCTCTGATTATCAGCTGCATCTAGCTTTTATATAAATGCCACTGCTTCTTTTGGATGTTGTGAACTAGGCAGATGTTTTTCCATGTTTTCACTTTCACTAGTTGGTGATCTTGTGTTTAATGCCATGTGTGCCCTGTAAGCCTGGCAATCTTGTAGGCTTTGCCTGCTGTCTGGGTTGGTACATCTAACGGGATCACTATTTCTGCTGGACTTGGGTTTCCATTGACATGATAATTGTTAAAGTTGGGCTTAAAGCTACCACGTTACTATTGCATGTTTGTAGGTGTACTTTGTTTTTGGTGTGTACTTTGTCTATTTGTGTGTGTACTTT
The DNA here is from genome assembly GCF_020740685.1 of Jaculus jaculus. NCBI lineage: Eukaryota > Metazoa > Chordata > Mammalia > Rodentia > Dipodidae > Jaculus > Jaculus jaculus. The sequence goes on along the minus strand of NC_059119.1, from coordinate 5,413,391 downwards.
TTGTGGGTGTGTGCTTTGTCTACTGTGGGTACACTTTGTTTAGGAGCATGTACTTTTGTCTCTTTTTCAGCATCCTCTTGGTTGACTATATTTATGTTTTATTTCCCTTTCCTGTTTGCTCACTAGCTGCATGCTTTTAGTGATTATTTTTTGACATGATGCTAGATACTTCTAACTTAAATACAGTCTGCTTCATGCACATAAACATAGTTTATTTCTTTTTTAATCTCCCCTCTTGGTCTTTATACTGCCATTGTCTTACATCTTAGCTTCTATATTTAGTATAAATCCAGTCTGCATTGCTTTTATTTTGCACTATACATACTCTTAGGAAACTGTGCCATCCATTCTACTAGCTTCTCCACTACATTGGGACAGCCCTCTCTGCCTGTGCCTCTACCTCCTGCCTCATGCATCGTGAAACCCCAAAAGTGCCACAGGTGGAAAGCACGACCTAACCAGAGGCTCAATCAAACCCCAGGCTTCACCGTGACACTGGGCCTCTTACATCCCGACACTATTGGAAGATCCTCAAAGCCTTCTGCTGTATTTATCTATGTTTTCATGATTACAGCAGGTCTGTCAAAAGATGAGCCATCAGAACTGGAAACAGGAGGGCCACAGTTATGGCTTTCTGAATCAGTACTTCTCACACTTAAAATATAGGGTTATGTGCAAGTTGTATGATTTATTGTTAACATATGTCTACTGTCTGGAAAAGTGAGAATATTTTTGCATTTACTATATATTCAAGAAACAATAAATAAATAAACAAAAATAGCATTACAACTGTTTTAAGATATAAACTGTGTTAAACAGAAAGGTGGAGTTTCTCCACTTAACTCCAGGAGCTCCTCAGAGTAACTACTATTGCAAAAATGTTATATTTTAGATCAATGTCTACATGGGAACAAAAACACACAGGCATACACAAACAGCTAAAGATATCCACCCCCCCACACACACTGGTATCTCAAGTCTTAAGTCACAATAAGTCACTATATTGTGTTGGATTAGGAACCTCTTACATGGAACAAAGTTTCCATTGATACTAGACACAGACAAAGCTCAATGAAAAAAATAGTAATTAGGCAAATGTCTCCTTGTTTTTAGCAAAATAAATGCATTGTGTTCTTAAATTGTGCTACCTTTTTATTGAGGTACAGGGATTTAAATGTAGAAAGCATGTAGAATGTTTATAAATTCACTTAAGGTTTAATTCATGCCTCTACCATCCTTAATTTATTTTATAATTTTTAAATGGCAAGTGAAGCTAAATTCCCACAAACATTTCCTTTCATCTAAAAAACATTTCCTTCTTTTCTTTTCTTTTTTTTGAAAAGCTTCTCAACACAAATCAGGCTATGAATAAAGCTGTCCCTTAAATCAGCTCAAAGTTGTTGCATTTTCCATAATGATAGAGTGCTGAGCCCTAGGAAAAATTGAGAAAAATGCATGAAGGAGATTGAATGTTGTTTAGATATATACAACTTTTTTTTTAACTAGAAGGGAAAAGGAGAAGTCAGGGTCATAGTGACTTTGATGTACTTTAAACTTCTTTCTATTTTTTTTTTTGTTGTTGTTGTTTGTTTTCAGTGACTCAGTGGTTACTGGAGTGCCTTGTAGTATGCAAAGTGAATTTCTTAGAAGGACTTGTGTAAAAGCACTGTGCATGTACTATGAAATTTTTACCGAGTTTTTATGGCTGGGGCATAAAGCTAAAAAACAATCCAAATATTGTAGCCATGATTTAATGAAAGGTGACTATCTTAAACGGACTTAATTTTGAATGTCTGGACCTATTTTAATTTAATGGCTCAGTGTCTAAGCAATAATCTAATTTTAAGCTTTTTGTTTATTCAAGGGAAAGTTAAACAACATGTACGTTTGTTCAGAATAATCTTTGGGTGACACTGGAGTTGATGTATCCCATTAGAAATGATGAGGTGAGCCTCTCCAGGGTAAGTGAACCAAGCTTTCTCTTATGATTTGTCGAAATACAGGGGATAAAGTGAACTGTATCTCTCGCCTATTCAAAATTTTAACTGTTGCATGTTGAATATTTTCCACATCTATTCATTTTGGATTTATTGCAATTACTTTCAGAAGTGGGATCGCTTCCAAATTTTTAGCACATTTTCACCATAAAAGGCATAAAAATATTTTGCAGTCCCATGGGCAGTAATCTGATATTTAAGAGTTTTATAAAAAGAATGAATTGAGTATGAACTTTCTAAATTAGAACTTCATGCGAGGTACATCACAAACAATGTTTATTTCAATGCCTATGAGATGTTTGCGTTTTGAAATATAAATGGAACAAGAAGAAGAGAAGTAAAATGTATAGAGACCTCCATATTTCTACATAGTTTTCTACGCAGTCTATTTCTTTCAGCACCACCACAAGGATAAGACACTGCTGTGGTCTTAATGTTTTCACTTCCCCCAGTCTGCACGGAACAGGCTAGTCTCCAGGATGTGGTGACAGGCTGAGACGTTTGGGTGGCGAGTAGGTAAGGAGGGCAGAGCTCCGCTGGATGAAGTTAGCATGTACAATTACCATGGAGGTTAGCCGGAGTGTTCCTCTTCCACTGAGTGAGAATACAGCGACAGAGAGAGGGGGAGAGAGAGTGGGAGGGAGAGGGAGCACGTGTGAGGCACTGACGCTGCTGCTGCCTCCAGAGCTTGGCTTCTTCTGTAACTGTAAAAAAATGGTTTTGGTGTTTCCTTTTTAAATTTTTATTTATTTATTTGCAAGGAGAGAGAGAGAGAGAGGGAGAAAGAGAGAGAGAGAGAATGGGCACACGGGGCCTCTAGCCACTGCAAATGAACTCCAGATGCATGTGCTGCTCTGTGCATCTGGCTTATATGGGTACTGGGGAATCAAACCCGGGCTGTTATGCTTTGCAGGCAAGCACCTTAAGCACTAAGCCATCCCTCCAACTCCGTGATTTTGCTGTTTCTAAGCCACCCAGCTGAAGACGTTCACAGCAGCCCTATGGGCAAATGAGAAAGCTGTTGTCTCAAAGAAGAGCCTATAGCTGAGAAAAGGTAAAGCACTGGTCCTTCATTATAAGGCAGATGAGGGGAGAGGAAACGGGAGGAAGATTAGTCATGAAGTGACCACTCTCGCTACACCCTCACAGTGACATACTCACTCTTTTTTATAATATTTTTATCTATTTGAGAGAGAGGCGGGGGGGGGGGGAGAGAGAGAGAGAGAGAGAGAGAGAGAGAGAGAGAGAGAGAGAGAGCGCATGCCAGGGCCTCCAGGAATTGCAAACCATCTCCAGACATGTGCCATTTTGTGCATCTGTCTTATGTGTGTGCTGTGGAATTGAACCTGGGTCCTTTGGCTTTGCAGGCAAGTGCCTTAACTGCTAAGCCATCTCTCCAGCCTGACACACTCACTCTTTTGTCTTTTTTTTGTCTACTGTGCACTAGTCCATGTCAGGCACCAGAGAGTAAATGAGATTAGCAGGCAGGAAGCCTGACCTTAAGGGTTGCAGAATCATCTGTAGTTCTAGGTTACAGGCTCTATGAGAGGGGATGTTCAGAGCCAGAAAAATTTGCTTGGTTAATGGACTCACTATCTCAAGCGTTCTGCTGTCCTGTCTGTCCTTGGGATGATCACAGACAGATATTATTCTTCTCATTTTGTAGATGAAGGAAGCTTCTAGAAGATTAGGAAAATTGCCAGTGATAATGGAATACCTAAGGTGAGGGGTGCTGACCCAGGTCATCTATCAGCTTGTGTTTGCTTTCTGCCTGACCTGAAGGAATACTTCTCACATTTTTGTATCAAACATACAGACTACATTAGTGAGTGCTATAGATTTTACTGGAAGTTTCTTTTTAAAAATATTCATTTGAGGGCTGGAGGGATGGCTTAGCAGTTGAGTTTGGCTGCAAAGCCAAAGGACCCAGGTTCAATTCCCCAGGACCCAGGTTAGCCAGATGCACAAGCAAGCACACGCATCTGGAGTTCATTTTCAGTGGCTGGAGGCCCTGGCACACCCATTCTCTCTCTCTCTGTCTCCCTCTCCCTCTCCTTCTATCTCTCTTCCTCTCCCTCTTTCTCTGTCAAATAAACAAATAAAAATAAATTTAAAATATTCAGTTGCAATATCTTTCACTCATTAGTTGTATTACAGCATAGTTGGAGATAAGGATGACACAATTGTCAGGAGAATGATGATGGCAGCAGTTGCCTTCACCATGGTCTACATCATAAGCCTGGCTCCATGCATCTCAACACTTTCTTAGAAATCTTCCATAGAGAACAATTGCTTTCAAGGTGACAGTGACGGTAGGGACCCTCTCTCCAAGAGATTCGTAATGTCTTGGATGGGGAAGTCCTAGCCGAGATGGTGAGTTACAGCAAAACCATTTATACATGATTGCATCGGGGCTGTTGGAGTCCTTCCTTGACGTCATTCCAGGCCGAGTGTGGCACCTCAGCCTAAGTGGCCTAGGGCAACATTGCATTCAGCCTTCAGCCCCCACTGACTACCCTCCCGGTGATGGAGCCATGCTAATCTCGGGTCCGAACTCCTGGGAGTGAAGGCGTACACCAGCATCCAGCTCGCCCTGTCTGCATCAGCCTCTCTTGTCAACGCGCTGTTCCGCCATTCTCATTTCCACTCTGCCTTCTTCTCCACAACATCTGCACGCTAAGTTATCTGCAGATCACATACATGTATTTACTACACAACTCAGGAGCCAGATTTGCTGGTCAGTTTTCTGAGACCACTCTTGGGATCAATGATTGTAGTCGAATTTTCATGGGACAACAGCATACTAAAACACAGGGGTCAGTAAAGGGTCCGTTTGCAGAAGTGTTGGCTGGTTTGGGGGAAGTGACATGGTATCTTGCCAACAAGATCAGGAATAGAGGTGGGTTCTATTATACAATGAAAGACCACATGGACAAGACGGTAACTCTTGCCTTCTGTAGAGGATCACCAAAAGATAGTGACCGAATGTGAAGGCAGCTGGTTGTAAAAACATTCTTGCCTCATATTCCCCATTCATGTCCCCAAGTCCCAACTATAAGCCAAAGGAAAAGAAGACTGCTCATTGATTGTTTCCATACAGCTGATCTCCTAGAGAACAAGGGAGGATAGAAAAGGGTAGAAATGAGTATGGAGAAGCAAATAGAAGACACCCAGGAAATAGGTCAAATAATCAATGCAGGATTAGTTATTCTTTTTGAAATACATCTGTGAAACAACTGTGTTCAGTGAGTTTTTTTTAAATTAAAATATATTATTTTTATCTATTTAAGGGGGGGAGACAGAGAGAATGGATACACCGGGGCCTCTTGCCTCTGCAAACAAACTCCAGACTCATATGCACCACCATGAGCATCTGGCTCACGTGGGTAGTGGAGAACTGACCCTGGGTCCTCAGGCTTTGCAAGCAAGTGCCTTAACAGCTAAGCCATTTATACAGCCCAAGTTTTTTTTTTTTTTTAAATCAGGATAGCTAGAGGCATTGAATAGAGGACTCCCTGTGTTTTGTGCAAATAGAACAATTAAATATTCAGAAATTAAGCCAAAGACTTTATCTTAGGAATGTTTCAAGTTTAAAAAGAACTTACATTTATAGCAGTTATGCTAATTTACATTTAATGATCACATTATTTCAAAAACATTTATTATTTAACAAGGAACAACAAATGACTCCACATCTCACTTCTCAACATTGGTTATAACATAATACATGTACAGGGTGTGTTTCCACATGCTGTACATAAACTGATATGCCCATAATAGGGCAGCAGTATTTATTGTATGAATGAGAACATCGTGGGGTTGTTGGGTAGAAAACATAAAGAAATTGAAAGGGCTGTAAAAGTGATGAATATTTAAAATGACTTTTTTGCATCATTATTTATGCCATACTTAACTTTTTTAAGAGTGTATGTTTGGAAGATAATAAAATTAAACTATGCCTTATTTTGTATTTTCTCTGCTGAAACTTCTGAGGGCAATCAGCAATGTTAGGAACTGCACAACACGAGAGGGTGTCTAAACAATCTTTCATCTAGACTCTTTGGCACCCACGGGGATTGTATGAAAGCCTCGGCAGGGGTGGAGACAGCAGTTAAGCAAGCAGAGGTCTCCTAAGGCTTCAGATCTTTGCTGCGGTGCCTGCTTCCTGGGGAGGTCCAGGACGCATGAACGGACATTTACATCCCGGGCCGGTAACCAGCAGGCAGCAGATGCTCATCTAGCTGAACTCGTTGCATTGTACTTTGGCCTAGTTACCATGTTACATCCCATGATTTCTACCCAAAAGACAACTGGCTCAGTGGAGTCTTCCTTGGGTATTGATCCCTGGACCAGAGAAACTCTCTGACATCCCTCTTCCATATTTTTCCTCTATAGTACTTGATTTGCCACTGTGTCCCTGGGCTTCACTGAAAGAACGTGAGGCCCACATGCTTGTGTGGTGAGCAGCGGTGGCCCTTTTCCAGTCAGTGTTGTAGGCCAGCAGCAAGCACAGCAGCCGTCCAGGATCTTCCTGACGGTCTATGCTGTGTCTTCAGAGTGCTGGAGGAACACTCATTGGCTCAGTTAAGGTCTTTGTGGCAGGCACAATGGACACTTGTGTCATTTGTGTGCAACAGCCAGACCTGGACACACATGCAGATGCATCTGGTCTTGAACCAGGTACTGTTGCAGAGGAAAAAGGACGTGCTGAACTTCTGTGGCACTGCAGCTTTGTACAAAAGGACGCTGAGCACGATACCCGCCAACCCAGAAGCCAAGGTGCACGTTCTAAGCACTAGCTACTGGCAGAGAGCCTTCTTATACAAGATGAGCCTCCGACACATCAGTGCTTCTCACTATAACCGCAGTATGAGTTGGTAGGAACGGGTTTTTCCTATGGGTGGTTTTTCTGCACTAATCAGAAGGAATTGTTGTTTTAACATTCTAGGAATGCATAAGACGAGATGTGTCCAGCGCTTTGCTATGAGCCACTTGCAATCAAGTCCAGCAGCTATTCTGAGTAGTATCCTGGCCACAGCAGTTGGGCAGGAGCAGCAAGAGAAGTAGAAAGTGTACATGTGTGAAGAAGGGGGCAACTGGTGTGTGTGCGTGTGTGCAAGAGATTTCACATGTTTCATGCAAAGGTGATGTGTGAATTACTATTGCTTGATAACAAATGACCCCAAACTCCCCAGACTCAGCCCAGGGACACTTCTATGCCCATACACACCACAGTGGCTGAGCCTCCAGCCCTCACCACCTTAAGTCTCTCTAGAATTTCCCAAGGGTCTCCATGGCATAGCAGTTGGTAATCCCCAGATCCAGTGAAAATTACAACATTAACAGAGCTGCCTTATACACAGAAAGGTACCACACAGCCACAAAGAAGAAGAAAATCATGGCATTTCCAAGAAAATGGGTGCATCAGGAGATCATCACTTCAAGAAAGAATAACGAAGAAGTTGGAAAGAGAAGTGCTGCATGTCTTCCCTTACATAAAAGTGGAAGGGGAGCTCTTTGGCAAAGAAAGGGGACAACAGGATTACCTGGCTCTGAATGAATATGATCAAAGCACACTATTCACGCATGTTAACTTGTCATAATGAAACCCATTCTTTTGTTCGATTAATACACACTAAAAAAAGTGGGAAAATAAATGAGAGGATTTGAGAGGACAGCCACAGTGTTTTATTGACTACCCTCAGAATAGTCACTCAGCCCTGTCCCAGTACATTTACTAGAAGACAGACGTGGAGTCCAGTGTGCTTTTGGGGGGAAGGACACTTGAGCTTCACATCCCCGAGGAAGAAGTGCCAAGGAATCAGTGAGTGTATGTTGCGCATGTGTGTGTACCTGCGTGAGTGTGTGTGTGTGTGTGTGTGTGTGTGTGTGTGTGTGTGAAGGCAAAGTGGCATGCCTTTTAAGGTGACCCTTCTCTGTTCAGATAAGCTGCAGTAAGATACAGCATGGTTTACAAGACTTTCTGGAGCCACAGGATTTGCTCTAGGCGGTAACTATTAATATACGAAACTTACTCAGGGTAGGTTGCTTTGAGGTAAAGACATTTAAGTCCGATTTTCTATCCTTAAATACCATCTAATTCTTTCAATTAGCATGCATTGAATAAGGGTGGAACAGTTTTCATGAGTAACAATAATAAATGGCTTACTGTTTGGGGAAGAAAGGAAGAGCGGATGGAAGGAAGGACAGAGAGAAAGCCCATTTCCAGAAGCACCACACATTTACGTGACACTGAGTATGGCAGGCTCACACATCTGTGGCAAGGTGTAAGTGAAGGCACCTCCCATCTGAATGGTTGCTATCCCAAAGCTGTGCTCTGGGACTATGAAAGTCCCATCCATCAGCTAATCCTGTGTTTCTGCTATGCTCACTGGCGCTTCTGGAACCTGAAAAAAGATGGAACTTCAAACTCCCAAACCCAAAGCCTGCAGATCTCATCTACCCTTACAGTGTCTCCCAGATGGAGCAGGAAGCTGTTTTGCTTGGGAGTGCTTGGACGTTTCCCCTCTTTGTGGTGCTCCTTGTGTGGATGGTGCTAATGCAGCTGCGTCATTTGCATGGAAAGGCGAATGTTCTGCAGTCAGCATGCCAATAAGGTGGGGCCTCCCTACATGGGATGGCATGCATGGCATTCTTGCTTATTCTCAGCCATCACTCGGCTGGGTGGGGGGGGGGTCTAAGTGATCAGATTTGACCACTATGTAAACATTGGTATGTGGCCCTGTCATACAGAACTGTGACAAGAATCTTTTAAAAGAAAGCAATCAATACCAGGATATTACCCCCTCCCCCGAGTCCTGGCTGAGTTGCATTTGATAACATTTATTCCTATGCATTCACCAAGATACAGCCAGTGATATGTTCATGGGAAATGACTTCCTTCCTATAAACTGTATTTTTCTATGCTTCCCAGTTCTAACAGCCCAGCAGGATTCTCAGCCTGCAACTGGGAACTCACTCCGACATTCGGTAAGTTATGCTACCCAGAGTAAAGATACCCTATCACAAATTTCAGTCCTGCTAATGCGAAGGTCACTCATGGGGAGAAGAGGGTGAAGCAGTTTGAACTGGAATTGTCTGGAAAATCCCACAAAACTGGGATGGATGCTCACATACTCACAGGTGGCTAGCTCAGTTTCTATCCAATGCTTTAAACAACTTTATAAAATCTTATTGAGCAAGGGTCACTGCTAACCTTCAAGTATCTTCCATGTAGGTATCACTTGTTACTCTCAATTCCACCTCTAGACACATTTGTGCTCTTCCTGAGAGTCGGGGCTGTGCTGAGGGCGGGGTGCGTGAGCCCTGCTCTTCCCCATTTGCCCCTCCACTTTTGGATAATTTGGTGACTAATAAATTGATTGCATTTATTCATACAGGATCCTCCCCTGACGATCCCCTGGTCTTTGGCCTGCCATCTGGAAGTTCTGCAGTGCAGACATATGTGTTTCTCTTGTGCGTCCAGTCCTTGAGATGTGAAGACAGTTATTGTATCCACTCTGAATATTTTCTTCTTCGGAGCCTTCTGGCTGTGGAAGAAAGAACCACGTTCCTTTCCTTTAAACATTTGGAAATGTTGCTTTAAAAATGTTAGTGGCTTAGCCAAACACAGCCTACCTGAGGCATGTCCAGACATCCCAGAAAAGACTGAAAAGATTGCTTTATCTTGAAGCTCAAAGCTGGAGTTATTAATGGCTTCGGTGGGTGCGTCATCACAGAACGGAGGCCTGTTGACTCTTAAATGCTACATCCGTCCCTCTGCACCTGCCATCTACTGGTCAGAGAGCATTTGAAAAGGAAGCTCCTGTGGCTGGAGTCCTCGTTTCTTAGTCTTATGTGATCACCAAGGACATGCTGTGTGTATAACTTATACCACTTATGAACAATAACACGCCCATCCTCGATGATGATTAAATTTTATTTGCAACAGGGCCTTTTTCTCTAGGGCAAAGTACACTGTCTCAGTGTACAGACATGAAATACAGATCTTCAAAATGAAGCTGACATTTTCATAATGTTTTCTAATTCTTTAAAGTTAAATAAGCAAGAAACAGAAAGACAGAAAGAAGAAAAAAAGAAAGAAAGAAAGAAAGAAAGAAAGAAAGAAAGAAAGAAAGAAAGAAAGCCGAATAAATAAAATGAAGGGGATGAAGAAAGCATTGATGACTCAGGCCTGTGCTCTTTCGCTGAGGGAGCGTACGTGAACGTAAGCCAGCACACGTTGTGGCTTATGTGGAGGGCAGGTGAACACTTTCGGGTGTCAGCCCACACTGTCCGCTTTGTTTGATGCAAGGTCTCCCATTTACAACTTCATTTGCCAGGCTAGCTGGTCCATGAGCTTCTGGGAAAGTCTCCTGCCTCCAGCTCCTTCCTCAACCTAGGTGCACCAGAGCTCTGCTACAGCAGCCGGCTTTCACTTTGGGCCGGGGATCTGGGCTCAAGTACTCGGGCTTGCAGTGAGTGTCTCTGTTGCTCATCTCACAGTCCTCAAGCCCTTAAAGTTTGATGGTTTAATTTTCCATGTGATCCTATGCCCAACCATGCAATAGGAGATTTAAATCTTTTTATAGGCAAAGATGTCACAAGCTTCTGATACCTGAGCATCTTGACTTATTATGGGCTATATTTAGAGACTTCCCAAGGCATTCCATATAGAGGAAATTCTTCTTATTAAAAATGAGCAACTTAATCTATTTTCTTCTAATATCAGCTTTTTATTTCTTGGTAATGGAACTTTATGGTTGATCTTTTCAAATTTAAATGATGAAGTTATGTTTTTCAGTCTACAAAACAAAGTAATATTTTGCAAACATGATGTTTTGGAATTGGTCAATCACACAAAATTCTTCTGCTATGTTAGTTAACTTGGTGAAAAGTTATGGGCACTAGTTGAATGTAAACAATTCCTACACTGAGGGAAAAACAGAGGATAAAAGTCAGTCAGTCCAGTCTTACAGAAGTGTGCAGATCTATAATTAGAGGTCAGTTTCTAACAGAGTACATGATGGGTAAAGAAAAAGAAAGTAACGTGAGTGAAATTTGCCTCCCTCCCTCCCTTTCTGCTTCAAGAGAAATGTCGAGCAAATGGACCTGGAAGGAAAAATCCATTTGGGTTAGAAAAAATAAAAAATAAAAAGCTTGAAGAGCATTTGAGGAAATAGGAAAAGCCTTATGCTTCCAGGAAGAGGGAGAAGAATGGCAATGGTGGCAAGACCCACCCAGTTCAATCCGAGTGGGCCTCAGAAAGCTCAGATTGATGGCAGCGGGCTAGGGGCCTACAGATCTGTGCGACGGGCTCGGGAGCGGAGGGGCCGGGTGATCTGTGACGGAAGCCATCTTTAAATTATGCCCTACCATTTATCAATTGTTTCACTACAGACAGATTCCTTGAATTTCTCTTCAAAGATTTATATTTAAGGAAGGATGATTATTTTTTGTGGGCTAGGAGAGAAAGGACTAAGGTAAGATTTGATAAATTGCTTACTGAGGCATCAGCCGTTTTCTTTAAGTGACAGATTCTCCAGTCAGTTTACCACTCGTGCTAGGCAGACCAGATAAAGTGATTTTAACACAACAACTTCTGATTGATTTTCTTTGGCGGCACCCCACGTGAGTGGGTCAAACCATGAATTAGAATTACGTTCTGTGTCATTTTCCCTTCCAGTGGCTTCCTAATAGGATCATCCAACAAGAAAGGAAGAAGCTGTTTTAGGACTGAAAGCATCACTGGGATAGATTATTTTAAGATTATTTTGATAGGTGTATCTCAGGGGTAAAATGAAAAGAAAAATGAAGACCTCATTATAGTGATGTTTCCTGTATCCCTCTCTCCCTAAAACCCGGCCAGGCATGCCACGTGGATAGCTGCGTCTTCCTCCTAGAGGGACGCTTACCTAAGCACCATGCTATGTTCGCGCAGGACACCACACCTCCCTGGCTACAGCAGGAGCACCAAGTTCACGTTTCTATCCGCCATCCCTCTCCCAATAGCTAACAATTTTTTAAGTACAGTGTTGTTATCACCCATAATTGGTATGAGCCTTGAAATAAAGGAGGAAAAATGTTTTTCTTTATGTTGTTTTTGCTTGGAGAGTAGCATTCAGAGCATGAAATTATATAGAGTTGACACTCACTGGTTTTAGCGAGCTCTGGGTTTGCTATATTTGCTGATCTTAAGTGGCATTATTTTGGGTTTTGAAAGGTTTCCAAAGTATGGCTCCAGGCAAGGTTAAGTACTTACAGATATCTATGATTCCCTTTAAATATCTCTGCAGGTCTATAATGTGTGTAATAGTCAGATCCAGATCCACCACTGTTTGCCAACGGCTGTACTAGCTGAGCTGTGCTCAGCACCATGGTCGCACATGCCTGAGTGTGAATGATGCTCCAGGAAACGAGAAAGGCCCCTAAGTACCCATGCTGCAGAGGAACATTCTAGAACATATTAAGCATGCTGGCTTAAAGGGTTATCTACAAAGCTATTCTATCACAGTTGAGAAATTTTAAAAACCATTAAAACAGTCTCATGAGATTTTTAATTTTCAAAGGTAGTTAGTGTATTTGCATATGTTTAAAGATACACACACACACACACACACACACACACACACACATGCATGCACATACAAGATAATCTGGGAGGGTTCACAAGGGTCAAGATTTAATGTACTGTCACTGATGAAATTAAAATGAGTCAGTATTTTTAAATGTGATATGTAGCTCTTAATTCATGATACATAATTCACTTCTATTTGATTTTATGGGGAAAATTTGGGTAAATGAGTTTTCAGCCATACTTGGTTTGTGTTTGAAAATTAAATATGGAAGCAACACACTTGTATTTAGTTTTATGGACTACGAATCCACCAATTGCTTTTCTATTGGGCCTTTATCTTGTGAAACTCCACATAATGTCTCTCTGACTGACTGTCTGTCTGTCAGTGTGTTAGTAGTAGCATGGGTGTACCTGCATGTAATTTACAAAATGGGCCTTGGAATTGTTGGGGAATCAACGAGGGAACAATTTCATTCTTGTGCAAGTAATACACTAAAACATTCACATTGTTAAAGACACATGTAAATCTAAGCAAGACAGGATAAAATGCCTCTTTTCACTTCCTGTTCAGCTCCAACTTCTGCCTTATCACCTGGGAGTAAGCCATGTTAATGTTACTATAAAGCCTCCTGGGTCTTTTACTATCTCTTGCCATGTCCATATATTGTCACATTTACCTTTCTTTAAAAGTAAATAATGGGGACACTATTTATATTAGCCTACTTTCTTAAAGGTTTCATATGCCCATATCCAAGATCCTACCACATTCCTTAGACTTCATATTCTATGGTATACCTCGATTTCATTTTATTTCCTTTTGATTTGTATTTGGCAAATTTCAGCTGATATAAACCATGTACTTTCCTCAACCGTGTTTCTCTTACTTTGTTTTCCTTTTAGGTATATGCATTACAGGAAATATTTATACATTAAATAATTTTGATCTTCATATATTCACTTGCAAAGGTTTTCCTTCAGTAACCTAAAAGACATTTTTGTTTTGTTTCATCAAAATTTCAAAGAGGCTAGCATAGTTATTCACACCTGCACTCATTGTACACAAGAAGCTGAGGCAGGATTGTGATGAGTTTGAAGTCAGCTGGGCTGTAACGTGAGTTCCAGGCCAGCCTGAGCAACAGAACGAGACCCTCAAGAAACCAAACTCTTATTCCACAAGGGGCCAAAAAACCCAGCTTTCAGAAAATTTATAGGCTACAGGCAATGGTGCTATCTGCAACCCCAGCATTCAGAAGCCCTGGGCAGAGGGATCTCACGTTTTAGGGCAGTTGAGACATTGTCTCAAATACAAAACAAAACAAAACCCAAACCCAAACAAAAACTCTCAAATGGGGAATTCCATGCTAAAATACCTTTCTAGGTTTATATTTTAAAGTTAGCCCTTTGAATGGATTCCATCCTTCCATCTCCCTCTTTATTAGCTTAGTGCTTTTCATTGCTCCATTGCTTCCTCTAGGGATTAGATTATAGGCCATTGGTTCACTAAGTACTTATGCATAGTACTTTTGTAGTTCTCAGAATGCTCCAGAATGTTGGAGCACTTCAATTCCTTTATTTTCAGCTACATTCATGCAATTGTCCTAGTTAATTTGAAATGACACAACTTGTCATGTTATGTGAATATATAACATTTATTTAGATCTGTCATCTATCAATCACTGATCTATCATCCATCTATCCATCTGTCTTTTAACTATGCATATGCATCTATTTATCTGCCATCATCTGTCACCTCTCTTTCATCTATTATCTATCAATTTTTCTACATAACTATCATCATCTACTTGTACATCAATCATTATCTTGTCTTATTTTTTCTTCTATTTCTCTCACCTTCTATTTGAAAATATTTTCTTCATACCTGAGGAGCCCTTAATAGTATTTCGTGAAATGTGTTTCTGTTTGTAATGAATATTCCAACATTTTTAAAATTATAAGCCAAGTGTGACAGTGCACACAAATAATTGCAGCACTGTGGAGGCTGAGACAGGACAATTACCATTGGTGTGAAGCACTGTGGCCTACATAGTGAGCTCCAGACCATCCTGAGCTACATAATGAGACCATCTGTCTCAACAACAACAAAAATAAAATTTATCACTGACATAAAAACATAATATTAATGGGATAATGGGATACTCTGCACCATACATACCGGTGTAATATTTAAATCAGGCCAAACATTTATCATTTCTTTATGGAGAATGATCTAAAATCCTTTCTTGGGCTGGAGAGATGGCTTAGCAGTTAAGCACTTGCCTGTGAAGCCTAAGGACCCTGGTTTGAGGCTCGATTCCCCAGGACCCATGTTAGCCAGATGCACAAGGGGGCGCATGCATCTGGAGTTTGTTTGCAGTGACTGGAGGTCCTGGCACACCCATTCATTCTCTTTCTCTGCCTCTTTCTCTCTCTGTCTGTCACTCTCAAATAAATAAATAAACATAAATTTAAAATAAAATAAAATCCTTTGTTGTAGCTTTTGAAATATGCAATACATTATAGTTAACCACAAAGTCCCTGCTGCACAATATCACATCAGAATTAGTTGATTCTATCAAACTATAGCTTATTCCATTGATAAATATTTCCTATCCCTCTCTTTTCTATTCTCCCTAGACCTTGTTAAATGCCATTTCTACTCTCTGTGTCTATAAGATCGACTGTTTTTATTAGATTCTACACATACCTGAGATCACTTGGGACTTATCTTGAGTTCTTGGTTTATTTCATTTATGATTTCCAGTTCCATCCATGTTTTTGCAAGTAACAGTATTCCACTCTTTTGTAGCTGTGTAATATTCTGTTGTTTAGTACAGTAGCTGTATTCCACTCTTGTTTGTGCCCTTTCAATATTCTATTGTTTATCATAGTAACAGTATTCCACTCTTGTACCGTGTAATGTTCTATTGTTTACCACAGTAACAGTATTCCACTCTTATTTGTGGCCATGTGATATTCTATTATCTCAGTAAGAGTATTTCACTCTTGTTTGTAGCAGTGACTATCCTATTGTTTATCAAAGTAAAAATCCTTCGACTTTACAGGGGAATATGAACCATGGCTTTTTATCCATTCATCAACCACAGTTGTTGCCATGGTTTAACCAATGCGAATCTCATTATGTGAGTATGGGGTGTGAGGTCTGGACATACTGACTTAGCGTACTTTAGATATATTCCCAGGAGTGGAACTACCGATGGTTGCATTTTGAGTTTCCCAAAGAGCCTCCATGTTCTTTTTCATCATATCCATGCTTACAAATGTACATTCTTGCAATAGTAAGAAAGGACTCACTTTTCTCCATATCCTCACCAGTACTTGTAATAGTAGTCTTTTTTGAGAGCAGACATTATTACCACAGTGATGTGGACTTGGTTAGCATTTCCCCAACAGTTAATGAGGGTGAGATTTATTCATACAAGACCTGTTGGACATTTGTGTGTCTCTCTCTCTCTCTCTCTCTCTCTCTCTCTCTCTCTCTCTCTCTCTCTTCAAATGTCGACTTAGATTGATAGGCCACTTTTTTAAAAAAATATTTATTTGAGAGGGACAGAGAGAGAAAGAGGCAGGGGGGGGGGAGAGAATAAATGGGCATGCCAGGGCCTTCAGCCACTGCAAACGAACTCCAGACACATGCGCTCCCTTGTGTATCTGGCTAACGTGGGTCCTGGGGAATTAAACCTCCAACCAGGGTCCTTAGGCTTCACAGGCAAGCACTTAACTTTAACTGCTAAACCATCTCTTGCTAAGCCATCTCTCCAGCCTGATAGGCCACCTTTTAATTTTGTTATTTATTTATTTATGCCAGTAGAAATTTTTCACGGAATTGGCTTACTTTTTTGTCCAGGAGACATTTTTAAAAATTCCATTATTGAGGGACATTTTTGTTCATTGTGGGATTCTAGGTTGACAATCATTTTCTCAGGACAATTTAAAGTTGCTTTCTTGTCTTCTGCTGTCTTACTTTCTGTTGCAAAGTCAGTTGTCAGTCAATGTTTTGTTGCTTCTCTGAAGCAAATGTCTTTTTCTTGATGTTTAAAATTCCTTCCTCTGCCCTTTATTTTGTAAATTCACTATGAAGTAGTAGGTAAGGGATTTATTCAGATTGGGGGTTAACAGTTGATTTTTTTGGTTTGTTTGTTTTCTTTTTCCTTCCTTCCTTCCTTCCTTCCTTCCTTCCTTCCTTCCTTCCTTCCTTCCTTTCTTTTTCTCTTTCTCTTTTTTTTTTTTTTTAAGAGAGAGAGAATTGGCCACTAAGCTATCTCTGTAGTTCCACAGTTATTTTTAATCTGAATACCAGTTTTGGAAATTTTTGTAAAATTTATTTCCAACATTGTTTCTCTCTCTGGAATGATTTCCATCATCTCTGAGGCACTCTTTTTTGTTATATCTGTATTCCCTCACATTGTCTGTGTTTGCCATACTTTTTCATTTCCATGTTTTATTTTAGAGATGTTCTTGTATCATATTTTCAAGTTTACCAGTTTTACATTTTTGGTGATCACAGATTTGTTGTTAGATGCATACCTTTGGTTCTTACATCAATTAATGTTTTTGTCTATTTCAGAATCTCTACTTAACTTTATTAATTTCTTGTTCTCTGCTTAAATTTTATATCCTTTTTTTTTTTTTTTTCAAGAGCAGCTCTTTTTTCTAAAGCACAATTATTTGAATGTGAGTACTCCATCAGAGGAATACTGGCAGTCTGTTTGTATTTTCTGTGCCTGGTGATTTTTAATGTGTGACAGATATTGGCTATGGGAAAATTGTTGATATGATCTGAAATGTAGTATAATTTTGTTTTAGTTTACAGGAAGTTAGCATTATGCATGGTTAGTTAAATACACCAGAAATGAATATAATCTGAAACTGATGTTCAGTCCACAGAAGGGATGACTCTCAAAAATGTGGTCCTTGGAGTCCAGTGCATAAATTTTGAGATTAACTATGTCTTCTCCTCACTTTTAAATTTGCTCTGTTAGCTCCCAGTATGTACCAAGGTTTTGACTCTGACTTTCTATGTGTTTTAGCCACTGTTTTAAAATTGACAGATGTCTACAGGTAGAAAAAGCACTGCTAAATGACAGGCTTACCTCTTGGATTCATATTTATTCTGATTTTATTATCTGAACTTGCAAATACTTAAGATGTTAAAAAAAGTCATACTCTACTTTTCTAGTTGTTCTTATACTATGAGAGCATATGATAGTATGAACTATGATTGCCACTGGGTGAAATGATTCTTTAATAAATAGGACTTATTTTGAAATTTGATGGGTGATAGAAATCTGACCTATTTAAGTAGACATGCAGCCAATGATCCAAATTCACGCTAAATGCTACTTTAACTAAGTACTCATGTATGCCATGTACTGAAAATGTAGACACACATTAGTTCAATTCTCAATTTCACTGTCATAAAGAATATACAGTAATAATCCAAAGGTGGTAGAGTGAGACAGTCAGAGGACACTGGGTAAAGTGTGGACTCTTCATTTTCAAGGTCAATTATGAAGAGCCTACATCCCCTTTCTCTTAGTCTCCTGCCTTCCTCATTCTGTCCTGAGGAAGCCAATGACAACCCAGAGCCCACTGGGCAATACACCATGATTCTCTCTTCTCCTCCTCTGAGCTCCCATTCCTTAATCTCACCTGCAAAGTTTTGACACTCAGGTTATGTTCAAACTCCTTCTCAGAACTGGCACACAGTTTTACCATCAAATGTCCAGCTACCATTCAAATATGCAATTTTCCCCGTAAACTGTTTTGTGTTTGTATCATGTTGTGTGGTTTGAAGTGCTGCATATCAGCCTGTTTTCGTTCCCATAAGAAAATGTTCAAGGCAGACTAGCTGTCAAGAAGAGAGGTTAGTAGAGCACATAGCTCTAGAGATGTGGTGACAGGCAGCTTAGACGCAGCTGGTCGAGGTCTTGGTGGGGAAGCTCAGCAGGAGCATGGGTGGGGGAAGGGAGACCTCCTGAAAGAAGAAGTCAGAGAAAACTCGAGTTTCCCAGTCTCTTCTGAGGGGACTCTCCATAGGCCCCACCATTTTGTACTATTTATTTATTTTCTAGTTGGTATTTAGAGATCTAGGTGTCATTTCTTCTGGCATTTTCAAAAGCATCTTGATTCTCATCTCACTCTTCCAAATCCATCTGTCCCCTATTTTCTCTCTCCCAAATCCTCTTCCCTTCTGTGTTTGCATGAACTTCTCCCCTTACCTCACCTTCCTTTCTGCTCATCTTTTCATGTTTGCTCTTGGATACCAGTTTATCTTTATAAGTCTTACCCATATTTGCTTCCCATAGCTAGGATCCACCTATCAGAGAGACCATGCAGTTCATCACTATTACAATCTAGGATCTGTATGTCAGAGAGAACATGCAATTTGGGGCTTTCTGAGTTTGGGTCACTTTACTTAATATAAATCTATTTTCACGAGCATTTCATTTTTCTATCTTGCGGAATAGAATTCCATAGTATGTACATACCACCTTTCATTAGCCATTTATCTGTCAGTGTCCCTCGGGGCCACTCAAATTGTTAGCTACTGCACCTTTAAGACCCTGTGGGTCCTCCCACACCACACTGCCAACAAGCTTCCACCCATGGACGGCTGACCGTTGCTGTAATAGAAAATGCTCTGGAGTCACATCATTTTAATGTGTACATTCACCCTAAACATATTTTATTTCCTTGTAATTTACTTGTTAAAGATTCCACAACTTCTAGACAATGGAATCTCAGGTGACCAGGTTTGCTAATCTTTTTGCTACCACTCCACATGTCTCTACACCCTGCACACCCAGCAACAAATATTTATTGTTAGGACAATGACTAGAATACTCAGCAACTCACAGGTCAAGCACCGATGATTCACAGATGGATTTCTTCAAGTTTACTAGAAAACAAATAATGTTTGCTTCCTCTCTTTTGATGGTTTTCAGCCATTGTTCATTATTGTCTTTATCTATTATTTCATTTGTAGCTGAAAAATTGGGATATTCTACTTCATTTGTTTTTAGGGGGTTATTTATGAACTGGGTGCTGCTAAGAGAAAAGCAGGACATTTCTGGTTTGTTCTAAGCCTCTATGATTAGGGACAAAACTCAGTTCTGTCACTGTTATCTGACTTGAATGCTTATCTGACAATTAAGTCTGCAATGTTTATGTGGTTGTCATACCGCCCTTTATTGCTCTAAAGCACTAAGATCCACACAGATAATCAAACAACAGTACAACAGGTTGCTCCCACCTTCTATCAACAGTTGCTGGGCTGGACACATGGCTTAGGGGTTAAGATACTTGCCTGCAAAGCCAAAGGACCCAGGTTTGATTCTACAGGACCTATGTAAGCCAGATGCACAAGGTGTCACATGTGTCTGGAGTTCATTTGCAGTGGCTAGAGGCCCTGGCACTCCCATTATCTCTCCCCCTTTCTCCCTAAATAAAAAAAATATAAAAAATAAACAACAAAAACAATTAGCCAGCTTGGTGGCACAAGCCTTTAATCCCAGCACTTGGGAGGCATATATATAGTTGTTAAAACAGAAAGTTCTCAAATGCCATAAAATTGTGTAACATGGTGCTTGTTTTGCCATTCTGTTAAAATTCTATGCTTTATCACATTTCTGAAGACTCAGGTTTCTTTCCTTAAAGACCTTCTATCATCCTGATAAGCTTGGGGAAACACAGCAATGGACATTGACAGAGCCAATCTCTGTCAACTTCATCCATGTTATCTTTCCAGGAACACACACGCCACTCATGTAGATCCTCCCAATACTGAGAGATGTGCTTGTTGAGGGAACAAAGGGAAAGTACTTCTGAAACCTGTTCTTAATGCCCACACATCTACGGATGCCACTGTTCAAACCAATATCAGTCCCCAAAGTTTTGTGACAGACAGAGTAGGGTTGGTTATATTCCAAACTGACCATTATTACAACATTGCACTATGTGATATAATTCTGAAATGGAAACACTCTTGGTGAGGCTTCTCAAGTGATGCTTAATTTAAACCACAGTGTGAGGAGACTGTTAAGAAGAAACGTGAAGCAAATTCAGGGCAGGTGATGTCTGTATTTAACTCATCTCACCATGAAGAGGTCTATATTCAGACAACTACTTGAGTGTAGGGAAAATAGTGAAGACGGATGAGTTTTTGAAGTAAGCAAATTATAAATTCTGTAGTAACAATATTCAGGAGGACACGATCACTGCATGTGCCATCTTCTGAGATGCTACTGTGTGAGGAGAGGAAGCAGGATGGCGTGGACATCATCTGCACTGTTGCACTGATGACTGTGCCTGTCCCTCACAGTGTAGGAACTCATGTCTCTTAGAGGGAATGAGAACCTACCGGAGACCTTTGTCTGGAATCTTCTTTCTCCTTAAGATACCTTACCACTTAGGACCCATTCTGAGCAATTGCAAACATGTGATTATGTATAAGACTGCTTCAAAGTGTCTCTAGGTAGACCCTTTACTAGAGAACCTTGTCCTATGGGCTGTCAGCTCATTGTTTATTTAGTAATAACTGAGGGACAACTGTGTTCTGCATGATGCCATAGGGTATCACATGCCAAAGAAAAGCAACCAATCAACCTTGGGGAAATTATTATGGAGTTGTGTTGGCTTTTCAACCACTGGGAACTGATTAGAAAAGTGTACAGCACCTTTTTTTTTTTCACACTGAAGGTTCATGTGTCCATTGGTGTAATGGTAGACAAGATCCGGCAAGAGGCCAGTGGAACTAAAAATCAGAGTGTGAACAGACAGTGTCCAATTCAGGTAGGTTTTCTTCATTGAGAAATTAACATTGGAATTGTGCCCTAAAATGGATTGGGAAAGGTTATATTAAATGAGGTAACCCAGGCTCAATCTCATGTTCTTTCTCATATATAGACCCTCATACATAGACCACGAGTATGGACAATGGATTGAGATAGGAGATATTGAGACAGGCACCAGAGGTGATGAAAAGGGTGTGTGTGTAGGTGGGAGGGGGCAAAAGGAAACATGTAGTGTGAAAGCAAAAAGTGGGAGAAGGGCACAAGGGGAGAGGAGGGTAGAAGGGAAATATCAAAATTTGTTTGAAATAAAACATAGTGAAACCTACTTTTTATATGCTAATAAATATAAATAAATTTAAAAAATGAGTACACTGAAAATGCAAGCAAAATTGGAAGAGCTGTAGCTAGATGTATTCATCTCATTTTTGCTGATTTTATTTGCATAAAGAAATACATACCCATTCAATGTGACTGTGGAGTAATCCATAAATTCTTGAAGTATCTATGATTAACAATGCTCCTTCTGCCCAAAGACAGCTTATTTTCTTAATCCAAAACTCACTTGACATAATTATGTTTTTGCACACCACTAGTTGGTTCTATTAACACTTGAATAATCTTGACAGGAAGTTGCTCTGAGCAGTTCAAACCAGACTCAGCTCAGCCTGTGGTAGGTGAGTGATGGCAGGAGCTGGTTCCATTCAGATACAAGACTTACCTCTGTGCCTATCACAACCTCTGTCCTCGAGGAGTGGAACATGAAGTCGTACAATCTGTAGTGTTGAAATAAGCTGAAATACAAAATAAATGTGCAACTGTCATCAATTTATTTCAGGAAACTGAGAAAATACCTCAAAGTATTACTGAAGGAAAAGGCATATGGGCCAAGGTAGAGATATTTGACATCAGAATAAAATGTGCTCCCCTCTTTATTCCAGAGAGATTTAAGTTTTGCTTTTGGACACATTGGCAGTTTAATTTAGGACCTAGAATGGCACCAGCACATCTATCTAAGAGGAAGGGGTGTGTCTGGGGTAAGGAGACAGATTGCACAGGAACATTTTTCAGCATCTAGCCCAGTGAAGCCTCATTCCTAGCTGGCCTTCAGAGTCCGGTGATTTCTATGCCTCACTCTAGACTACACTCAAGTTTCTTTTGGTCTGAAGGGCACTGGGCCACAGTCTACTTCAGAATCAATGACTTCTTGTATTGCCAAGCTATTTCAAGATTTGGTGTGGCCTCAAATCCATTTAGAAGATGTCTGACTTTTCTGTAGAATTATCCATCAGAGATCACAGAGTGGAATAAGTTTAAGACTCAATATTTCCTTTCTTCCCATATGAAAACTAGGTGCTACATGAATATATGCCACAAAGAGCTACAGAACAGGGATGCCTGAAAATAAATATTCTTGGTGAGTGAAACATCTCAGCCACATATCGCTGAGGTTTTTTTTTTTTTTTTTGCATTTTTACTGAAGGACTGACTTGTAATATCCTGTTTGTGATAATATTTGAATTTTTCTAATTCTCTTCCTGCTGGTTGGGAAAATTAATAGACTCATAATACAGCAAAATGCCCAAGAATAAAAAAAATGTCTTACTGGTTTCTCTTTCACTCTGGTGCCTTTTGCTATTTAAGAAAATTGATTTTAATATAACTGAGAAATTAACATTTGCCAAATGTAGCTACAGAGCATGTATAATAATGGCTTCTCCTGAACGCTGTAATGGATCACAGTTTCAATTCATTTGAAATCAATGAAGGAATCCTTAGGCAGCTGGGTCCCTGTGAGTTACACTGGCCCTTGTGCTTACCACCACCACGTGCCATTAAAAAGGGACGGGTGTGTGGGCTCAGTCATAGTTTTCTTTCTTTTTATTCCCCCTCAGACCTTGCATACTTGAATTACTCATCAGCATTCACAAAACTAACTTAGCTTTTGACATCACTTTGATTTGCTGGCTAGGAAAATGCATTAGGATCACTGATGTTTGGTATTTCATTGAAGCAAAAAGAAGGTAAATTCTCCCTCCCTCCTTTGAGCTGGTGACATACAGCAAGTTCTATCAGGCTTGTGATAGCTGATTTGGGTGCAAAGATTCAAGGTTCTGTTCGAAAGAGCTTGTCATTCTCCAAAGGAACTAGAATGACATTCTCCTTTTCCCCTCCCACACAAAGAACCAGTTCTTGAATTTTCCACTCAGCCATCCATAATTATTCAGCCCTAACTTCATCATTCCCCATAGGAGCTAGCCAGCCCCATGGATGCAGGTAGTGAACTTCAACCCACAAGAGCGCATCCGTGACTTGGGTGCAGGGTCAACCCCAGCAGGTTGGAGGAAAGGTCAGGGCAGGATGTGCGTGGACCTGTGGGAAGGAGCCTAAGGAGGCTCTTACTCTGGGGTATACCAGGCCCTGTGTGCCCACCATCACCCGCCAGCTTCTCCAGGAGCCGGTGGGACGAGGGAGCTGCTCGCCTTGGGTTTCCTGGCTGACCCGGGCTTCTACGCCTGCTCTTACCCCACTTCCTCGCCTTAACCCCCGCTCTGTTTCTCTCCCTCCAACTCTGGACCCCACTGTGCCATCTTGGCATAGTGCTGCCCACTCTCCTGGTTTAATTCTACAAGGATGCTATCTGAGATGCCTCACACGGAACCAGCCTGTTGTTTTTCCTCTCATTCTGCTTTTTAAAATTTTAATTTTTCTGTTGTTGTTATTGTGGGTTTTTTTGAGTATGGTCTCACTTTAGCCCACACTGACCTGGAATTCACTCTGTAGTCTCAGGATGGCCTTGAACTCATGGTGGTCCTCCTACCTCTGCATCCCAATTGCTGGGATTAAAGGTGCGCACCACCATGCCCAGCTTTTAAATATATATATTATGCAACTGGTTTTATGTGGGTACTGGGAAATTGAACCTGGAACTTTAGGCTTTACAAGCAAGTGCCTTAGCTGCTGAGCCATCTCTCCAGCCCAGGGGTTCTGAAGCCCTGATAGACAAGAAGATCCTGTGACACAACTTCACACCCAGGTCTACATTTTCAGTCCCTTCCTCCCTACACATATGGAACTTACTTTGTTGTAAATGATAAGATAAGTACTGTGTCTTTCAGTGAGATATTTCATTAGAAAATATGTTTATTGCATCATATTGAATGTCATTATTTAAAAAATTGTATCACACACCATTAACAAACCATGCCAGAGCTCAGTATATAAACTTCATCATATTAAATACACTAATATTTATAAAGCTTCCAGACTACAACCAGGACCCTTGCCAAGTAAATCATGAGCATGTTTAGGGTATCACTTGGCACTCTTTATTGCAGAATGTTAATTTTGAATGTTGGAAAATACTGGAGTTTATAGCAGCAGAGGAATGAAGATCCTGTACAGAAACTCCCAGTTAAGCAAGGGAAAGATATTTTACCTACTCTTGTTTGAATATCTGAAAATTCTAAAAATACCTCTTTGGAGAGATGCATGACTCTGCTGCGCACTTAGTGACAGACTCCATGAAAACACAGGTTTACAAACTCACCAAAGGAGAGTCGCTGCAACTAAAATACTTTCCCCCACCCACCACCATTTTCTAAGTTGAGAAAGAAAGAGAGAGAAAGAGACTTAATGAGTTAAAGTTGCCAATGTTTCAAAATAATTTTAGGCTGCATAATTTTCTTTCTTCCCTCCCTTCTTTCTTCCTTCCTTTTGCTCCTTCCTCTCTTCCTTCTTTTCCTGGAGATTAAATCTACAGCCTCATGCATGTCAGGCAAGCACTTTACCACTGAGCTATATCCTTAGCCTACATTTTAGTTTTTAGTTTGAGATAAAGGCTCACTAAATTGTTCAGGCTGATCTTGAACTCACTCTGTAGTCCAGGCAGGCCTTGAAACTTGTGATCTTTCTAACTCAGCCTCCTGAGAAGCTGGGATTAAAGGCCTATACTGTCAGTAAAATGTATTCAATTTCTGATACAAATCACTTAAACTTTTAAACAGAAATGACCATTGCTCTTTAAAATATAAATGTCAGTAGTTGGAAAGATCATGCACCTATAGTATAGAACCTATTATACCTTTAATTAAATAATTACTAGGAAGAATATTTTATTAATTACCTACTTGTTGTGAGGCTGGAGATATGTCTAAGCAATTAGAGGAAGGTGCTTGCAAAGCCTACACAGGTTCAATTCTCCAGTACCTATGTAAAGCCAGATGTATAAAGTGGTGTGTGCATCTAGAGTTCATTTGCAGAGACAGGAGACTCTGGCATGCCCATTTGCTCTCTCTCTCTCGCACACAGACTCTCACTATTTCTCAAGAAAATAAATATATTTTTTTAAAAAATTAGTTAGTGGTAAGACCCTACTGCTGAAGACACCATATGAGGTTGACACATAAAATGGAATGACATGGCTAGAAGCTGGAAGAGAGTTAGTCCCCAGATAGTCAGTGCGTCTAGTGCCAGAAGGTGCTACATGGGTGACTGGGGGAAAATGACCAATATCTGTCCAAGCAACTCATGGATGAACCTACTTAGCAGCAAATAACCTGTCGTGAAACTCACACAAGTGCATTAGTGGTGCACGGCCATGGTGGGGAACCAACTGCTTTTGATTTGGCTAACTGATCTGCTCAGTGGAACAGGACCCATAGCGGGAGCTGGGAAACAAGTCAGAACCACATCCAAACATGAGGCCGCTCTCTAGTATCTGCCACCAATCGTGGGCTACAAGAGGGCCTACACCTATTAAATTCCCTATAAAATATAAGGGTTATCCAATTTGTCTGGTGCAACTTTACTCTCTGTTGGAGAATCTGCTTCTCTTTTTCAGAAAGACACAGATCCTAAGGAGAGAACCACCCCATCATACCTCAAAAGAGCCCCAGCTGAAACTAAGAATAATTGGCAAAACAAGCAAGGGTGCTGTTTTCTGGGTGAACCAGGTACCAGCACAAGGGTGAAGGAGATTGACACAGAGAATAATCAACTCCTACCAAATCAGATATCCAGAGACACAGAGACTCCCAACACCTCAGCACTGAAGCAGATCAAAAATGACCCCAATGTGGCTCAGGGAAATTTTGCAGAAGAGGGGATGGAAAGAATGTCAGAGCCACACGTTGGGTCATGATATGCAGAGACATTTATCCTACCTATAACTGTGGGCTAACTCCACAATGCATGACCCATATACCTCAACAAGGAGGGGCCAGGGGGAGGGGGGAGGACATGGATGAGCTTAACAATGGTACCAACTTAACTGTATTCACCAAGTACAAAACTAATTAGTAAATAATTAATAAATTAAAATAATAATAATAATACTAAATTAGAAAATGATTTTTGCTACAGACTCAGAGAATAAAGATATTCTTAGATAATGTGATACAATGCTGGATGAAACCTCAAGGGTCAGTGACAACCCCTCTTTGAGACAGCATCTTTTGCCAAAATATTCAATGTCTTGTGAGTAATTAGATGGAAGATTTGAGCATTATTTACTTATTGGCTGCATTAATAATTGCATAAATTCTATAAACATCTGACTTTTTGTTACAACTGAATTATTTTTAAAGACATTTTCTAGAAGACATGAAATGAAAATTAAATGTGACTAAAAAAAAAGTCCATACCTTATTTTTAAGTAATCAATGATTGCATTGGCTTGTTTCACATCAAAGATAGGCCAGTCCTTCTTCTTTTGTGCATGGTTTGGTCCGATTTCAGCCATAACTTCCCCAAGCCATTTGATGCTATCTTCCAAGGACATATGGAGGTCTGAAATTCAATCCAAGGAATTCTTATGAGTTACTTTAATGGATGTTTTGGGATTAAAGTAATTCAAGGTGCCCTAAATGTGCTAAATTTTACTTTGTTCAGCAGTTGTGAGGACTGATGGTGAAACTCTTGTTTCTTCATAACAAGTTAGTAATTTCTGTGTGAACTCATGGCAGCCAACACTGTAAATTATCACACTGACACCCAGTTGTCTGAGGAATGTCTGCTTCCATTTTAAGAAGCCAACAACAACAACAAAATCCAAAAAGTCTATCTCAACATTATTTACAAATAGAAAAGTGAATCTTAAAGGGAAAGTTAGGGAAGAAAGGATGTATAAAACTTACAGAAGGGGCTAGAGAGAGGGCTTAGCAGTTAAGGCACTTGCCTGCAAAGCTAAATGACCCAAGTTTGATTCTTCAGTACCCACAAAAAGCCCGATGCTCAAAGTGATGCACGCATCTGGAGTTCATTGCCACTTCTGGAGGCCCTGGCATGACCATTCTTTATGCCTTTCTCTCTTCTCTCTTTCTCTCTGCTTGCAAATAAATAAAAATATCTTTTAAAAAATTAAGAAAAGCTGGCTGATGTGTCTGGTGAGGAAGAGTGAGATGGTATGTTCAGGCCCTGCAGAAGGAGGTGCTGAGCTCAGCTGAGAGGAAAAAATGAGTCAAGCTCATTGACACTTGGCTTATCCACTCATTATTATGTGGCAGATTGGGCTAGGGGCTTCCTAGAAATCTGATATGCAAATTTTTATATAAAATATCAAGGTATCTTTTCCCCTTTATCTGTTTTCTTTATCCTTTTTTTTTTTTTTTGAGGTAGGGTCTCACTCTGTAGCGTGCACTGTCTTGAATTCACTATGTAGACCAGGCTGGTCTGTAACTCATGGCAATCTACCTGCCTCAGCCTCCCGAGTGCTGGAATTATGATGCATTTATTTATTTATTTGAGAGTGACAGAGAAAGAGACAGATATAGAGAGACAGAGAATGGGTGTGCCAAGGCTTCCAGCCACTGCAAACGAACTCCAGATGCATGTGCCCCCTTGTGCATCTGGCTAACATGGGTTCTGGGGAATCAATCCTTGAACCGGGGTCCTTCACAGGCAAGCTCTTAGCCACTATGCCATTTCTCCAGAGTTCTAGAATTATAAACATGTCACCATACAGGGCTTTCCATGAAAACTTTTAACACAAAACTTTAAAACAAATATTATTCTCCTTTCCACGGTGACAGACAAGTAGTGGTGTGACCCGTGTCTCCAATGTCTGCCTAATGAATCTGGAAGTTGGACGAAAGTGCATAAAGAATGACAAACTTCTGTCCCCCACCCCAATGGACATCTTGGTGGTTTTAGACTACCCTTAACACCCAACACAAGCAATAACGGCACACACACATTCATGCTATCTTCCCTGGCATTTTTCCAACTGAAAGAGAAGCTGACAAATTCAAAAATCTTAGACTTTAGTTTCAGTGTCTATAAGGAAAATATTGACTTCTGCTGTTATTTTAAAAAGTTTTGTTTTTATTTATATATTTATTAGAGACAGAAAGGGAGAAGGAGAGAGAAAGCTTGAGAGAGAGAATGGGTGTGCACTGCAAATGAACTCCAAATGCATGCACCATCTTGTGCATCTGGTTTACGCGGATCCTGGGAAATTGAACTCTGGGTTTCTTTGGCTTTGCAGGCAAGTGTCTTAACCACTAAGCAATGTCTCCAGCCTTGATTGTTTTTATTTATTATGCTTATTTTTCTTGTGGTCTACAAAATATTTTTTGCAATTTACACACTGGCTCTTCCTCTCCTCTTGGAGGATGAGCACAGGCGACAGAAGTCTCGAGACACGCTTAGTTGTCAGTGGCGGCATGTTTGGAAACAAAACCATGGAGGCTGGAGCAGGGGGTCTGAGCTGGCTGTTGGGGTGGGGGTGCTATCAGTCTGGGCCTGAGTGGGAGTCTGAGGGGACTGAGTTTGTGTTCGTCCATAGGAACACTGCCAACCAGAGTTCCAGCTCTCTCAGGAAACCATTGGTTAATGTTCTCCTCCTTGTAATAGAACCAATTGCTGGGTGGAGAATGGATGGAGATGAATATAAGCTTTGAGCATCTGCACTGATTTGTTGGCCCAGCCACTTCCAGAAGAGCTGGCTTATGCAGCCATTTTTCTCTCTCTGCGATGCACATCTGATATGCCCAAAATACCAAAATTACTCATAAAATTATAGTGAATTAAAATTGGTAGAAATATGTTACACATAAACAATAGCCTACAACTTGTTTGGTCTAAATTGCCTTATCCTCATAGAAATTAGAAACATAAAATGGTGTAATAACTAGTGACTTCCTGAATCCTGCACTCACTGTGCCTGGCACTGGGTGGATCCCTAGAAAACATGGACCACATAGACTATGCTAGAATATACTTCTCTTCCATTCACCAGCATTTCTTATTTGATCCTATCTTCCCACCAGATATTTTTATCTATTGTTTTTCATTTTTATGAACTTCCACATGACAGGAAGTCTTTGTTCTGTAATCCCATGTGGAATTCAGCTCCATGGTGCATTTCTCTTTCTATACTAACCTTTTAAAAAAATAGTTGAAGTTCAGAAATAAAATCAATGTATTAGATAAGAGCAATTCATAAATGTGTAGAAAGCCAGAACTGTCTTATTAATAAATTGTTTTAATTGCAGATGAAGAGAAAGAAAAATCTTAGATAATTGATTGTAATTCCAGATAAAATCATACTTATCAGATACAGAAATACATTGATAAAACTATTTCCTTATAGTGAAATATAACTGAATCTTTAAAATTTTTTTTCTATGTCTTATGTGTTTCTATAGATAATTGCTGTGAAAATTAGGGAAGTTATCATTCCACATATCTAACTGAAATATTTGCTCTTTTAAAAAAATCACATTCAGTGATATGATTATGAGAAATTAAACCACATAAGTAGCAATGCTGCTAGAAATAAAA
This sequence comes from Jaculus jaculus, assembly GCF_020740685.1. Taxonomy (NCBI): domain Eukaryota; kingdom Metazoa; phylum Chordata; class Mammalia; order Rodentia; family Dipodidae; genus Jaculus; species Jaculus jaculus. The sequence goes on along the minus strand of NC_059119.1, from coordinate 5,383,224 downwards.
CTTGTTCTTGAATATCTAAAGCAAGGGAAGAGAATTCCAGATTCATAATTAATGGAAAAACAGGAATGCAATGCAGAGGATACTTGCTAGATAGGTCACATCCTCTTGTTTTCTTTACCTACTTTTGTGGTTTAACTATGTCCACCATAGTCTTGAGTGCTTGTGATTAAGCTTCCTACTTATTCTAGTGGAGCCTTTGGGAGGTGGAGACTTGATAGAGGAAGTGTGTCTCCTGGGGCTGGATTTGGGGCTTTTTATAGTCCAGCCCATTTGCCATTGCAGCTGGCACAGACTACTTCCTGGAGCAGAGACAAGATGTGATATCCCAGATGCCTGCGTGCCATATGTTCCCCACCCTGTATGATGAAGCCTGCCCTTGACACCGTGAGCTAAAACAGACCCTCTGCTTCCATCAGCTGCTTCTGGTTGGGTGTTTTGACCCAGTGATCAGGAGGTCACTGCTATACCTGGAAAATAAGAATATGTGATTTCAAAATGGAAACAGTATTATAATGGCCCTATAGGAGAGATTGCTTAGTGGTTAAGGCACTTGCCTGCAAAGCAAAAGGACCGAGATTCAATTCCCCAGAACCCATGTAAGCCAGATACACAAGGTGGTGCATCCTTTTGGAGTTCATTTGCAGCAGCTGAAGGCCCTGGCACACCCATGCTCACTTGCTCTCTCTCTCTCTCTTTCTCTCACTCAATAAATAATAATAATAATAATAATAATAATAATAATAAAAGAAAATGCATTTGGAACTTCTAGGGCTAGTTACAAGGAATTACAAATGTATAAAGTGGAAATGTCTCTCAGATTTAGAATGCCCAGCTCATGAACACTTTCTTTCCTTGTTTTCTTGCTGCATGAGGATCACCCTGCTCAAAAGGCTTAGGATGGCTAAGCGTGTCTTCTCTTCTAGATTTTAACTGTTGCATGGATGAAGTATGGCAGGATTACTCTATGAGCAGACTGGTCACAAGACTTGCCTCAGCCCCTCCTGCCCACAGGCTCAGTTTCCCACATTCTTCTCCACAGGTAATTTGTTTTTGAGCTAGGTTCTCCCTGTGTAGACCAGGCCCATCTTGAGTGGTCAGTCCTCCGCCTCCAGCCTTCCAAGGGCTGGGATTCAGGTGTGTACCACCATCCCTGGCCCCACAGGCAATTGTGATAATTAAAGTTTTCTTTTTCTGTGTGCTTTCTATTGCGTCTCTGTGTACATATAAATAAATTTATATATTTGGACTTTTTTGTCTCTTACTCGAGTGATATGCAGTCTTCTTAGTAGGGGGCAAAAACTGCTTCATTTTTCCTCTTGATACCTACATCATAGCCCCTTATGTGGATAGATTAAATATCTATTAAAAAGTCTTGATTTCAGGACGGCTTTAGATATATTGAAAGGTTTCAAAATAAAATATCACAAACCTCCTTGGGTATTTAGAGGATGGATGGTGCTGAGTAAACTAAGTAGCATGTCTTTGGCAAGTTGATTAAGTGAATATGTGTTTTAAAAAGTATAAGTTGAGGATATATAAGTCAATAAAAATATGACTTGTATCTTTGCTATATTTGAAACGAAACCCATACTTTTAATTGAAGACATAATGAAGCCAGGAACTTTTAATTAAGAATACTGATTTATCAAGGCATGGTGGCTCATGCCTCTAATCCCAGAACCCAGAAAGCTGAAGTAGGAGGAACATTGTAAGTTCAAGGCCAGCTTGATCTACAGTGTGAGTTCTAGCTCAGCCTGGGCTAGAATGAGGCATTGCCTTGAAAAAAAAAAAAAAAAAAAAACCAGCAAGAAAAGAGAATATTAATCTAGATAGAAGAACAAGTTTTCTCTTCTTTGTTTGTGGAAATGGCTCAGTGGGTAAAAAGCATGTGTGAAGACATGAGGAATTCAGTTTGATTGCCAGCATCCACATAAAATTTGAGGCATGGTGGCACTTGTTGCGACCCCAGCACTGGGGAGGGGGGGCAGAGATAGGAGGCTCCTTGAAGCTTGCTGGGCTCTGATAAAAGGCAGAAACCCTGCCTCATAAAAATGAGATGGAGAGTGACTGAGGATAACACACATATTGACCTCTGGCATACACACACACACACACACACACACACACACCACACCACACCACACCACACAACAGCACACCACACCACACATATATTAAAAATTTCCTGCCATTTTAAAGGAGCGAAAGAACGTACTTACTCCTAAGATTATGAAGTAACATATCAAGTAAAGTCATAAACTTCGAAGACTGAAGGAGAGAAAAGTTCATTTCTTTTGCCCACAAAAATCCAGATGCATAATAATCTAACAGGATGGCATCCTTTAAACAAGTGTTAAGATTTTTGAAATCCAAAAATATGCCCAGTTTTCTGTAACAGACAGAAAAAGACAGACATTAAGTCATATCAATACTGAACTTCTACTTTAAGCTTTAAAAACAGACATTTTTCTTAAATATAAACTCTAGAAGGCTTTTTATCTAAAAGCATGTAACCATATTAGAACCCATAAGTTCAAAATAACTTAAAAGAGGGCAGGAGCGGCAAAGAAGGAGAGGAGCATGGTCCGCTTTTCTCCTCGATCTTACAGACCCATCTTTCGCACTTTTCTCTACTTCTTCTGTCTTCAACACCTGGTATTTCCTTTTCCTCTGGAATTCACCTTCTCATTCAATTAACTCTGCACAAGTATGTTTGCTTTATTCCTGAAAATATTCTGGAACTTGATTGTTGAGTGTTATGTCCTATTTTCCCCCTTTAAAGCACCCCAGTTATGTATATTTAATTAATTTTAAGTTATTTATTTGAGAGAGAGAGGCAAATAGACAGAGAAAGAGAGAAAGAAGGGGTGCACCAGGGCCTCCAGCCACTGCAAACACACTCCAGACGCATGTACCTCCTGTGCATCTAGCTTATGTGGGTCCTGGGGAATTGAATGAGGCTACACAGGCAAATGCCTTAACCACTAAGCCATCTCTCCAGCCACATTCTCTCTCTTCTTCTCCCTCCCTTTCTCTTTTTTTGTGACAAAGTCTCACGTAGCGTTAGCTGGCCTTCAACTTAATGTGTCGCCAAGGATGGCCACCTGGAACTTCGGATCCTCCTACATCAACTTTAGTCCTGCAACGACAGGTGAGTAAAACCACATTCAGTTTCCTTTCGACACAGAGCTTCCTATTTCCTATTTTCCAGCCTCTCCATATGTTTTCAGCAGCCATTTTTTCCTTGGATGGCTATAAATTTCTCCTCAAATTCTGTGTGATCTTTCTTTTCTTACTTTTTTTTTCTTTACATGTTTTATGACTTTTTGTTTTTCTTCCTTGAGCTTTGAAATCTCTCATGCTCTTGCTGTGATTGCCTCATAAGTTTGTTAAATTTATGATACAGCATCTGATCATATTTTGTGACTGTTCATGGCTCTATCTTCCTGGTGTCTTTTCTTCATCTGTCATTACTCTTTCCTAACCCTGTCCTCTCATGTGATCATTTCTTGCTGTGCCTCTGATGCATGTTTTTAGGTTATTAGTTATCTTTGAATAAAGTGAATTTTTGTCGCTGGCTAGCTGCCTTAAGAAATACACTAGAGGGCTGCAGAGATGTCTCAGCAGTTACGGTGCTTACCTGCAAAGACTAAGAACGCATGCTTGGATCTCCAGGTCCCTCACAGCCAGACACACAGCGACATGTGATGCTGTATGTGTGCCTCAAGGGGGCACACGTGTCGGAGTTCTTTCACCTTGGCTGAAGGCCCTGGTGCCCCTTCTATCTCTCTCTCTCTCCCTCTTTCTCTCAAAATAAATAAATAAATAAGTAAGTAAAAGTATTTTTTAAAAAAGAGGGCTGGAGGGATTGCTTAGTAGTTAAGGAACTTGCCCACAAAACCAAAGGACCCAAGACCTACATAAGCCAGATGCAGGTGGAGCATGTATTTGCAGTTTCTTTGCAATGGCTGGAGGCCCTGGCACACCCATTTTCTGTCTCTCTCTCTATATATATGTATGTATGTATGTATGTATGTATGTATGTATGCATGTGTGTGTATGTATACACACACACACACACACACACACACACACACACACATATGAAATACACACTAGGGCATGTCACAGACTGGTGTGCCTTACCTGTGTGAAGGATAGGTAGGCTCTCTTTACTTCCTGATAAACAGTTTACTTCCTGCCATGTAGTCAGCTCCCAGTGTGCCCACGCTGCTCCCACATCTGCAAGCTTGGTTGTTGGGATGATACTGAGTTATGGTGTGAGCCCATCTTGAGAACAGTGTCTATGTGTGCTACTAACTTCTCCTCCTGCCCTTGAGGTTGATCTGTAATGACTGTATTAGTTACCTTCTGGCCTTCCCTTTGCTGGGACAGACTCTGACAAAATCAGGTTGGGGCAGAAGAATTTATTTCAGCTCACAGCTCTGGGTGACCGTCCGTGTCCGTCACGCGGGGAGGCGAGACGGCAGGAGCTCGCGGCAGCTGCTCACCTCCAGCGTGGTGAGGAGGCAGAGTGGTGACGGCGGCTGCTCAGCTAGCGCTCCCCTTCGTACACTGTCCAGGACCCCCACCCATGGGATGGTACAACCGCAGTTAGGGGGCGAGTTCCACCTTAATTAACCTAATCAGCATCATCCCTCACAGGTGATTCTGGGTCCTGTTACGAGGACAGTAACATAGACCATCAGAACCTGCAGTCATGGTCACATGTCATGGCTTAGGCCTGTAGGGCTCTTGATTTTTGACAAAGGCAGAGCTGTATTTCTTTGCAGCTTATGTGTGCTTCTTGGGGTGAGGTTGCCAAAATTGTTGTAGAAATTCTCTGGAAAGATCACTCCAATACAGTGTGAGTGAAAGTAGAATTTATTACTCAGGGGCCAAAAAGCTTGAGGTAGCCCTCTAAAGAAGATTTGGCCCCTAGCTGAGATTTTATTTCCATTTTATAGTTTCCATAGCTGAGGGGAAGGCAATTTATATATCAATCTTTTCTGTAGTCAGGCCATCCTAAGAATTAACTCCATTTTACTTTGTTTTAGCCTAAACTGTCTTTCCTTCTTACCATCCCTTTGGGCCCTTTCTGGACAGTTCCTTCTTTGGGATTTTTTCAATCTGCTGACAGAGTTTTAGCTCCTCAGCAATTAACTCTCACAGTAACTCAGTGAGTCAGTTCAACTTTCAGCTTCTTTTCTACCACAGTATGACCCTGCCCTCTTCAAAAGTGGAGTCCTGTCATCATGCTACAATAAGTAGTGCAAGCAGAGCAATACACGAAATAGGATTTGCACAAGTTTGAGAACAAATAAAGCTTATGTTGACTTGTGCTTAATGTGCCAATGTCCACCTCATGTTCAGGTCTGTCATGGTAAGTTGCAAACGCAAACATAAGGTCTTAATGACTGTAAGCATTCATTTCATCTCAACCCCTCCCCATAATGCCATTTACAGCCAGTCAGCATATGAAATCTTTATATAGTAATTATTGTTCCATAGCGGCTCCTCTCCTAAATTATTTTCACATGGATGAAGGTCCTTTGTTTCTCTAGTACAAATATTAAAATGAGTAAATAACTTTGATTGCTACTGGCAGCCATCTTAGAATCACTTTCTACTGCATAGTTATGATTTAATACTATTTTTGAGTGGTATCAGGGATCAGATATTGTCACTGTCATTATATATAGTGTGCATGTGCTTGTATGTATTTCTGTATGAACACAATCTATATATGTATTTATATATGTATATATGTATACATATGTATATAAATATATATATCTTGAAGTCAAAATTAGCAATTTTACCTGTCATCTATGACTACACATTAGGATACATTTTATCAACTGTCCCACTTCACTGGTGTGAAAGAGACCTAAGAGAAGGGGTCTCCTCAGCCAAGCATCTTCATTTTGCCTTGTACATTATTTAGTTACATTTGTTTTATGATGTTTTATATAGAGTATTATGTAGTCCTTGGAGAAAGTCATCAAGAGTACACCTTCATTCACAAAGACTTGTGGTTCTCTTCAGGAGTAAATTTGTCCACCCTTGGAGCAAGTGGGACACTAGAAACACACTCAGGATGGACAGGGGCTGGGGACTGAGGTGACTTCTGTGATGGAGAGTATTTCAAGTCAGGGAGGGACATGCAGACCCAACAGTGCTGGGACAACTGTCTGTTCACATGGAAAACAAAACTCTACCCACCTGACACATCAAAATCCAGGTAGAATGAGATTTGTCCTTAGTAAAAATTATAATATGAGGCTGGAGAGATGGTTCAGCTGTTAAGGTTCTGGCCTGTAAAGCCTAAAAACCCAGGCTGACTCCCCAGTACCCATGTAAGCACATGTGTCTGGAATTTGTTTGCAGTGGTTAGAGGTCCTGGCACTCACTCTCTCTCCCTACCTATTTCTGTCTCTTAAATAAATAAAATATTAATTTTTTCAAAAAATACAATAAGGTAACAAAACATTTATTTATTGCTTTAAAATTTTTTATTTATTTGAAAGAGAGAGAGAGACAGTGACTGTGCCTGGGCCTCTACACACTGCAAAAACAACAATAACAACAACAAAAAAGAACTAGATGCATGCGCCACCATGCACATCTGGCTTACACGGTACTGAGGAACTGAACCTGGGTCCTTTGCAGACAAGCACCTTAAGTGCTCAACCATCTCTCCAGCCCCAAAACATTTATTTTTGATGTTGAACAGGCCAACGTTTCTTAAACATGAACCACTAAATACAAATAGAATAGAAAATACAAATATAATAGAAACGACTGGTATTAAACAGAAAATTACAAAAAAATCACCTTCTTTATGACCAAATATAGTTTAAGTAAGTTGATAGACAAGGTGGAGACTGGGGTGGGGAAGTATATAGTGAACATAGTTGAAAACCAGATGAGTTCTGGAGAGGAAGTAGAATGCTTTCACATATTCCCAGTCAGAAAGAACTGTAAACAATACTGAAAATGTACCAGGAATCCATGTTCCCATGACCCCCTTTCGTTAAGAATGTGGGGAAACCAGGCACAATGGTGCACATCTTTAATGCTAGCACTCAGGAGGCCAAGGTAAGAAGACTGCCATGAGTTCAAGGACACCCTGAGAATATATAATGAATTTCAGCTGAACCTGGGTTAGAGTGACACCTTATGCTGACAAACCAAAACCAAAACCAAATACAACAAACAAACAAAAAACAGGAAGGAAGGAGAGGAGATATGATAGATAACGATCTAAACTTAGGACCTTCCCCAATATCCAGTGATCTGCAAGGTGTGTGTAAGTTGAACTTGCCTGGTTGTATTTGGCATGTGAATAGATTCCCAAACCTATCCTTCCCAAAGGTGGCCAAGGAAGTAAGTCTTCCTTTCCTACTATATGCAAAGGCCCCATTTTCCCCTACTCCAATCTATTTTGGATTTTGTCCAGAATTTTAATCTACTAAAAACGAATCTTTCTGGTCTGGGGGGTGGCACAGTGGGTGAAGCACTTGCCGTGCAAACGGAAGTACCTGAGACCGGATCTCCGGCGTCCCAGCATGCTCAAGGCTGTGTGCTGCAGAGCAGGCTTCTGGAATGGCAAGGCAGGGAAAGTGAGAAGGGAGGTGGAGACGGACCAGCTTGCCTGGTAGACACAGTGGTGAGCAGGAGATGCTGCCTCTGAACAACGTGCAAGCAAGGAACAGCACCCACACGCTGTCGCTGACCTCCGCGTGCACACACACACACACCATGCGCACCAAAAATTACAAAAAAATACAGTATTATGCATTTTTGATTCTTTTTTTAAACCTGAATTCCTTTTTAATGTGCTTGATTGGTTACTTAAAAATGAATTTCCAAGAGGTTTTGTATAATGAGGAATATTAGCCTTTCACATTTGAGATACATTCTTTTTTAAGAAAAGCATAGTGAAATTCAATTTTATTCTCATGAAAGGAAGAAATTAGGTTACTTTTTTTCTCATGCGCATACTTATTTTTACCGAGATGTTCTAGAATAGTCGTTCAGTTTATTATTATCGTCTGAGGCTTTATTTTAATTTTAAATGAGCCCTATGCTGTCAGGGTTTTTTTTTTTTTTTTATCACAGTTCCCCATTGGCAGTTTTGTTGTTGATGTTATTTGAAACCCATCAATTGGCTAATTTAATTGCTCATCTGTGCTAAGAGGTAGACTCTTCAGTCATACTGGATGATGCTTTGTCCCCCAACAGGAACATACCACCTCTCAGTTCATTCTGAAATCACATTCTATTTTTATTTATTTTTCTTCTTTTTCGAGGTAAGGTCTCACTCTAGCCCCCGCTGACCTGGAACTCACTTTGTAACCCCAGGCTGGTCTCAAACTCACAGTGATCCTCCTACCTCTGCCTCCCACATACTGGGTGCAATTAAAGGTGTGCTACCACACCAGACTTAAATCGCATTCCTTTGCTTCACTGACGTTTGGTGACTTGTCACTGCAGTGATTTCTGTCCACTACTATGGCTGAGGTAAGGTGTGAAGCCTGTTTGATTATTTTGCCCTCTGAATGAATTTGTTACAGAGCTAGTTCAATACTTGAAGTCATATTCTACTAAAGCATTAAAATCCAGGCATTTATTCCATGAAGCTTATTTTCTGATTCGTTATGTCAAATGTGTGATCTAGTATCTTCTGATTTTCTCCTTCTGAATGGATTGTTATGTTTTCTTAAGTTTGTCTTCCCTTGTTACAAGGTAAGTTCTATGCTAATTTCATTCCTTACCCTAGCACCAGGCTTCAATCCCAAGGGTGCTTGTGTACATATCTTATAAGCGCTTTAATCTCTTGGTTTATGGAACTAATGGTCTCTTTAATCACGGGCTTTTGATGAACATTTTCTTGCATTTCTCACAGCCAGTTTCCTTTGAGCTTCCTCTCCGTCTGCCATCTGCATGTGAGCCTTCGTTAAGTAAACACTTGGCCCGGATATCTGCACAAGCTCTTGGCTTCCTGTTTTTATTTTCCGATGTTTGTGTTTGAATGAAGGCAATGCTACATTGGTGACATCTCTGCCCTCGCCTGCACTCCTCCCCACTCTAGCCTGTGCCATTGGAGACTTCCCACCCGAGTACGAGCACATCCCTTCTTCCCGTCGTCATTCCACTTGAGATGATCTACGGAAGCTGCAATGCAAGGTCTCCATGGTTTCCTGCCCAAGTTGGTAAGGAGGAGATGGAGCAAGGCGCGGAAGTCCCAGCTGTAGTGTGGGACAGCGAGAGCCCGCGCCGCAGTGGCGCTCTAGACGCTTGTTACAGCAACAGGTGGTGGGGATGTGACGATTTACGCTGTTTATCAGTTATTCCAGTAAAACCATCACATTACTTATCATTATTTATTTGAGATAGGAAGCAGAGAGAGAGAGAGAGATTGAGAGAGAGAGAAAAAAAATGGATGTGCCAGGACCTCTAGCCACTGCAAACAAAGTCTAGACACATGGGCCAACTTGTATATCTGGCTTATGTGGGTACTGAGGAATTGAACCTGAGTCTTTAGGCTTCGCAAGCAAGTGCCTTAACCACTAAGCAATCTCTCCAGCCCATCACATTATTTTTTTAATGGCTATGAAATTGAAGCATATTTTATTTTTAATGATCTAATGAATTATTTATTTCTACATGTAGAAATAAATCTATCAGAGCTCAATAGCTTATAGAGGTCAAGCTTGAGAAAGTGATTTAAGGAAATCTCAGGGCTGGGGGATAGTTCAGTTGGTAATATGCTTGCACGACAATCCACATGCAAAACAGTAGAGATGGTGATGGGCACTCGTAACTAACTCTAACCCTGGGGAGGGCAGACCAGCCAGTCTAGTCTACTTGACAAATTTCAGGCGAGTGACTGGGAGATTATGTCTTCCAAATGTGGATGGTGCCTAAGGAATAACACCCAAGCTTGTTCTCTGGCCTCTATGTGCATCTGCACACACACACACACACACACACACACACACACACACACACAACACATCCACACACATTTGCACACATAATAGGCCTGGTGTGGTGGTCGACACTTGAAATCCCAGCACTTGAAAGGCTGAGGTAGTGGTATCTTTGTGACTTTGAGGCAAGCCTAAGCCTCAGAGTGACACTTTATCTCCCCAAACAAAACATATCTGTAAATAATATGTAAGTTGCATTAAAAGAAACTCATCATTGATAGCAATTAGGATGAAAAGTACACCTAGATGTATGTATAAAGAACATTTCAAATGTTTGCTTAATAATACTTAAATGTTTCATTGATTGTCTGTTTTCATAGAGAACAATTCTTAATTGTGAAATATAGAGAAATGTGCTGGCTTGCTATAATTTATTGAATTAAGCTTATAGCTTTCCATAGTGTGTGATTTCAGCACCTTTCAGTCACCTGGTGACGGGATAATTAAAATATATTTCTTTCATTTTGCAAAGCACATACTTTCCTTTAGAATAATGCTGCTTTAAATCAAAAGTGATTGCTAATATTTCAAGATCTCTGTTACAAAAATCCCATAAAAAAGCAAACAAGAGAATTGCGAGGAGAAAGGTTTTAACACAACACCATTATTATGTATCCAATCACGATGTCCTAAAACTTGAGATTGCTTTTTGTAACTTCTACATTCTAAAAAGTCAGCAGCTATTGAACTTGGCTGTTTTTCTGTATTTTTATACTGTTAACTCCTGGAGAGAGAGAGAGAGAGTTTTCAGGCAGTGTCTCACGAGGTGGTCCTGGCTGGCCTGAAACTCTCTTTGTAAACCAGGCTGTGCCCATCTTGCTCATCCTCCCTTCTGTCTCTGCCTCCCAGCCCAATGCCACCCCAGCCCTATGTTGGTAGTTCTTGTGTCACCTTTTGTTTATTCAACTTTTCCTTGACCTTCTCTCCTAAAGATTAACTATAGCTTCAAAATTTAGATATTTCACAACATGAGACAGCCAATAATTGAAAAAATTAGTCTCACACAATATAGCATCCATACCCACAACACAACATACTATATGGTAACAACAAACAGTTTTGCTATTAATGAATACTAGATATTTCATATGTTTAATATCAAAATGTTATGTTAACATGAATGATTTGTAAACTGAATTCAATATTGGCCTTCTGTGCTGCATTATTTCTACCTGGTATCAACTAGGTACTGTTTTGCACTGCAGTGATCACTGAATTTACCATCATCTGGAAATGGCGAACAATGTATTTTATTACACTCAATATGACCAGCACCACGAGTGCATTTTCATGAATTCTTATACTAAGATTCAGAATTTATAATAAACACTCAATTCCAGCAAAATGGAAAAAGTGTTATGAGATATTTGCTTAAAATCCATGGGCATTTTACTAAACAGACTAACACTGGAAAGATGCAGAAGGGGCAGTGGGACCCAGTCACCCGCTCCTGGGTCATCACTCTCCAGTCACTCATGCCAAATGGAAGGCGAAGGGCAGCTCGGGAAGGGGCGTTACCCTTCGCCTGTTTTGGATGAGCCGTCTCTTCTCAGCTCCGTTTCCAGCCAGCACGCCTGCCATAGCTCCTTCTCGGGAGAGCAGCCCCTCTGTGCCGTCGCGTGCGTGAGACTTGCCCGTGACAGCGCGTGACGTCTCACTGCTGGCGGTCTGCACGTGGCATCAACTGCATTCTCTACACATTACCACCAGCTTAGCTAGGTGCAAACATGTGTAAATGGCTGATGTTCTAAATAAATGACCATACATGGCCTAGCCACTGAGATGTAGAAATGTTAGAATTATTGTCTACAAATTGAATTATGGTTGTACTATAAAGGAACATATATCCAATAAAAATATAGTGAGTTATTTCTGATAAATACCACAGGTAGGTGACTATTATTTAGGGTTTCAAAAATCATAATGTATGCGTGTATGCATGTGCACATATATGTGGAGGCCTGTTGCCTCTGGAAAAAAGATGCTGGCACCATTCTATGTCTGGCTTATATGCATAACTTGGGAATTGAACTTGGGCAGGGTTTGCAAACAAGGGCCTTTAAAAACGGAGCCATATTCCAAACCTCAATAAAATACATATTTTTGCATGTGTGTTTATATGTGTGCTTTCATGTGTGTACGTTTGTGCATGGAGGGGTGTACTTGCACCCAGGTGCATGTGGAGGCCAGAGATCATCTTGGATACCTTTCCTCAGGAGTGCCAATTACTTTTCATTAGGACAGGGTCTCTCACTGGCCTGGAACTCACCATGCAAGCCAGACTGTCTGGCCGGTGAGCTCCAGGGATCCTCCTACCCCTGTCTCCACAGTACGGGGATTACAGACGCACCCCACCGTGTCCTGAACTTTTACAACAGCTGTGGGAGTGGCGCTTGTCCTCGTGCTTCTAGGGCAATGAATTTATCTCCCCGGTGCCATAAACTACATTCGCAAGTCATGTTATGAAAAAGCACAGCCCTGATGTTCTTGAGCATTGGAAGAAGACAGCATACACTAAATGTTGCTTTTAACAATCCTCTATTAGTTAATATTAACTCGATTGTGACATGTTTCTCACACCAAAAAGATAGCCAAACAGGGCAAAAAGTCATCTGCTCTTTAAGGTCTATATACAAAACCTGGATACTATATTTCAAAGAACAACACAACACACACTCAGAAAGAACGGCTCACAATGGGAAAACCACATCACGGTCACTTAGCAATGACGAGCCAGAGTTGTTCTCCACATGGTGAACGTTGAGTACTTACTCCTGAACCCCATTCACGTCCTCTGCCAGCAAGTCCATGATTTGAGCATTTGAGAGAAAATCTGGAGACAGAATCTTTCTATGCTCCGGTAGCTCAGCATTTCTCTACAAAAAATGCAAACAGTGAAGTGCATTACTTTAATCATACGTTTTGCATGTTAAACCCAAAGATATCCAAATTCATTCATCCTGTGGTCTAGTTTCTATTAGAAAATATCATGGAAAAAATAGCTTCTTGGTTATTTTTCCTTACCTTTTGTTTGTTTGTTTGTTTTGTTTATTCGAGGTAAGGTTTCAGTGTAGCTCAGGCTGACCTGGAATTCACTATGTAGTCTCAGGGTGGCCTCGAACTCATGGTGATCTTCCTACCTCTGCCTCCTGAGTGCTGGGATTAAAGGCATGCACCACCATACCTGGCTTCTTTACCATTTTTTTTAAAATATATTTATTTATTTATTTGGATGTGGGAAAGGGGAGAAAGAATGGGCATACCAGGGCCCCCAGCCCAGAAAGGTGTGAGAACTGCTTGAATGGACAAGAATTCTACTTACAAGAACAGCAGTTAAGCGCTTGCCTGTGAAGCCTAAGAACCCCGGTTCGAGGCTCGGTTCCCCAGGACCCACGTTAGCCAGATGCACAAGGGGGCGCACGTGTCTGGAGTTCGTTTGCAGTGGCTGGAAGCCCTGGCGCGCCCATTTTCTCCCTCCCTCCCCCCCCCCCACTCTCTCAAAACTCGAGGTCCCACGTATGCCAAACGCACAGTGACGCAAGTGTGCAGAGTTGCACATGTACACAAGGGGGTGCACATGTCTCGCATGTGTGTGCATCTGCTGAAAACCCTGACATGCACTCTAGCTCTTTCTCTTTCTAAATAAATAAATTAATTTAAAAAATAGAAGAGGGCTGGAGAGATGGCTTAGCAGTTAAGTCAGTTGCCTTAGAAGCCTAAGGATCTATGTTTGACTCTCCAGATCCCACGGAAGCCATACGTACAAAGATGAGGCAAGTGCAAGATCACACATGCCCACTAGGTGGCACAAGTGTCTGGCATTTATTACAGTGGCTGATGCCTGGTATACCAATTCTCTTTCTTCCCTCCCTCCCTCCCTCCCTCCCTCCCTCCCTCCCTCCCTCCCTCCCTCCCTCCCTTCCTTCCTTCCTTCCTTTTTTTCTTTCTTTCTTTCTCTCTCTGTCTCTCTCCCTATGTAAAATATTAAAAATAAACATAATAAAAAATTTAAAAAGAGAGAGACTGGTTGGAAAGAAAAGATTCAATGGACAGAAGATTTAGGAGGGGGGAAAGAGAATGTGGTGGAACATAGGATATTTCTGTACTTAGTAAGAATGATTAAAGATAAACATGAAAAGTGAAGTATATAGGCATTTAGACCAAGTTATTTGATTTAAAAACTCTGTGAACAGGAGAAAACTAGGTCACATGAGAACTACAGGGAAGAAAATATAAAAATATTAACCTTTTGGACAACAATAATTATAGCTAAAATGTCTAATATTTGTGAAACAAGACTTTCAGGCTTAAGATAAATGTCTTTCAGTAGAGTTTTACCTGTGTTATTATTAATAATAATTATTATTGTTGTGTTTTAAATTATATTCCTGGGCCTACATTAAATGAGCATTCTTTTTTTTTTTTTCTTCTATGCTTCTTTCCACTAGAGAAAATGTTATGTGGTTAAAAGTCTCTGACCTTTCAACACATATATTCTGATTTTTAAAACATAATGGTACAAGAGAAAATGCATAAATTAGCTAAAACTCATGGGCATGTATTTGTGACTTTCTTAGCAGCATCATGTCTATATGTAGGAATATCTGTAATCTAAATTGTACTGTCAGCTCCTTTCTCTTTCCCACCCTCTGCAGCTTGGCTACTATTCCACAAGCACTGGCACTTCAAACTTGGCACTATTGTCCAGATAACCTTTTCTTGACTTATTTCTCCTGTAGTGCCGCGCAAACATCCCACATGTGCTAGTAGGGTTTTCTTCTGGTATATACACTTTCCAGACATGTTTGCGTTCACTTGTGGTAATGCTTTAGATAGAGAAGATTCCTTTAAAAAGGTTCATTGAAGGCTGGTGAGATGGCTTCGTGGTTAAGGATCTTCCTTGCAAAGCCAAAAGGACCCAGGTTTGATCCCCCAGTACTCACATAAGCCAGATGCACAAGGGGCACATATGTCTGGCATTCATTTGCAGTGGCTTGAGGCCCTGGTGTGCCCATTCTCTCTCTGTCTTTCTCTCTCTCTTGTCTCAAAAATAATGTGGATGGCTGGAGAGATGGCTTGTGAATCAATATATAAAATAGAAAAGGTCCACTTAAAAAAAGATGACAACTTTCATTTGGTTAATAGAGAGAGGTTTTCTAGTGGTGAGGAACACAGGCGTGTCTACAAATACCAGACTCTGAAAACCTTTTATTACAAGCTAAAAATAAATGAACTAAGAGGCAGTGTTGTGTTAAAGTATATTACAGCCCGAGGCAAAAGAAAAAATGGTAATACTGATGTTGTCTTTATTTAAAAATTTGATCCATTACAGTTTTTTTGCATTAATTTTGATTTTACCAAAATAGTGTGTTAAAATCTAATTTGTCTGGATTACTAAGGTCGTGGCACCCCTTAAATTCTGAGCTCAAAGACGTCTCATTCACCTTGCTGAGAAGCTCAAGAGCCAATTATTTCTTAAAAGAAAATAAATGAAAGAAGAACAAGAAAAGAACTGACTCTCTAAAATACAAATAAAACAGACAAGTCTTGGCAAGTGTGATTAATGAATAAAGACAATAAATATATACAACATCGGGAGGTAGCATGTTTGAAAATTGGAAAGAAATGAGTGACTTCTTAGGAAAATATAAGTGATCAGAACTTATTGAAGGGAGGGGAAAGCTGGAAGTATTTTTTTTTATAAAGTCATCTTGCCCAGATGGTATTATACTTGAAGTTCCACCATAAATTCAAAGCCACATAAATTCAGTTAGTCCAATAATTTTTAATCTGTAGACTGTTCAGTTGTAAGAAGCCAGTATGGTCTATGAAAAACAAAACTGAACTACTTTATTTGAAAATAAGAAAAACTATAACCTAAGGTCACCAACAAATTCAGGCAAAAATAAGACTTCAAATAAATTTTGAAAAAATGGCTCCAACATCATGTTAATGAACAATAAGCATTTATCCTGATCAAATAAGATGGGCTTTCAGAACTAATGGCTAGAGCATCAATACCACCTATCAAATCATTTTAATGTCATGTTAAATGATATAAATTTTATATTTATTATAAATAAATATTGAGCGGGCACTTTGTAAATTTGGCAGCTAAACTTTAGGTAATTATACATGGGACAAATGAGGCAAACCTGAGACTTCCCCCAAATCAACAGCATATACCATGTCCAACGGTGAGATGAGGCTTGTTCTTAATAATTCAAGAACTAGAGAGGGATCATAGCTAGCAATGTCGCTGTGATCCAAGACAACAGACATTCTCATCAATCAGTAAGAAAATGAAATATGTGGCTTAAATATTAAAACTGAGGAAATAAAAGTTTTAATTTGAAGATTACAAGACTGCATACCTAAGAAAGCAGACATTGTATTAACATTGAGTTAATAAAAAACTTGGTAAAATGGTTATGAGTAACATAAATATATAAAAGCCAATTTCTATTCTCTATATGAAAAACTAATTAAAAATGGAAATGACAAAAATATGTCTAAGTCATACTTGGTTCTAAATATAGTAAGACTATGATAAGGAAGACATGAGAACTATGTGATGAAATTCTAAGACTTTCCAGAACTTCAAAGATAAGCATTGATAAAAGAAATTTGTTGGAATAAATCCCTGAAACTATGAAATTCCTCTGACATTATAAATGAAATACAAGGAAATTTTCAAATTCCAGTGGAAACCTTCTAGAACTTTATAAGACAAATCTTAAGTTCTTAAGGCAGAATACAAGTCTTTGGAAAGAGAAAAAACAGTGTGAGAGATTGTTTCAAATTAGCTATGGACACTGACTATAACAATGGTATCCACATGAGGATGTGTTCTCCTCCATACCAAACTTTCTCATCTACGTGGCCCTGCTGCGAGTCATCCATTAGCCTTGAAGAAATTGGACAGCATATAAAGCGGGGAGTCGCGTGCACATGCATGACGTGAGGAAACTGGCTACTGTTTCTATCCTACGCTCCAACTGGCCCAGAAAGGTGTGAGAACTGCTTGAATGGACAAGAATTCTACTTACAAGAACAGCAGTTAAGCGCTTGCCTGTGAAGCCTAAGAACCCCGGTTCGAGGCTCGGTTCCCCAGGACCCACGTTAGCCAGATGCACAAGGGGGCGCACGTGTCTGGAGTTCGTTTGCAGTGGCTGGAAGCCCTGACGCGCCCATTTTCTCCCTCCCTCCCCCCCCCCCACACTCTCTCAAATAAACAAAAAATATTAAAAAAAAAGAACAAGTTGGGTTGTGGTAAGTGGCCTTCATAGCTAAAACATAAACAATTTGGGAAGTATGAAAAGATGTCTTGTGGTCATAGAGTGCCCTTATTCCTGTGATAATATTCAGCCTCTGTGAATGTTGATATAATTTTAAATAATGTCTAACTCCACTTTCTAGCATGAATGATTATACGAGGATTATGTTTGGAAAAAATGATATCCTATCAATATAAGAATGGACATATTGGGCAATGAAAAAGACTAGGGGATCAAAATTTACCTTACCCATACCTTAAATCCATGTTCACATATACACACAAGCTCTGGAGTCTGTACTCTGCGCTAATGACTAGGTCATCCATCACAGTCACACGCAGCTGTGTGTACAGAGGGGCAGCCCTTCTCAAGGAGAGGGACGTGAAGAAGGACCCGGAAGGTGGGGCTGGCAACAGGTGCCTCACTTATAGAGGCAAGAAAAAGCGGAGCCTCATTTCCCATCAGCAAAACTTAGCTGCCAAAAGCAAATTCTGGGCTTGAGAATACAGCTTAGCTGGTAAAGTGCCTTGTCTTACAATGCAATGTGAGGACCTGAGTTTGACCCCAGCACCAATGTAAACGTGCTAGCATGCTGGTATATGCCCGCTATCAACAGCTGGAGTTGGAGTTGGAGAAGGAGGATCTCTGGGGCTCTCTGGCCGGCTAGACTATGATTGGTGAACTCTGGCCCTAAGGGAAATCCAATCTCAAAAAAAAAAAAAACAAAAAACCAGGGTGGCAACTTTATTTACAGATTTTTTTTTTGTCATTTTTATCTGTTCTTATATACTCATACAGATAAATGTTGGATGCTTAGTCGTGCATTTTACATTTTGAAAAAAAGAATTTAGCAAATATTGCTAAAGACACTAGGATGGTGATTTCAGAAATTGGTAAGCAGATTTCTGCAATGCCACTACCCAGAATTCTTTCTCTGGCCCTTGTCTCTTGTCAGCCTGTCCAGAACATTTCAAAGTTGATTTTGTGGGTAATGACCTCTTCTGGCAGAAAGAGACCACAGACTGCCCACGATTTTCATTAGCTATCACAATTAACTGAGCACCTACTGTGTGACTAGAATAAGCATTTGCTGTATGGCAGATGTCGCCCCCACCAAAGCAAGGGAACGCCTGGGGGATGGATGTCTTATGTCCTATTTCTGATAGGCTTGGCAAGAAAAGAGATAGTTCACTAGTGTAGGGTCAGCTAACTAGTGGATAAGTCAATCTGGGTGTAGAATTTCCTAGAACTGACCCCCTAAGTGAGTAGCTCTCAAAGATCAACTCTGGATAGAATCTGATCTAAGGACCTTTTGAAAGCCAACAAAGAGCAGCAGCCTTGGGCGGAGATGACATTGGTGTCATGCCATGTTTTCCTTCTAAGCCGCCTAGATCCCCAGTCAGCACAGAGGGATGGGAGGCGAGGCTCGTCATTCTAACAAACGACAAGGCCCTTGGATCTGCTCCCCTGTGCTCTAGGAGAACTCTACATCCTTGAGGGTGAGTAACGGAAGGTCCGCCTCGCTGCCCATTACCTCGCCTTAGTCAATGAGCACGTTACAATGAGTCCATGTTACAACATGATTTCTTCAGTTTGTTGGTATCCTGAAGTACTGCTCCTCAGAGGTGGGAACAAACGGGATAGCTGGTAGTCCTAAAATGACCACTACCCCTGACCCATAAGTAGCTCATCAAAACGACTCACTCATTATAAAAAGTAATTATTTTCCCATATTATGACATGTCCCATCATTAATGTATATTTGCATGTGTGCATATATGTACACACATGTATGTATAATGTAAATGCAAATTCATTGCACGTCAAATAACCAGAATCTTCTTAGAAAGGGCATAATGTGCTCAAACAAAGTTGTATGTGTTTACAGGGAAGGATGTACACTCCTGTGTAAGTTTTTGTATGTATTTAAATAACACAAAGTTTAATTGGAAAATTTCCTATGCTGCTTCGGAAATTATATTACTTACACAAGAGTTCACAAGGGAGTAGCTGGCTTAGAAACCAGTTTATCATGTTAAAATGTGTGTCTAATGTATGCTAATTTTATTTCCAAAGGCCCATAGGAGAAGGCAGGCTTAGCAGTCTGCACATGGGAAGTGTGGGGAGGGAAGTCCTGTGTGTCTGGGAGGGGTGGCGTGGCCTTACTGGCCTGCATTTCCTCATGGCTGAAATCTCGGGAATGCTTATCTTCCAGGCAAACAGTGTTGAGACTAATGAGAAGGCTGAGCAAGGCAATGTTAATTAACACGTCATTATTCACTCCTTAGAGTCTATATAAAAGAAACCGAAAGAAAAGAAATGCCTGGAAACAGTATATGATGGCCTCAGAGTGGAGACTTTAAACATTAATAAAGAGAAGGAAAACAGCGGAGGGGCTGGGAAGCTGCCTCAGCAGCAACATCTTCCTGGCCAGGGTTCAATCCCCAAGGTACCCACGCCAACCACTCAAGGAGTGGCCCAGCCTCTGGCTTTCTCGGCAGTGACCAAAGGCCCTGGCACGTTCCCCTATCCCTCCCTCTCCCCGCCGACCCTGTCCCATGGAAATAAACTTTAAAAACTAAGTAGCTAGCAATGTGCCCGCAGTTAAGAGCTCCAGCCGTTAAGTTTCCTCGTAAAGTTACTCAGCACCATCTATGACCAGGCGCCCGCGCTGTGCGGCTGGGGCGCGGGGAGGGTATCAGCGGTGGCAGACCTGGGGTCCCGGGATTAAGAAGACTGTCCTGCAGTCGAGGAATCCCGAGTCAGAGCCCCGCTCCGGCTCCGAGGAAAGGCAGAGTGCGCACCGGGCAGGGCCTAGCCTCGCGCTATTAAGGAACGGGGTGCGGGGGAGGGCGGCGGGGGGCTTGGTCCACGGCTTTTCCAGCAAATTCTCAGCTCGTGCAACAACCGCCTGGCCCGTTTGAGGATCAGGGCTCACTATTCTTTCCTCGGCTGTAAGTTACTGCGCAGAACCGAGGTCCCCGCGCCGGGTCGGGGGTGTCCGCGCACGGACCCGCGGGGGGCGCTCGGCCGCTCCCGGGCGCTCGGGGGCCGTGGCACCGCCGGCAGCTCGCGGCCCGCCAGGCCGGGACGTGGCCCCCGCGGGCGGCGGGCGGCGGGCGGCGGGCGGCGGGCGGCGGGCGGCGGGCGGCGGGCGGCGGGCGGCGGGCGGCGGGCGGCGGGCGTACCTCCGAGTCCGGCGTGCTGCCTGACAGAGTCTGCCCCGAGGGCGTCGTGGGCCCCGACATCGTCCCCAGAGACCCCGTCGCCATGTCGTCGCCGCCGCAAAGACGCGGCCTCGGTCGTCTGGGCAACCGGGGGCGGGGCCTCGTGGGGGCGGGGCCTCGTGGGGGCGGGGCCGCGGGAGGCGCCGGGGTGGGCTGGCGAAGGGGCAGGCGTTCAAGGCTAGTGCGGTACAGTTGGTGGAGAACGGATCTTTAGCACCTTCTGTAACTCGACAGCCTGGTCCTGGCATTTGGGTCTTGTTTGGAAGGGAAATGATGCCCCGCTTCAAGGAGTCAGTCATTGGAAACGCTGCGCTTTTCACCTTCATCACCGCCATCAGGGCGGGCACAGGGGTGGAAGTCGGTTTGAAGCTTCCTAATAAAGCACTTGTAAAGGACGGACTGGACATATTTCGGGAGTGTATGACTGTTACTGATTCTCTGATGGGAGGCACTTGGCTTGGGCACTGTAATACATTGAACATTTACCTGCTTAATTACTAAAATCTAAGTGTTTGTGTTGTGCATGGAGAAAATGAGACAACACTATTGGCTGCAAAGCACTACAGGGAGGATTTACTTTCTTCATGTATTTATTTGAGAGATGGAGAAGCAGAGAGAAACAGAGACAGAAGAGGCAGACAGAGAGAATGGGCATGCCAGGGCCTCCAGCCGCTGCAAATGAACTTCAGACCTATGTGCCGCCTTGTGCATCTGGCTTTACGTGGGTCCTGGGGAATCCAATCCCCATCCTTTGGCTTTGCCACCAAGTGCCTTAACCACTAAGCCAACTCTCCAACCCACAGGGAGAATTTACAGATCATTATATCATTATACACCCGGAAATGCTTAAGGGAATCCGGGCACCTACTACTGCCCTTGTGTTTGTAGTGTGGTCTCCTCACTTTGCCCGTTCTGTGCGAGAATCACTATTTCAGCATGTCTGTCCTGTAGGTCAGCGCCGGCTTTCAGAGGACACTCAACCTGCTGGCTCTGCCTGGCCGGTAACAGTGGCTTCCCTGAAGGTGAGCTCACAAGCGGGAGCATCACTGCCAACCGCCTCTGCTCAGGCGCTCTCTCCAGCCCTTCAAGCAGGACAGAGCCTCTGCCTGGCTGCTTCCACTGCTCCAAGAACCAGTTCAGCACTCGGTACAGAATATAGATTCAGCAACGTGCTTACCGACCACCTTAAAAGGACCATGTTAGCTGGCCATAGCGGTGCACGTCTTTAATCCCAGCACTCATGAGGCAGTGGTAGGAGGATCACTGTGAGTTTGAGGCCAGCCTGAGACTACTTATTCAATTCCGGATCAGCCTGGACTAGAGCAAGACTCCACCACAAACAAACGAACAAACAAACAAACACAAACAACATAAAGGACTGTATTACAATTTGTCCCATTAATAAAAATACACTCAGTTTATAGTACCATCAGTGTTAATATGAACCACCACCTCACAAACTCACTCAGGTGTTTGGTCTTTTTCATTGTTTCCTCTTGATCTTTACTCCAAAGAAAATGGAGGGAGTCGGATACTTCCAGAGAGGTTAGAATGGGTGCATTCTTTAGTGCTTGCTAATGTGTAAACACACTTGTTTCTCTGAAGAATAACTATAGTTTCCTCCAAGATGGGGTTTGTTTAGCTGGCCTTTAGTTTTTTTGGTTGTTGTTGTTATTTCTTTGACAGTTTTTAAACTTTTATTGACCCTGTCTGGTGTTGGTCCCCAGAACTAAATGGAACACTCCATTAAAGAAGGAACCAGTAACAAGAGGGCTATCTCAGAAATCAAGGTATTCCAATCAATATTTAATATATTTAATGTTTCCATTATAGTTATGAATTTGGAGGGCGCAACTTAATTGCATGGGGGAGATAGATTTTTTTTTTTTTCCTCAGTAAGCAGTGTAGTCTAGTTTCATTGGTTCATTTTCTCTGCCAACTATAGAATTAAAGGGGCTGGAGAAATGGCTTTACAATTAAAGACACTATGCACATAAGATGGCCCACAGGTGTGGAATTCGATTGTAGTGGCTGGAGGCCATGGTGCACCAGTTCTCTCTCTCTCATTAAGAAAAAAAAAAAAAGAAGAAGAAGAAAAGAGGAAAGAGTTTGAGAGTAAAGTTTATTTAAAGTAAGAGGAAACAAATGCAGAAAGAACAGACTCCTCCACAGGTTGGAGAGGATTTCAGAGCTGGAAATCCATGTCCTCTTTGGGTCTTTTATTCAATGAGGGAAGCCAGAGCATCCACAGTCCATGACTAGTCATCTTAAGTGAAGACAAAAGCACTGGTTGGTTCATTGTGTGCATGGCCAGCACTGTGTAGGTCCCAGAAAGCCCACCAAGGCAGCCACAGGAAGGAGGAAGTAGGGTCACATTCTTCACGTTGGGTTAGAAAATAAACAGTCCAAATAGACCAAGGGCCCTGTGTGTGCCTGTCGGCCTCACCAAGGAAACTTTCTCATAAGGATGTGTAGAAAACCCATCAGCCTGAGGGTTACTTTTAATTTACACACACTAAAGCTGACTCTGGTCTCCCACTTCTTCTGTGAGAGGCACCAACAAGGAAGGCAAGCCTCGCTGAGACGTGCTTTCTGACCTGGAAGGTCTGCTAAGTCTTCCTTCTCAGGCCTCTTCGGAACAAAAGGCTTCTAACCAAAGCACACAGCCTTCCCTTCTCATCTTCTTTCACTGCTTCAAGATTTTAAGAAAAAGAACTCATTTAGGTTTTCTGGTACATAGTTACATATTTTTTTTAATTTTTGTGATCTCTAACTTGTCCACATTATTAAATATGGGGTGATTTGATATATCATTGAATCAATTAGACAGATCTCTGTTCTGATGAAAAAACTCCTGTCTCCACTCCTGTGAAGATGAGTATCTCCAGAATATTACCAGTTGTAGTGCTAGATAAATGTTTAATACAAAGCAAACTTTTAAATAGCAGAGAAATATATAGAACAGACATAAGTTTAAACTGATGAATATTGATGGTGGGTATAGAAATGTGTGGCCAGTTGTAAAGAGGGTTGCCTTCTTAGGGTAGGTGAATGTACCTACTCTACTCTTCATGGTTCCTATGCCATGGGTCCAGTTTTAAACGTTTGTCAGGTTCTATACGGATAATAGAGATTATGCCACAAATTAGATTAATGGCACGTTAAGAGTTTAAACACCATGATTCCGGAGGTACTTAATTTGTTTAGTGACTCCTACTATATGTAGCCTTCTGAGGATAAGGCTGGAACAATTTAAATTTATCCTTTAAGCAGTAGTGAGAGAATACAGAATTCTAGGAATGGAATAGGAAAGTGTACTTTATCTAGCCTTGAGTACATCTGTCTGTCTGTCTATCTATCTATCTATCATCTATCTATCTATCTATCGTCTATTTAATTCCAAAGTAATATCTTTTAAATATTACCTATTTTTTTTAGCAAAGAACATATTCAATAGTTAATCAATTATGGAACATATTCAAAGATTTCTTAACCACTTCCTAATCCTTAAATCTAATCTTTTAATTTTAGTCAAAGGTTTTAATTTGAGCTATTTGATATGACAACTATGTAAGGTCTTAACACACACACGCACAGGAAATGAGCACATGATGGTTGATTTTCACTTTGGACATTGGATATCAACGAAGGGAGCAGCTTTCCTCTGCTATGTGATCCCACCACCAGGATGTTCTCCCCGGTAGATGGAAACAAATGACCATAGGCTGAACTCAGAAATCATAGCAAAAAATAAAATGAGTAATTACTGCCCTAAAATTTTCATATAACATCTTGGAGTCACAGTCATAGTAAAAGGAACTAAAGTCAAACATTCTCAAGCAGAGAAGTGGAGTGTTTTCTGTGATTAACTTGACCGTGTGGTCCTCAGGCTTTTGGAATTGGTCCCTTGGAGACTGTAAGCTGAGCTCAAAGGCAATTCTGGTAGGATGTCAGAACACCATAGTTCCCACAGAAATGCACACAACCAACACTGCTTGTGAGAACTCTGACGGGAATAAGGACTCTATTGGGAACTAGACTACTGGCCATTCACATTATATTCTGAGAAATAATTTATCTATGATCTATCCATGTTCAAAAACTTCACAGGAGGCTGAATTTAAAAGTGGTAGACAAGTTAGTTTGGTGGAGGAAATTTAAAGACAGCGCAGCACTCAGGGTATGGCACAATTGCTCCTGGCTTCTTTTAATCATATTTACCTGGAAAATTGGGAGCAAATGGCAGAGGTTAAGGATTTGAATTCGGTCAGATTTCTCCAGAAAAAGGGTATATTGGATGTTCTGAGCAAGGATGGCAGGATTGCTCAAGAGATTTGCTGTATTTAAGCATGTTGCTCTTGGTCAATAAGAAAGATGCTTGAGCACTGCTCATGAGTTGTCCAGACCCTACCCCTCGCTTGTTTAGCACGTAAAATCATGAACTCATTTGAAACTTCCTCTTGACGCAAGCGCCCTGTTCTCACAGGGTTGCCTAGAGAAGTGCTTTTCCAGGTTTATTTTCTGTACACTCAGAAGACACTATGGCCCATGGTGCCTCTTCAGCTGATGGTTCACCATGCGGCATTGTCTATGTGGTGGTTATTTTGTATGCAAGTGTTCCAGGGTCATGTGGACTTACAGTAAGATTTAATGAAGGCCTGAGCATCCAGGCAATGCGTAGCATGGTCATATTTCTTGCGGGGAAGCACTTAGATGACATGTGTACACTTTTCAGGTCGAATCTAAGCCTCAGGGGGACCCCTAAGACAGTGGAGATACTGGGGATGGGGACTGTCTGCTGTGAAAGCTTCAGGAAAGAGTCAAGTCAGAGTACAGGGGCTGAGCTGCACATGCATGGGCTTGTGAGTTTCACCCTTAGTCCCTAGATGGTGGTGCTTTCTGAGGAAGGCTGCAGAATCTTCAGAGAGCGGAACATCGCTGGAGGAAGTGGGTCCCGAGGGATGGACCTTGACGTTTGATAGCCCAGCCCCGCTTCCTTTCTCCCCCCAGCTTCCGGACTGTGAATGCAATGTCACTTCATGTTCCTGTCCCCACACCTTTTCCACCATGATGAATGATATCCCTGTAAATTGTGAGCTAAAACAAGCCTTTTCTTCCTTAGGTTGCTTTTGTCAGGTTTTTGTTTTTATTCATGGATTTTATTTGCCACAGCATTGACAAAAGTAACTGCTACAATTATGCCTGGCTCACTCACACACCATTGATGGCACTTTCCCTTGGATTTGTAGGTTGAAATAAATCTCTTCCCGTGTTTGGTCAGATATTGGTGTGGAAGGTTCATCTCTGAAAATTCTATTACAACAGAATTTCCCAAAGCATTTATTGCCTTACACACACCCTCCTTTGACAAGACAAACGCGGAGTATTAGCGTTCTTAAACAATTCTTGGGTGTATCCATCACATCACTCGTCAGAATTACATCATGAGGTAGACAGCATAATTCTTGTTTGGGGAGGGTTTACCTGACCTCGGGCTCTCAGCCAGGTAGGCGGCGTGCAGACGCGCACTGGCCGCACCCCCGGGACTCCACGCGCATGTGTGCTGCGGCCCCACAGCTCATCTCCTCGAAGGTTTGATGCGCTCCAGAGCTTCGGCTGCATAGATGGGGCTTTACACTGCCCCTTCATGACTGGCCTCTTTTCTCCTCCTCACCTGCCCTGGTGTTTCTTATTTTGAATTTTTATTTATTTTCAGGAAGAGAGAGAGAGAAAAAAAATGAGTGTGCTAGGGCCTCCAGCTGCTGCAAATCAACTCAGACACATGCACCACTGTGTGCAGCTGGCTTTTCTACTGGGGAACCAAGCTCTGGTCATTAGGGTTTGTAGGCAAGTACCTTAACCACCAAGCCATCTCTCCAGCACACTTTCTGGTTTTGGGGGCAGGGTTTCGTTCTAGCCCAGGAAATCACTGTGCAGTCTCAGGCTGGCCTCAAATTCACAGCTATGCTCCTACCTCAGCCTTGCAAAGTCATTAAGCATCTTACTCGTGGTAGGACGTCAATGCAGGTACAAGGTTGTAAGTAAAATACGAGACGATCTGCCATCATGCCTGCCACACGGGACTTGTATCTCACTGGGCGACTTTTGAAATTGAGAAATTCTTTAGTTTCTCAAAAATGAATGACATTCTGCCAAGGATTGCCAAGGGATGGGGTTCACATCTTAGAAAGAGAAAGGATTCTTGATCCCAGCTTAGGCCTCACCGTACAGGAAGCTTTATTCCACAAAGGCAAAGGTCCCAGGTTCAATTGTCCAGGATCCACATAAGCCAGATGCACAAGGTGGTGCATGCATCTGGAGTTCGTTTGCACTGGCTGGAGGCTCTAGTGTACCCATTCTCTCTCTCTCAGCCTTTTTCTCGAATATATACATACATACATACATACATACATACATACATACATACATACATACACACACATACACACACACACACACACACACACACACACATATACACACATACATATTAACAAAACATTCTCATGCTATTATTATTCCCATCTCTAGCACAAGAGACAACAATCTTTACATATTAGTTTTCTTTCTACATCACCAAGGGGCAAGTGTGTATTCTTTTCCGATAAATTGCATGCTTAAATGCCTTCAAGGTGTGTTACACATCTATGTTCCAAAAATTTCAGGTGTCCCTGTCTAGCTTTTAGAATTCTATCATGGGCTTTGTAACACTGCCTTATTTTTTTGTTGTTGTAGTTTTTTTTATAACAGTGAATGCCACTAATTTGTGAGGTAGTGATTGTCTTCCCTGTGCTGACAGGCCAGAGCTACATGTGATGTATCTGAAACCAGTTATCACAGACCACTGGTGATTAATAGCTGTTTTCCAGCTTGTTATGACTGTGATATCCACATCACACTATCTATGGTGCCACCTCATGAGTACCAATGTCCAGGTAGGCATGGCTGGGGTGCAAAGTTATAGAATGGCGTCTATCAAATGAGCTTTGTGACAAGTCAAGTAGGTATCTAGGTAGCTGTCCTGGGCAAATAATTTTATCACAGCAGAGCATAAGAATTCAGAATGTTTCCACAACAGCAATGGAAGTTTGGAGCGAAAAGAAATGAAGAAAAGTAGATGGTGGGCTGGAGAGATTGCTTAGTAGTTAAGCACTTGCCTGAGAAGCTTAAGGACCCTGGTGAGGCTGGGTTCCTCAGGACCCATGTAAGCCAGATGCACAAGGGTGCACAAGCATCAGGAGTTCATTTGTAGTGGCTGGAGGCCCTGGCATGCCCATTATCTCTCTCTCTTTACCTCTTTTGCTCTCTGTCTGTCACTCTCAAGTAAATAAATAAAATATTTAAAAAAAAAGAAAAGTAGATGGTAAGACAGAATGACATTCAGACATGAGAAAAGAAAGGGAGCTTAATTGGAAGGTCTGCTCACCTAGCCCCATCACGGCTTTGGGTCACATTCTGTCCTGAGGACTTTGCTGTATGAGGTTAAGTCACTATATTTCAGAAGATTTTGCTCTCTTCTGGAATGATCCTGATGACTATTAGGGAAGTCATTCAGACATGCCTTCCTCATTACCTTTATCTATTGGACACTCTGATGAGACACTGCATTTTGTTTATTTCAGTCATTTCACTCTCTTCACGTAATTGATGTCATGGATATAGGTACAAAGCTGACTGATGAAGGTTGATTGCATCCCACAGCTGAAATAGGCAGCAAAAGTGCTGAGTTTTAATGGACTCATGGGCTGGTCTTGTCTGGACAGCCTATCCTTAATCCTGGTCACTCTCCTTCCCGTCTGGGCTCAGGAGAACGGTGCTGTGCAGTGGACCCCGAGCGTGGCAGAGTCCGATGGTCCTAGGTCCAGAGGCCAGGAAAGCTGATGACGGTACCATATGCTTCTGGCTTCTCACTTCTCACTGGTGATGCATCCTCTAACATCCCCTAGCAGAACTGATGGTCCTTCCCTGAATGGACAAAAGAGCTCATGTTTCTTATGAATACATTAGCTGTTAGAATGATTCTACCTCTCTCCACCCCCGGCAGCAGCATGTGCTAGATTATGTGTGGATTGAGGAGAGAAACATCACTTTTCCCTTGTGTTGCCGAGCTGATCCCCTTCTGCCCCTCTGGAACCCTAGATCAGGAGGGGGTGCCAAAGCTGATGGTGCCAACACCGAGGGCTTGCGTCGTTTCCAGGCCTCATATAAGGGATTGATTTGCTCTTCTGCCTGCACTGACTCGTGCTTAGCCTCATTTTCATGCCTAGGATCAGGAACAAACATGGAGTAAGAGAAATTGTCTCCACAACTGAAGACCATCTAAAATTCTAAAATTGCTACATTATGTGCACTGTATCATTCCTATATCTACTTATTCTTCTCCTTCTTCTCCTCCTCCTTCTTCTCTTTTACTTCTTCCTTCTCTTCTTTTCTCTCTTCTTCTGCAATGCTAGGGAGTTTTTTTTTTCCTATCTCTGATCATATATATATATATATATATATATATATATATATATATATATATACATATATATATGGATACATAATATGCTTTTTAGCAATTTTTGTTTTGAGAATTTTTATTTTATGACATAATCCCATTAAGTTTCTAAGGCTTGCCTTGAACTTTCTCTGTAGTCCAAGCAGCCTTCCAATCTATAGTCCTCCTGACCCAGCATCCTGAGAGGCTGTGATTACAGTTCTCTACCGACCTCCACCAACTGTCACGGCTAACTGTGGAAGTGACGCTGTTCTGTACACTTGGTCAGCAAGAAACAAAACCTCCCTGTCTCCCCAGAAATTCCTCCCTCCTGAGGTCATAAGCCTAGACTCTATTTTAAAACATGAGATCACTAATTATTATCATGGAAAGCTGCCTATAGGAGCCTGAGAAGTTAAGACCCATCAGGAGGCTGGTATCTTACATGAGTTGTTTAAAACTGAAAATCATACTGGACTGACCGATGGCTAGTATAGGTTTTTTAAAGGAAGTGATGAGTGAAATGGAAAACCAACAAACAAACCTACTGAAGGTTTCAGAAGTGCAGAGTTGAGAGAACCCAGGCATTTTGTAGGGTTTTTTTTTTATTGGTTTGTTTGTTTGGGGGTGTGTATGTGTGTTCATATGGGTGTATGTGTGTACGTAACAACTTCAGGTGTCACCTTCACCTTGTGTGAGGCAGGGTCTCCTGCTCACCACTGCACTGGCCAGGCTAGCTGACCCTTGAGCTTCCAGAAGTTTATTGTGTCTCTGCCTTCTCTCTGTAGGGACACTGGGGTTACAGATGCCCACCACAGTGTCTGATCTTACGGGGTTCTTGGGATTCAAACTCCAGTGCTCCTGCTTACATGAGTGCTTTACTGACCGAGCCTTTCCCTCGCCCTGTTGTAGTTTTAAGTAGGTTAATCAGGGTAGATCTTGAAGAAAGAAAATGACAATTGAGTAGAGCTTATCATTGTTATTGTTCTAACTGTCATTACTGCTAAATGCATTTTGTGTGTTATCTTCCTTAAGCTGCACAACAGATGTGGTCACTGGGGCTTACAGAAGTTAATTATTTACCTAGCTCTACAGCTCCTTAGTAGAGGTGATACAATTTAAACCTGCCTATCAAACTAAGAATCCAAGTTATGTAATACTGCTCTCTCTGAAAGCAATAGTATACAAGCTGGGTGTAAGCATTCTACCAGTATTTGACTTGATGCTCATTATTTCAAGCATCTATTATTAGTCCCATTGTTCAATTGTACTTAAATGCATGTACTCAAATATACTATAATCTCTATATGTGACCATATGATGGGATCTTTACTTGTTAAACAGTGTTAGAGTTGTTTCACCTGTAAGTTATCTTTTCTCAAATCTCTGAGCATTTGAAAAATGTATAAATGTTTCATTGGTAAGGAATGTTTCAATTTTTCATGATTTAAAAAGAAATCAGTTCTTAGCATGTCTGTGCACACAAAATTGTAAAACAGCTCAAGTGTAACACAGAGTAGAATCAGGTACAACTGCCTGTAACAAGTTCAAATCACAGTGAAGTCACTGACAACTCATTAACAAAGAAGCCCATGACATGTTTATGTAATGTCACATTAAAGGTCACCTTAGTACTGTCTATGAGTTTTTGGTACTCTTTGTCTGACTTGTATTTGAGAACAACTAAAATATAATTAGTTGCTCAGCCTTCATTTTATTTCTACCTCTGAATTATCAAATTGAAGATTATCCCTAGAATACCTGGGATGATTTCTTAATCCCACTTGAAGTTATTTATGTAGATCAGATGATTGTTTTTAGCACTAGGAAATAAAGTCAGAATATGCTTGAAGTTGAACCTGACATGCCTGAAATCACCTTGCAATCTTAGGTTTGTAGAGTTATAAATAAGTGTAGGTTTAATAAATACATGTATACTTGTAGTAGGAACAGCAGGAATGAAAACGTCAAAATACACTAGAGGCAATATATTTATAAGAGTGTCATGTCTATTTATTTACCTATTGAGGCTTAACTCAAGGAAACAGCAGAGGCAGGGCATAGTTTGAAATCCAGTGCTGGGATCCTGGCAATGGGTTTTATTTTATTTTATTTTTAAGTTATCTGTTTGAGAGAGAAAGAAGTAGGCAAATAGAGAAAGAAAGTGAATGGATGCGCCAGGGTCTCCAGCCACTTGTGCATCTGGCTTATGTGGGTCTTGGGGAATTGAACTTGTGTCTTTTGGCTTTGCAGGCAAATGTCTTAATCCCTAAGCCATCTCTCCAGTCTAACAGTGGGTTTTTTAAATGGAAACTCCAGGGCTGGAGAGATGGCTTAGTGGTTAAGCGCTTGCCTGTGAAGCCTAAGGACCCCAGTTTGAGGCTCAATTCCCCAGGACCCACATTAGCCAGATGCACAAGGGGGCGCACACGTCTGGAGTTCATTTGAAGAGGTTGTAGACCCTGGTGCACCCATTCTCTCTCTCTCTCTCTCTCTCTCTCTCTCTTTCTTTCTCTGTCTGTCTCTCTTAAATAAATAAATAAAACATAAAATTAAAAAAAAATGGAAACTCCATAAGGAACTTCCTATCAGATGCTGTGAAAACAATTTGTTATTCTTTCCACTCATGGGATCATTCAAGTAGAGATGTTAAAATTTTCATTATTTAGGAGCACCCTGACCATCAAAGGGACACATAACTGAAAAGTTACCAGTATCTGTTAGATATAACTTCACAGAAAGTCTGAGTGTGTGTGTGTGTGTGTGTGTGTGTGTGTGTGTGTGTGTGTGTATGTTTTAGGGTATGATGGTAAAGACTGTAGATGTCTGCAGGCCAATTGGGAAAACTTAGCACAAGGTCAGTAGCTCCAAAAGATGATGAGATCTTTCTGCTCACACATAGCATAAATGCACAAAGAGGATGGCTGACCTGGAGGGTCTGGCTGCATGTTCTCTGTTCACTGAGGAACGCATCCAGGAGAGCAGAACACCCCAGTGGCTTGACTGTATATAGCGTGCTCATGATGGGATTAACTCACACAGCATCTCACTCTGCCCCACAGACTGGTCCCTCACAAGAAGAGAAAGTTGGAAAGAAGTAAAAAGATTTCCAGAAGAAGCATATTCCCATGGCATGGAAATGCATTCAGTGTGAATTAATTGCAGATAAAAGCAAAACAACAACAAAGGAAAAAGTAAAGGATGATGACATACACCGTGCCTGTAGTTGTAGAGTTGCTTTAAATGAAACTAAGTAATATCACTTATTTTGTGAATATCAATAATTAAATGACCAAAATATTTGCTTTCCCCTTTATTTTAACCAGTGTAGCTGTGTTATTGAGGAAGAATACCAAGAGGACAGCCACAACTTCTTTATTGGATCACTGATGTCCAACAACTGAACTTCGAAGGAAGCTATTGTGGGGGGATGAAGAAGGGAAATTCGCCTTGCAGCTGTTACTTTTTTGCATGCGCTATTTATTTATTTCAGAGGTAGAGAGATAAAGGCAGAGAGAGAGGGAGAGAGAGAGAGGGAGAGAGAGAGAGAGAGAGAGAGAGAGAGAGAGAGAGAGAGAGAGAGAGAGAGAGAGAGAATGGATGCACCAGGGCCTTCAGCTGCTGCAAATGAACTCTAGACACATATATCACGTTGCACTTCTGGCTTATGTGGGTACTGAGGAATAGAACCGGGGTCCTATGGCTTTGCAGGCAAGAGTCTTAACCACTAAGCAATCTCTCCAGCCCAACAACTGTTACTTTAAAATATGTTTTTGAATTTATTTATTTAACTATTTGTTTATTTGTAAGCATAGAGAGGAGTTAGTGGAGAGAAGAGAGAGAATGAGAATGGGTATACTACCACCTTCTCCCTATACAACTGAACTCTGGATACATGTGCCACTTTATGAATCTGGCTTTTTCTCTGTCACTGGGGAAGAGAACCCAGGCTGTTGGGCTTTGCAAGCAAGCGTCTTTAACCACTGAGCAACCTCTCCAGCTCGTAGTTGCTATTTTTATGTCTACAAACTTTCAATAACTTTTTGGATCTCTTCCCTCTACTCAGCTTGCTTGTCATCTTGGTCAAATGCAGTTGTTCCTTGGCTTGTGGTATGAGGAGTGGGTATTTTTTATTATTACTTCTGTAAGTATTTCTTCAGCCACTTACATGAATTGTCTTTAAAGAAGGATAGTGAAACTAGAACGTTACACTAATAGAGAAGTCATGTCCTAATGTGAGGAAGTTGGAACAATGAGTTAGACAATTGGCAGATGACCCAAGCACTGAAGCTCCAGCTGTTCAAGCCTGGGGAACTTGTTTTGAATCCAAGCACCCACCATGATGCCTGAGTGACAGGCTGATGTGGCCATCTGCCAGTAACCCCAAACGTGGGAGGTCGGAGACAGGTGATACCTGGGGCAAGCTGTCTAGCTAGACTGGTTGAAGTGGTGAGCTCTGGCTTCAAGTGAGGTCAGTTTCAATGTCATATAACGAGGGGGGAAGTGATCCAGAAAGATAGCATATGTCAATCTCTGTTCTCCACAAGCACACACATGTGCACTTACACACATGCATACACATGAACACACATAACACATACACATACAACATATGGCACCTTCCATTAATGGAAATACCAAAATAAATATAAAGTATAGAAAAAGACAAATTTCTCTTCTCCCACACCAAACAATAAGCAAGGGTGTTTATAAGTGAACCTATCTCAGAAGAAATATTAAAGACAATGAATGTGAAAGATATCCAGTCTTACCACTGATGAAGGAAATTACATAATAGTAACATTTCTATTGGTGAGCACATTAACGAGAGGACAGAGCTAACATCTCTTGTGGATATGTGAATTAATACCGCTTCTGTGTGTTCATAGGACAATGTGCACAAAAATTTAATGCTTCCCTGTTGCTGAATTAAAAAATTATGCTCTCTCAAATGTGTTCTGATGACATAATCATACACATTCAAAAATGTCATTTTAGTGGGACATTTTTAGTGTAAAATTATTAATAATTGTGGAAGGAAGGTAAGAGTTAAGCAATGTCTAGTAATGTGGGAAAAAGAGAGAAAATCATGCTAGATTCACAAAATGCAATTTTGTATGATTTCAAAGTCTCATCTGTGAGAAATTCAAAATAAATTAAGAGGAAACAGTTTAGCATATGATGTAAACAGTAGGATACTAATTTATGCATATACTGTACAATTATAGTAATATGTATTTATCTTCTCTGAGAACAGGATGAATGTGGACTAACATTGTCTTCTGTGATTTCTTCCATTTGATTATTTGCACTGCATAAATCTTCTGTAATTAATATGCAGTGTTATTTGCACTTTTAATGGAAATTTCCAAAAAGCACAAAGAACAACATCAAGAACTTCCAGGTATATATAATTCTACTTCAACTAGTATCTGCTGTAGTTTTCCAAAGTAAAATAGTCAGAGAAGTTTAATTAACCAGAACCCATCTCCTAGAGCTATTTATTACTTTATGACCAGTTTTTGATGTCTTCCCTTGAAAAATATTTGCTTCAATAGCTCACATATATTCTCAAAGTAGTGACTTCACCATCCAAAAGTTTTAAAGTTAACAAGGATTTCAGTTTTTAAATAGAAAGTAGATATGGTTTATGGTATATTTTTAATTAAAGCAAAAGCACCTTCTTGCTTTCTTGAAGTTTATCATGGGTTTCTTACTACCTAGTGAGAACAGGACTATGGAGAAGGTGGTGTGACCAGTGTGTCTGGGTCTTAATTCTTCCCTCCAACTAGTCTTGGGATTAGAAGCAGACTTGACAAGGCACCTTTCTGGAAAAGGGTCCTATAGGCTCTGCATTTTATTTGAGGAGAAATTTCATTTTAGGATCCACAATTGCATATGCAGTATATTTTATGCAAGTAGATATATATAAGAAGCTTCTAGAAGAAGTTAAAAGCCAAGTGTACTCCAAAAGATTATGTGCTTACATGAAAAAAAAAAAAAGAAACTAACCAGGTTCTTATGAGTTTTTCCCCTCTGAAGAATAAAAGGTACAGAGATGTAACAAGCATGCTATAGTATATTTATAACTTAAAACCTTTCTTCCACACTCCAGCTTTCCGAACAAGCTTTAAAGCACATTTTTCATGCCGTGTGTTGGTGGGACTCTTGAGCATTTTGATGGACTGACCCCTCTGGCGGACTTTAGTGTTTGCTACTTTTTTTTAAAGGCCTGGATAACTTACTTTTGGAAAGTGGAAAATTGTTTATTTCTTTTATTTCCATAAGACCCAGACTGTGGTCCAAGTGTGCACTATAGCTGGACTATAAAATTTAAATGCATGACAACATACTATAAACATAACCCATGTCCTATTTCCCTGCGGCAAATGGTCACTATCTACTGACATTTGTCCTCATGCCATCTACCAAGCCATGCTACTTTTATCTGGTTAGATTACACCACTCCATTAGCTTGGTAATTTCATTACAGCTTAGGAGGGATTGTTGCTGCTGGAGTTAGTTTACATTTTATGCACAAGGCCAGAAGTCCTTGGGCAGTGAGTATATTTTGTATAAATCTAATAAATAATTAATGAACAAACATGAATTCAGAGAAGCAGGAAATAGCAGAATTAGGATCAGGTAACTTTTTAATAACACACAGTATAAAATTGTTTGGAGAGAATATAGTCACGAGCTGGGTCAAGTGTATTTGTATACATGAGATTCAAGTAGAAATCTCCACGTCAGACAGAACTGTTGCTGTACTCAGGATGTGCAGATGTGCGTGTTTAGCCCATTCAGGACAATGAGAGAAGATTCTTATAGGGGCAAGAAGATAAGTAAATATGCTTCTTTCTGAACTACTTTAAAACATGATATTGAAGAAATTTAATGAGAAAAAATAATTTTTCCCTGGTGAAAAATCCTACAAGATTTTCCAAAAAGATTGGATTGGTTTAGGAGAGAAAATATCAAGTTAAGGACTTACTTATCTTGTAGTTGGACAGTCTCACCTGTAGAATATATGGAATTTCTATGTTGTCTTAGCTTCTGTCTATTAAGAAATCATAGAGTACATGTGGGTTTGACCTTTCTATTCTCAGTCACTAGTCTGTTTAACATATTGCTCTCTTTGAAAGGCCTTGGGACTTTAAAGTGAAGTGCACTCAAAGCCCTGAAAGCAATGAGCGGACACACACTCCACTTGTCATTTGTCACACCGAACAAAGCTCCTGCGGTGTCTGCTGCAGCTTGCAGGTGAAGACAAAGTCCCAGTTAAACAAGTGATTTTGCTGGAGTAGAAAATAGGGATAGTTGACTAGAAGTGATTCATTTGTATAAGCCTTAACTCTGACAAAAATCCATGCATTTCACATGACCTATGTACCTGTAAGTTCCCGCCCCCAGCGCCATGTTCACATCAAGGGTTGAGTATTAGGCAACTGTGACAGTGATTGGAGCATATGGTGGAGTCTTTACAATAGCAGGAAGATAAGCCAAAAATTATGTTTGGAAATTTCTGAAATGATTTCCAGAAACACACGACAGGCCTAGAGCTTTCTGTGGCATATATTGTTAGCAGGTGTGGAGAATGCTTTCTTCCTTGCACACAATGTGGATGTTTTACTCTATACTCTTTAAGGGAACAAGTGGCATGATTGGAAGTCCTTTGAAATGGATTTGTTAGTTATTCAGGATCCTTACAGGCAGTAAATGTTAAGAATGAGCTGAGATTTTGGACATTAGTATCTATTGGTTGGGGAGAGCATACTGTACATCTTAAGAAGGAAGGTCCATTTAAGCAATACTCTTAACAGCTGTATGGTTACTATGTCCTCATGGCCCACCTGGGCTGAATTGCGATTGCGAAACCAGGCTGAATGCCTTCAATCCCGTGACGTATGACGCTACACAGAGAAAGCCCTCCGCCGAGCGAGCCTGGCGGCTGCTGCCAGAACGCCCTCCACCAGCCCCCTTCGGCACTGAGAAATGGCCCGGCTGATGTCACTGGGTGAGGCCATCCCCATCCACTTCACGAATCTCTCCGTCATTTCTGATCCCTACTTTACACCTCAGCAATGTATTTTCAGCGATGAAGGCTTTGTTCCTCCTTTCCTGTGGGAGAACTTATATTATTTTTTTAAGACGCGTTCAGCTCCCTGAGAAGGCAGACACCTGAAGTTTCCTCTCCTGCGCCACGAGCACTGTAATAGAAGACCAAAGTCTAGGCAAATTATATAAGGAATGTCCAATTCCTCTATGCATAGAATGTTCTCATAAGTGAGCTAAATTGAGCAAAAGAAAAAAGCCTTCTGTGCTTTGGAATTTACTACTAACTCATGGGATTCATTAGTGTTCTACAATTTCATTTCAAAAAAAAAAAAAAAGAAAAAGAAAAAGAAAGGCAAGAGGCCAGTGTTGCAATGGATAATGTGTCTGATTTCAGACCAGAAAAAAAGAAAAAAAAGAATCTATTTCCTCCAGCTCCATCAAGATCCTAAATCTGCATTTCTCTAATTTTTCTGACTCCCTAGTGTCAGGGAGAAGAATGGAGGCTTCTAGAAACGTGAGATCTTAGAAAAGGAAGTTGAGACCTAGGAAACCATGTGGTCTTGCTGTGAATCATCACAAACGTGAGCCAAAGAAAAGCTGGGCCTGGTTTCAAGCACTGTTTTCTTTCCAGGTTTTGCTAACTCTGGCAGAGTTTTCCAAACACTTCAGGAGAAGTTCAGAGTTCTGTATTTGATTCCTAGAGCTTTTTTGTATGACCCCGAGAAATCACTTAAGCTTACAGATGTGTTTGAGATGGATGCTAAGCCCCTTTTCAAAATGTATCAGTAATAAAAGGTGTTCATTCGGATGCTTTCTCCTCATAGACACTCAGACAAAGGCATGGAAACAATGATAGCGTATTTTGATGCAAAGAATAATTCAATTTTTAATAAAGCCAAACGGCTGCCTGCATAAATCTGCTAACCGGTCTTCTGTTCACTTGTTTTCTTTCAGTAATGTGGTTTCCATTATCCTTTTCAATTCTGCTTCATTGCTGGTAAGCATCTGTTTTAAAATACAGTTAAAAATTGGTACTCTTGGTCCAATTCCAAGGGGTAAAATCAGCAGGAAAAAGTAATCCCACAGCCTTAAGACGAACCTTCTAAACCATGAAAAAAAAAGCAGTAAGTACTAAACTTTGAATAAAAGAGCCATAAATGAGTCTGGAAGCCTCATTTACATTGTAATGTGCGTACCAGCATGATGTCACTATCAATTAGTGTGAGTCTTCTTCAACAGCCATCTACTTGGAGTATGTAGTCATTTAGTTTATGGTTATGATTGAACTGTGTGTGTGTGTGTGTGTGTGTGTGTGTGTGCGCACACACACACACACACACACACACACACACACACACATTGGTATCAGAGAGCAAATGCCAAAGCAACAATGTCCAGAGTAAGTATAATACAGAAAAGAATTTATGTCAGCCATGAATCTGTCTTACTTTATTTAATGTTATTTACTGATATGAGTTTGATACAATACCTCAAATAATCTATGCATACTGAACAGACTAAAAAAAAAACAAAACTGTCTACACTATAATCTTTCCAAAGTCTGAGTAAAAGCAAAAATGCAACATACACACACACACACACACACACACACGCATGCACAAATGCACACACATTTTTCCTTCAAGGTAAGGTCTCTCTCTAGCCCAGGCTGACCTGGATTTCACTATGTATTCTCTGGGTATCCTCTATTTCAGGCAATTCTCCTACCTCTGCCTCCTGAGTGCTGGAATTAAAGGCATGCACCACGATGCCTGGGATTTTATTTTATTTAAATACAGACTATATCTTTTTAATAAATACTTTTATTTTTTTTATTTGTAAGCAGAGAGAGAGCAAGAAAAAGAGAGGGAGTGAGCACCAGCACCAGGACTTCTAGGCACTGCAAAGGAACTCCAGAAGTGTGCATCTGGTTGTGCATGAGCACTGGGGAATTGGACATAGGTCATTAGCTTTGTAAGCAAGCACCTTAACCACTGATCACTCTTCACATTCTTTTTTTTTAATTTTTTTAAATTTGTTTTTGTTCTTTATTTATTGGAGAGTGACAGAGAGAGAGAGAGGGAGAGAGCGGGCACGCTAGGGCTTCCAGCCCCTGCAAATGAACTCCAGAGGCGTGCGTCCCTTGTGCATCTGGCTAACGTGGGTCCTGGGGAATTGAGCCTCGAACTGGTGTCCTTAGGCTTCACAGGCAAGCACTTAACCACTAAGCCATCTCTCCAGCCCACTCTTCACATTCTTTATGTTAGTCTCATCACTTTTTTTTTTTTTTGTGCCCTGTATTGATACTAATATTGTCAAGAGGACTATCTCAATCCCTGTTACTGTTTTGATTATGTCTCAAGAAATTCTGGAGCATGGATTACAGAGTAGAGTCTAAGATGTGAGGCAAGACTGTTCTCTTGAGTATGTGGTTTATTCTTTAGATTCTGGGAGAATATAGGGTATTTATTTGGATGTGAATTTACACGTGAAACACGGCTGTGGTTGCTTTGCTGTAGGCAAGCATGCTATTTTAATTTATTTCTACTTCCCTCGGTATGTTCTGGAATATCCTATATGCTTTTATTTTAACCTTTATCTGCCCTGTGGTATTTATACATATGAACTCCTGAAGATGGGCTGGAGAGATGGCTCAGCAATTAAGGCACTTGCCTGTGTAGGCTAAGGACCCATGTTCTACTCTCCATATCCCACGTGAGCCAGATGCACAAAGGTGAGGCAAACGCAAACATCTGAAGTTTGATTGCAGTAGCTGAGGCACTGGATCACCAGTTCTCTCTCAGTCTCTCTCCAAAATAAAAAAAAAAATTTAAAAAACACATTTTTTTATGTATTTGCAAGCAGAAAGGGAGAGAGAAAGAGAGAGAGAGTGTGTGTGTGAGAGAGAGATAGAGAAAGAGAGAGAGAGAAAGAGAGAATGAGGGGCTGGAGAGATGGCTTAGCGGTTAAGCACTTGCCTGTGAAGCCTAAGAACTCTGGTTCGAGGCTCGGTTCCCCAGGTCCCACGTTAGCCAGATGCACAAGGGGGCGCATGTGTCTGGAGTTCGTTTGCAGAGGCTGGAAGCCCTGGCGCGCCCATTCTCTCTCTCTCCCTCTATCTGTCTTTCTCTCTGTGTCTGTCGCTCTCAAATAAATAAATTAAAAAAGAGAGAGAGAGAGAGAGAATGAGGACCCCAGGGCCTCTTGCCACTTCAAACAAACTTCAGACTTCCAATGCATGTACCATTGTGTGAATCTGACCTTATGTGGGTATTGGGGAATTAAATCCAGGCCTTCAGGCTGAAACCAAGCACCTTTAACCACTGAGTTATCTCTCCAGGCCTAGAAAATCATTTTGATTTGTGATCTTGGAATACAAATATTTATAATCACAGAAACTAGATGGTGAAAGATATTTTTCAGTTAGTTCACATACTTGGGGAGAGAATTTCTAAATGATATTATCTAAAAAGTATAAAAGTTTATCTGAGAAAATGCATCGTATTCAGAAGAAAAAAAATGCACCAAAGAGAACTTGTATTACCTATGCAATGAAGGGAAAATAATACTAAGCAAACCAACAAGACCTCAAGTTAGCTGTTAAGTGAGGCAGGAACTTAAAGGAAAAACTCCTATATGAACACACCTCCCAAGTATCCTTTCTATTTTATCAGGTAAATGCTGCAGGATACAAAATGAACATGCTTGGAGGTGTGCCTGTCCACCATCTTCATGATACAAGCTGAGCATGCTCAGAGATGTCCCAAGCAACCATCTTTATGACCCAAGCTACATAGTCCAAAAGTGCTCCCAGAGGTGTGCCTGCCCTCCATTTTAACCTTTTGAATATGTGCTCCATGACCTTGAACTAAGCAGGAACTGTGTGTGCTTTTGAGGTTTGCAAGGCTGTAACTATGACTGAGCATGCTCAGGAGTATATCCAACCTGAAAATGCTTGTGTGTGTCTATAAATCTCCCCAAATAAAATCCCAACGCTTCATTGTTTAAGAAAGGCATTGTTTTATAACTAACTGCCTCACTCTCTTTACCTGTTGCACCCAAGAAACTGCTCCACGCTCTTTGATTTCCTGGCCAAACCTATTTCACTTTGTACTCACCAGAATGTGAATGCGTTGTGTTCAGTTACACCTGTTTCTGGAACCGCGCTGTTCCTCTGGACGGCAGTGGACGTGCAGCCTGCGCACTGGGCTGAGGCGCACTGCAGTTTGACAGTGTGTGTAATGTTCTGTGTCTTTGTTAATCACACGATGGAAGGATTGAACTTACTGAATCATTTGCTTTATTACAACTCCAGAACAGCACTGTAAACTGCCTTTGTGGGAATGTCCTAGGAGAGCGTGATTCTGGAGGCAGTCACTATGTAAATACATCCCCTCAATTCCTGCAAAAGGCACTGAACATTCTGTTGCTAATCAGTTACAAAACAAAGCAAAACAAACAAACCCTTTTGATAAGGGTTGGCAGTACAAGTCTTTCATGCTGCATTTAATATCATGCAGAGTTAGGCAGGGTAAGTCAGTAGAGTGGCAATCAATATGGCATTGTATATAAGAACACTTAGGTACAGTATCTTGTAGGTGGTGAGCCAGCAATACACACTAAATATCCAGCAGTATACTGTCGGTTGCCATGTTCATATCATGGATTTTGTCTCAATTGGACAATTTTGTTTAAAAAGTGTGGGTGTGTCCTTCTTTTTCCCCCAGCACAAAAATGTGATTAAAAAAAAAAAAAAGTACCTAAAACTCTTCCATCTCCTTTCAGCCTCAGTCACCATCTCCCATAGTCTACCCACTAGGAAGGATTCTAACACACAACATTTCACACCCTGTAAATCCTCTCAAAGTCTCTCTAGGCCTTATCCATAAAATGCAAGACCTGGGCTGGAGAGATGGCTTAGTGGTTAAGCACTTGCCTGTGGAGCCTAAGGGCCTCGGTTCCCCAGGTCCCACATTAGCCAGATGCACAAGGGGGCGCACGCGTCTGGAGTTCGTTTGCAGAGGCTGGAAGCCCTGGCGCGC
Organism: Jaculus jaculus; assembly: GCF_020740685.1. Lineage (NCBI taxonomy): Eukaryota > Metazoa > Chordata > Mammalia > Rodentia > Dipodidae > Jaculus > Jaculus jaculus. The sequence continues at coordinate 5,341,143 of NC_059119.1, read as the reverse complement.
CCATTCTCTCTCTCTCCCTCTGTCTTTCTCTCTGTGTCTGTCGCTCTCAAATAAATAAATAAATAAATTAAAAAAAAATGCAAGACCTATCCTTGGTCCAGCCTTATCTCTAAGGCACTGACTTCTATTGTTATATATTTTCATAGCAAACTTTCTTAAATGGACAGTCTGGTTGATCTCACCTCTTGTCTGTCTACATAGCTTGAAGACAATGACTAATAAGGCAGAGCAGAAACAAGGTTATCCTGCCATGCTCAATACTCCGAGGATGGCATGAACACTGAGTGCTCACCAGGAAACGAGCTACTGCCCTCTAAGCCAGTCACTCCACAATAAGAGACTGCCTAGCAGACAGGGGGTGTTTGCAAGACAGGCCCAGCTTGGCTTCAAGTTTCCTAGCAATACCACATATGGAGTTGGGTGAAACAAGTCTCCGTAGTGCATGGGGCACCTCTGACGCCATCCAGACCGGCTATGATCACGAGCACTGACTATGAGCATTCCTGAGGTTGAGGCAGACGGACTGGTGGGGAGGGCTGGTTGGCAAGATTCCCACTGTGTTGTAAGGCTAGATTTAATGGGATAAGGTGGAAATACAGCTCCAGTGAGAGGTTAGTGCATCACAAGGAGAGCTATGGAGAAAGGTAAACTTTCATGAGCAGAGAGACAGAATTTTTGGCCAGGAACAAACATTCCTACCAAGGAATGGCAAGCTAGAAAGGCACGTTGTCTGTGCTGTTTTCAGTGAACGTATGCTCAGAGGGTGAGAGGGGCTAGCTCTTTCAAGGATGACGGCAGGTTGGGGAGGTGGCACAGTGGGTATACTCTTGTCGTGAAAGCCCAGGGACCAGAGTTTGCATCCCTAGTCCCAATGTCAAAGGCCAGGCTTGGGTCACTTCCTGTCACTGAGGAGGGGAACAGTAGAATCTCTAGTGTTTGCTGCATAGATGCCCTGCCTGAGTTGGTGAGCTCCAATCTCAGTGAGAGACTCTGTCTCCTAAAATAATAAGACGGAGAAAGATATTTGACACTGACCTCTAGTCTTCCCGTGCATGTGCAAAGATGTGCCTGCTCGCCTGCCCAACATGCATACCTGCACACACACACACACACACACACACACACACACACACACACATGTATACACATGTAGATGTGCAAAAAATAATAATGATAACTACCTTTCTCATTAAAGAGTGAGTGCTAACTAACTAGGCTCTTATACTTTATAATTTACTTCAGCATAAATTGGGAAATTGTATTAATTTTTCAGGCCTTGAGGGGAGCTCTCATTTGTTACATAAATGATTATTTTGCAGCTGTCATTTGACGTATGAATAATGAATGTGTGAATCTACATACAGTGCAAGGTGTTTTTGGCATTCTAGGTATTGTTTCAATAAATATTCGAATGTTATCCATGCCAGTCCATGTTTTACGATTAGTTGTCTCAATAAATCCCTGTGTTATATGGCACTCTGTGAGACAAACACAAGAGGGAATTATACCATGCTCATAAGTTACTAGAGATCTCACAGGTCCTGGGTCATTTTCACATCCCGCGAAGTTCATTAAGTTGATGAGATGACTAGGATGAATAGGAGACAATTAGCCTAACTTTCTCCTTGAAGCCACATTCCAGCTTTGACATGGCCAGAGATCTATTTAATAAAAGACTTTTGCTGTTCACTAGAGAGGACTCAAGAGACCTGAAATTATTCATGTGACTTCCAGCTGTCCACAGACTTAATGTGCTTATTTATCGCTCCACAGCAACACTGTAGTGATATCAATAGTCACTTTGTCATGACATGTCATTTTGTGTTATGTTGGGAAATATTTCTAATTCATTTCCTCATCTTTTGAGAGGCACAGCATAATCATGTATGAGTAGTTTTCGAGGCGTGATGGAGTTGGTGGCAAGAGCTCTCGGAGGTGGAAGGTGTAGATAGAATGCTCGTTTGTATCCAATTTGCTGGAAGTCTGAGGAAGATGGAGTATTACTGTGACTGAAAACATTGGCTCAGCTCTTAATTCCGAATCTTGAAATTAGCTTTTCATCTGAAATTCAGCAGCAGAGGGACACTGTGACACATTCATTCATTGTGATCCTTTGAAAGTAATCAGTGTGAGGAGTTTTCCTTTAACATCTGAATTTGATCCATAACTGCTAATTCAGTTTGATAACCACGTTTTGGGACTAAAATTATAAGATTTAATGATGAATAGTCATATTTTTACTGATTTTCCTATTGGAAATTCAAATGTCATGGAGTAGTTGGCAGAAACCTTCTTGCCTTAAAAGCCACATATTTGAAACATTGATGTAATGTTATACAGCAGAATCAGCAAGCAATTGATAAGAAAATCAGAGCTGAACCAAACAGCCTTGCATACATGGAAGATAATCAGATACATTTCTTTGAATGGAATAATTTTTTTCCTGGGTGTGTTATTTCACAGGCAAACTTACATCAAGATTGCAGTAACCTCATTAGAGTTCAGAATCTATAAGTGAAGCTATTAAAGGAGCATTACTTAATTATAACTCCAAATAGGTGATTTTAGCTCCATATATAGAGGCTAAACATTTAGCTCACATGTCAAAGTTTGACAGATTCTCAGAGATAGAAGGGAAATTAAATGTTGTTAGGTTCAAATGCTCACCACCCCTAATCAGAGATTTAATTAAATTAAACAAGAATAAGATATCACCCCTCTCCAACTGAAATAGCTATTATAGATGTGAGATAACAAATGTAGGTGAGAATCCAGCAAAAAGAGAGTCACTTCATACTGCTGGAGAGTGTCCATTAGCATGGACATTATGTGAAATAGCATTGAAGTTTCTAAAAATCTTAAAAATAGAGCTACTTTAACACCCAACAGTCCTAGTACTGCATATCTACCAGAAATAAGGGCTGGATAGATGGCTTAGTGGTTAAGCACTTGCCAGCAAGACCTAAAGACCCAGGTACAATTCTTAGTACCCATGTAAACCAGATGTAAAAGTTGGTGCATATGTCTGAAGTTTGTTTGGAGTGGCTGGAGGCCCTCGTGCACCCATTCTCTCCCTCCCTGTCCCTCTCTCCCTTTCTCTTTCTCTAATAAATAAATTAATAAACCAAATATTTAAAAAAGAAATGAAATCAGTTTGTGGAAGAGAGACCTATACTCCCATGGTCAATGTAGCATTCCTCACTATTGTTCAGATATTGAAGTAACTATTAGTCAGTGATTAAAGGAAAGAAAAAAATGAGGTATATATTCATAATAATAGCATGTATGTGGCATATATTCACAATAGAAAATATTCACAATAGAAGGAGTCAGCCTTACCAAAGGAAGTTCTGTCATTTGCAGTGATTGAGATGACCCTGGAGGACATTACATTAAGTGAAATAAGCTTGGCATAGAAAGACAAATATTAGATGATCTCACATATATGGAATCTACAAGTTTGAGAATCAGGGAGATGAAGAGGAACATGTTTAATATATCTATCCAACACTATGGAGACCACAGTTAGTAATACTGTATTGTACACTTAAAAACTTCCAAGAGTAGATTTTAAGTGTTCTTACTATAAGGACATATGTGAATTAATAAACATTTACTAGTTTGACTTGGCCTCTTTACAGTGGGTGTGTATGTATTTCAAAGTATCTTACATGGTATACAAAATATACATGTGCATTTCTTGGTTTAAAAAATTACATGGTTTGTGAAATAAATATTAAGTACATCAGGCCATTTATTGATGAGTGGGAACCTGAGATGCAGGTAGAAGATAAATAACTCAACATCCTGCAACTAGACCACGTCTTTTCATCATAACATGATGCCACTATGTGAGGAGGGGTTTAGAATCTGCAAAAAATTTATGCAGGTAGAAGATAAATGACTCAACATCCTGCAACTAGACCACGTCTTTTCATCATAACATGATGCCACTATGTGAGGAGGAGTTTAGAATCTGCAAAAAATTTAAGAATCACTGGCTTAACACTTTTTTTTTTTGTCACTTGGTGATGTGTAGCCCTATGAGTTTTATCTTGTGAATGAGAAATGTATACTGATAGGGACATGTCTAGTTTGGGTCAATATTTTTCATCATGGGTCAGTAATTTTCCATCTACTGAAGTACATGGTGAGTTCTCAGTCTGAGCTCTGCTGTGATGGGCATGGATTCAAGTCTGACCCCTGAAGTTGCTTGGTGATGTATGACAAGTGGCAGAATATATGCCTTAGTTTCTTCTTGGTCAGTAAACACTGCTCTTTTCAATGTTCAACCCATCTTCCTTGGTTAGCTGAGTAATGAAACACATTCTGGGCTTCATTCTGTATCTTAAAATATGTCTCATTCCATTCTGTTAAAAAAAAATGATTGTGCTAATATGCAGAGCCTGTTTGTGAATATCCATAGTCATATTACTTTTTAGTAGTATTCTAGATTTATGGGCTTCATGATTTGTGATGAGCATGTCTAATGATTCAGAAAAACTCAACCCCAAAAGTAATTTATGGATTTTCTGTTCAGTCAGAGGCTGATCACAGTTCATATGAGATTTGATTCAGAAAGCAATAATGTGACCTAAGATTCCACTTTCTTTCTGTCCTTTTTGCTGTCATTGTGGCTGCTTCGTGTAAGAAAGGCTAAGTGTGAAGGAACTGGGTGTTGATTCCTTAACTCACATTAAGAAATAACAGAGAGAAGATCACTTCTTGTAGCTCCCAAAGAACAGGATAGAAAGAAATTTGTTTAGAGACTCTCCATAAAGACTTTATCAGCATCTATGTGAGATGCAGGAATGGAGTTAACACACTTGGGGTGGGTAGGGTAACTAAAAGGAAATGATAATGAACTAAATGAGAGAGGACAAGGCATCATAGATCAAAATGTCCCCTTTATTTTTCTAAAATGTCTCCCATTTGAGATCCAGTGTTAGCTCTGAGTGCTGCTCTTTAATTTATATCACATTACATATTTTACTGTTGCCCAGATGAGAATAATTACTAGGAATAAAAGAAAATATGGACATAAACAAACATGGATGTATTTAAAGAATTACACATCTTCCTGTTCACATGTTTTTTAATCCCTTCCCAAAGCAATGGCTCACGAGAGAGTTTACAATTATTGGTGGAGGGGGCATTAGTAGATTACATTAACATTGTGCTATAGCACATTTCAGAATTCTGAAACTAAAGGGTGGTGTTTGTAGCTTTGAACCCAAAGACAAAGTACTGGCATCATTTTGTATTATCATATGACTGAATTTTAGGAAAAATTCTATTAAAGGCACTTGCTTGCAAACCCTAATAGCCCAGTACCCATGTAAATAAAGCTAGATGCACAAAATGATGCACGCATCTGGAGTTGCATGCAGCAGCAAGAGGCCCTGGAACACCCATACACACATACTCTCTTTTTCTGTTAAATAAATAAAATATATTTTTAAAGCAGACTGAGATTGGATAGAATTCACTTAAATCATTTTGGCCCAAGCATAGCTTCTAATTTAATAAATGATAGTGTTATCAGTATGTTTACCTATATATACCAAAATATTAGTTAGGTTGGAAATCTTTTCTGTTGCCTTAACAGAAATGTGTGCTCTCAATTCTGACATTCTCTATGCAGTTGTGAGTCTCACTAATGTATGTATGAGGATACAAAAGGCCTCCAAGTTGTCACAGATTAGAAATAATTGTGGTTTCAAAATAGTTGACATCCCCATGAAGGGTATACACCCTGATTATAGGAAAAGTAACCGTGGAGCCAAATGAGACCTAAACAGCAAACTGATGCAATTATAAAGTCTTAAAGAACTTTCACAATAAGAAAACTGATCTGTTTTGGGCTTTGTGGAGTGCACAAAAGAGCCCTAGGGTACATACTACATGACCTTGAAGAATGCAGCATGTGAGAGACCAATGAGTGACAGAAATGCTCACACAAGAACAATGGCCTTGAGCTGGAGAGATTGCTCAACAGTAGGCACTTGCCTGCAAAGCCTAACGGCTTGGGTTTGGTTTCCTAGTACCAAAGTAACTCAGATGCACAAAGTAGTGAATGCATCTGGAGTTTGTTTGCAGTGGCTGGAATCACTGCCATACTTTCTCTTTCTGTAACTCTTTCTCTCTCTCTCTTTCTGTCTGGTTACAAATTACAAATAAATAAATAAATAAAAATTTTTTAAAGAACAACGTACTCAACTCCAACTTTTATACACATATGTGAATGGCTCATGGACTACCTGGAGGTTATTTATATAATAAGCATTCATATAAGCATATGTAAATGACTCTTAGTGAGTTCAAACCTATGCCTTCTGTTTTTGGATTTTAAAATATATTTTGTTATAGGCATAGCCTTAGGAAGTTGAAAGAACTGTTTACACTGTTTCCTAAAATACATTTTTAGTAGTTCAATAGATTATAAGGAGAGCATTGGGAGGGGTCAGAAATGCAAAGCACTAATGGGCTCTTCCAATGCCTCACACACAGTAGATACAATTCATCTCTTTATTTTGATGCATGTGTGTGTAAGTGTACATGCACATGTATGCATGCGTATAGAGGCTGGGAGTTGATGTCCAGTGACATCTTTGATTGCTCTCTGCTTTATTTTACTAAGGCAGATTGAGCACAAAGCACACTGATTACGGTGGTCTAGTTAGCCAGCTAGCCCTGGTGATTCCTCATGTCTGCCTCCTTGGTCTCAGGAATACAGACATATGCCACCACATCCACTACCTCTGTGTTGGGGATCCCAATTCTGGTCTTCTCACTGGTCCAGCAAGTGCAATTTACTGACAGAGCCTCTCCCCAAGCCCACAGTAAATCTTATATGTAGAGGTAGCAGCTGAATTCTAATGTAAAAGTAGTTAATAGACAAATACTTCAAAGAGTTCCTCTTTATTTTGTCATAAACAAATGATGTCACTACTACATAGTTTAGACTTCAATCTAGCATTTTCTGAATACATAAATTCATTACACTGTGGAAAACAATTTAAATTCTTGGCTAGTTTCCTTTGGGTTCTGGCCTTTTCAATGTCAATGAAATTTTTTCAAAATAAATAACATTATATTCATGAAAGAATTCAAATAGATGCATGAAGAATGTTCCTTATACAGCTCAAGGGCTACTTCCCTTCTGTCTTTTGATTCTTATCTTTGTCTGTGAGCTAAGTGTTTCAAACATCAGCTCTCTGCTGGACATGGGCCAACATGTCAACCTGAGCGAAGGGGAAAGCATGATTGGTCCTAACGGAGAAAAGCTATGTGGAAAATTCATAATGATTTGTAAACATTTTTACACTTATCACAATTCAGATAGTCAAATAATGGTTTAGATTTGTTTTGATAGTCCCTGTAATTGGCTCAGCAATGTTTCTTGGAGTTGGAATTTCATACAGATTATGAGAAACGCAATATATGTGAGATATCTCTTGCAAAGAAGGCAAAGGAAAGTACTGCAGCAATCAAATATACTATAAAGTAAATTACACAGGATTTTAAATCAAGCACACGTGAAGTCAATGAGGCACACATAGATCTGAGAAGGGAGCTGATATGTAGTGCTAGGTTTTAGGTAAAATAATAATATTATTATTATTATCATTTTTTTGTTGTTTTTTTGAGGCAGGGACTCACTCTAGCCCAGGCTGATCTGGAATTCAGTTCACTGTGTTGTCTCAGAGTGGTCTGGAACTCACTGGGATCCTCCTACCTCTGTCTCCAGAGTGAGTGCTGGGATTAAAGGTGCGCACCACCCATGCCAGGCTTGTTTTAGGTAAATTCTAAACATGTGGCCCGTGTATTTTGGAACCAGTAGAGAAAAACACAGCCAGTGTAATGATGAGGAGGCAGAGAGCGTGTATTAGAGGCATTCGTGTGGAGATTAAGGAAACGTACTGACTCAGCTTCCAGACAGCAACCTGCAGCGCTTGAAAGCCTGTGCTGGGCCAGTCTATCCCGAGGACATGGGAAGAGGGATGCTTCTGAATCTTAGCCACTCCTCCTGGCCTCTGAGGAGATACCCAGACCTAGCCTAGAGAAAGGGCCACCTCCTTCCGGTATAAGTCCTCATGGAGAATGTGATTCCAAAGGCTGCTCCTTCCCCACATCTATCCTCTGGATAGGTTGTGAGGATTAATGAGTTAATATCAAAAATTGCCACCGGGCAAATCTTCAGTGGCCTAAAAGAGCATAAAATTTTTATTTTGCCTTTTATGATTTCTGACAATCCCTTCTGCTTGCCACTAGGCTTTTAGTGGAGTGTGTGGAGAATTTGGGACAAGATGATGAGTATTACTCAAGGGCATCTCAATAGCTTTGCAAACTTAATGCAATAATGCAGGTCTTGGGTCCTGTATCATGGAGAAAATGAAGACAGCCCAACGTTCAGATAAAAGAGGCCATAAATCTTCTACTGCAACTCTTTTTGGAGACAAGTTATGTCAATGAAGATTTTTACCTTAAAAATCTCTTTTATCATTGCACATCTACCTAATTTTTTTTGAAACGTCTAGAGCCTTAAATATGCTTGATTGAATACTTAGGGCTGTGTGTTACTTAAAATAATGCATAAATAATATATTTTGCTCTTCTTTCCATTTTTTAAAAAGAATAGGTTGTCCTACCCTGAAGCAGGGGGATTCCCCCAGTGAATGCTGAACAGCTCATGGAGTAGCTGAGGCACAAGTCTTTACGTTTGCACAAATATGACGGTCCAGAGAGTAGAGGCCTGAAGTTGCCAGCCACTGTCACAGAGGAGGCAGTACTTGTCATCTTAAGGGCCAACATATACTCCTGAGGCGTTAGAAGAAAGCTGTCAATGGGTGCTTAACACTTGCACTCCACAGAGCTAAGGAGACTGATCTACTACATGCAGGAAAAAACCGGAGTCAGTGGGACGTTGGGAAGGTGAGGAATCCCAGCTAAAAGTTACAAACCTAGCCCACGTTCAGCACTTGGAAGCCACTCTGACCTTCATCCTATGCCCTTTGCCATGTGCACCAGTTTGTGAGAAATTAGATATATTCAGCTCAATAGGATCACTGGGGGATAGCATGGGACAGAACCATCAGGTCCTGTCAAGAGGCCTTCAAACTTGCAGTGGAAATAAGGACTACCAGTAAGTGAAGAAAGCACAGAACATCATAGAATTGTTGAAGAAGGGGACGGGAAGAGAAAAGTTAGTAAAGCTTTTCTGAGAGAGGTGTGTTCATGGGCTAAGGGTTAGGGGTTGGGATGGAGAAAGTGCACAGAAATGTAAAAGAGCACCTGGGAAGTGAGCTATTGTGAGATACCTCCTGAGCTGGTTTGAATGTAAAGTGATCCCAAATAGCTCATGTGTCGGGATTATTCTATCCCCAGATAGTGGTGCTATTCTTGAAGGGTATTGAACCTTTAGGAGGTTGAACCTTGCTTGAGGAAGTTTGTCAGTGGATGGGGGTGGGTGGACTTTCAGGGTTTATAACTGGTTTCCACAATCTCCTAAAACAATGCTACTAGCCGGGCTCCTAATGTTTAATCACATGAGTCTATGGGGGTGGGGGCATTTTACATTCAAACTACAACATCATATTAACAAAGAATAAGAAAAACATTGATCCTTAAGCCATCGGCTATTCCTTTCACACTCCAGGCTAGGCCCTTCCTTCAAAAAATACAGTCTGGCAAGTTAAATGATGAAGAGTCCACATTTTGAGGGGATAGTTCATACTTAATTTTGAAGGAAAGCCTGCAGTCAACTTCACAGTCAGGGAAGTGTCCATGGGGGACTCCTCATCCCCTCACATCTCGGCATAACAGGAAGGAGATAACAGATAGGAAGTGGAGCTGGGCTCACCTTAAGTCTCACCCCCAGTGACCTACTTGTCTATTTGAGGTTCCAATCTAAGGGTCCCACAGCCATCCAAACATCGCCACCTACTGGGAACCATGTGTTCAAACACACAAATTTATGGGAAATTTGAATATTTAAACTACATCAACCTGAAGAAATTCAAAAGAAAAAAGAAAATCATTCATGGGTCTGCTAAAATTAAATTACCATCTAATTTCCAGAGTTCTGTTCTGGGAGAGTTAGTTGGAGGAGCCCAAACCTGAAAAGTCCTTGTTCTACAAGGCATTCACTGTGTGTTGTAGGCTGGCTTATTGGATCAAGTGGCATGAGCCTCGAGGCTGACATAGCCAGCAAGTGGTAAGAAGGAATCAAATTTAGGTCTATCTGATGGCAGAGTCCAGACAGTGGCTTCTCCAAAGAGCCTGGGCTGAGTCTGACTCCTGTGGGTCACTAAGAAGCTGCGGGAGAGATGAAGACAAAGTAACTATTAGGACAAGAAGCTCGCTAGGACACTTTGTGAAACTTTTTTAAAGTCCTTTTTAAGTAACAGATAGCTCTCTTTTATGAATTCATGTTGTACTGATGCATTATCTTAACATGTACATGACCCATTTTGTCCTAATAGAATGTTCCCATATTGATATTTTGAAAGATTCACATATGTTCATATGGTTACATTGGGTACTACGACACTAACGGGAAAAAAATGATGGAGGCCAAATGGTAGGTTTGTGGTGTGATGTTAAGGGAAAATATGCAAAAGCAGGACCGGGTTCACAGCGGTACTGCAAATAAGATGTTCACTGAGTGTTCCCATCAATAGGGTAACACAGAAACACAGCTGAAATACAACACAGGCTGGTCTTGAATTCTTTCATTATTTGAAACAATTATTATTCCACTAAGGAAAAAGTAAAAGAGATAAAAATTTATTTATGTGAGCTCTTAGTTCTGCCATGTGTGTATATTCAATCACAACATAACTTGTAGCCACCATATCACCTACCAGAAGCCTCTCAACTCTCTGTTTTTGAATAAAGAACCATCATCCATTCCCATGGATAACACACTGGCAATGATCAAAAGCCCCTACAACATACCCCACTCCACAGGAAACAATAGAAAGACGGGGAGGGTCTCTGGGAATTCATTCTGTAGCCATTTGTTCTATCTTTCTGAAGGAGATCCCATGGCTTCATTCTTAAAAATTGATGTCCTGCAAAATGACATGCCCAGTATTTTCAGCTCATATTTCTGTAAAAGTACAATAAGCCAACTTGCATTTTATTTTTTTTATTTCAATGATTACCATGAGATCCCATCTGAAAATATACTATGCAAGCCAAAGTAGATATGTTTGCAGACTCATACCACTATGTGTTGAATGAAAATTGTCAATATTTTGACAAGTACTCTGGAACATTATGACATATGGATTTAGAGTGAAGGCCATATCACATGTGTAGGAAGGAGAGACAAGGTGCCATAGACAGGATGGAGGAAGTCAGCCACATAAAGGCAACATAGGCACACCCTAAGGAAGAAGAGCTTCCAGAAAAAGATAATAGTGTCTGGCCAAGTCTTCAGTTCATTGAGTGTCTAAATTCCCTGGTCATTTATTCTGTCTTAGACCAATTGTTAAAATTCAACTTGAGAGCTATCATTTGACTAAGGAGTGAACACATTTTATAACCTTAAAGACACGTACATTGATTCACACATCCACATACTTCAAACACAAATGCTGGTTTTCTTGTCTAATTACCCAAGAAGTAGTAGTGGGAATGAACTGCAGTCAGGTCTGCAGTGGGTCATGGTTCTGAAGGCCGTCATAATTCAAACCTCCCACTAAGTTCTGTCAGCTTGTCTCTAAAGCAGGACTGTTATCAAATTGTCCTTGACGCAGGAGCACCTCTGGTGTCCATTTAAGCCCTCCTGAGCATAAGCTCTCCTTAGACAGGCTCAGTAAGTTCAATATCTCTATCCAAAGATGAAAGTATAGTCTTAACTCTGCCGTATCTTAAAGAGCCAAAAAAGTAGGTTAGCATGAAGACAGTGGACTGAAGTGAGTGCTGGCACGTTTTCAAGAGGCAGGCCTTATATACCTCATGATGCTATCAGCAAAGCCCTCTCACTGTCTGTCTTTGAAAAAGGGCACAAGCATGCCAGAACGTCATACTCTATTAATTTTTAAACAGTGCTGCAAACTGCTGCTTTTAAAACATGGACATATTAAGAACTGTTCTGTACCCAAAACAGATCTTCTTATTTTAGAAAGTGCTTCTTCACCAACTATCACAGCACTCTTCTGCAAGTAGCTAGTTAAAAGGGAGTAAATTTGTTTTATGCTTTGCAAGTCTGTCTTCTTTGTCAGTGTTCAAGCCGATAACTCATTTCATGCAACTACAAGCCAGTATTTTTGAAATTTCTGAGTCATGGTGAGAATAACATATTCTCCATGATCTCAAAGGCACTTTTCTTGATAACACTTTTGGTTACTATATCTCTAAATGGGAGTTTCTGGAACCTTCTCTGTCTAGCAGCCCTGTATTTCCCACCTATTTGTCTGGGTAAATTTGGGCTCCAGCAGAACATATGGGCCGTAATCACACCTTCTACCATTTTCAGTGTTTATCTTCATTTCGTCAAATTTCTTAAGCATTCTTCCCATTTCCCTTCTGCCTTCTTATTCTCTCTTCGTGTTCCTGGGGTCTGCTGATCAGCAATTCATTATTATAAAGCAACAGCTTTAAAGTTAATGAGATAGACAAGATCAGTTGAAAAAGATAATACATTCAGAGATTAAAGTTTTTCTTCCTGTGTGTGTATGTGTGTGTGCGCACAGGCGTACATGTGGTGTGCTGTGGTGTGTTTCCATGCAGTGACCCGTGCAGCTCCCGTGCAATCCCCATGTGGCAAGTGGCCCTTTTGCAGGGCACACACTTGCAGTGGAACATTGGATGTTCTGTCCCATTGCTCTTCTGCCAGTTCTTACAGAGGTAATGAAGAATGCACATAAATTGTTTTGAGATTCTTTGGAAAATTTTTGGTTTTTGACTTCCCTCTGTGAGAATCTCATTTTGCAGCCTATGCTAAATCATCTTGGTGGTTTTTGGCTTTGTTTCCCTATTTTAATGACCTGAGTCACACTTTCTTTGTCTATTCCACAGATTCTGAGTTTCCACAGGCAACAGTGATACTCTGAAAAGATCAACACTTCTGAGGCTCCAAGGCAGCATGGTCCAATTCCTGGAGAGGAGATGGTTATGTGTGCCATGGCCATCAAGAACCTGTCATGTGCAGGTCCCTAGCTTAACATTAATCATGTGGTCTCTTGTAATATTTTTACTGCCTCTTACATATGTTTCTAACAATCAATATTCCTTTATGTAGATGATAGAAAAGTGTTGGCATATGAAAAATGATTCCAAAATCACAACACTTAGTAATAGTAAGAGGAAGAGTCAGAATCTTAACAAGGGTTGTATCATTGCTGAGTATGATTTGCTCCCATAAATATTGGCTGCCATAATTAATGAATTTATATTTCTGCTCATAATTGACCTTTCTTATAAAAATTCAAAATGTATTGTAATTTGCTATCAACTTTTAAATTTTTCCCTCATACATTGATGAAAATGAAATTTAAAAACTGTTGTTAGGAAAATAAAGGTAAAGTAGCTAAGTAGAATTTCTAACATGGGCCTAAATACAGATACTGCCAGGAAGGGTGTAACATATGTTGTGAAGGCACACAATGGTGAATTCATAATGCTCAAGCTTGTGCCATTTCTCAAAGTGGTCAGAGATGACCTCTGTGAGGAGGATGGGTCATTTCCAATAAAACCCCGATGACATCAAGCAAATCTGCAGGCAAGCATTTCAGGCAGAGTGAACAGATGTCCCAAGGACACAATGGGCACCAGGTTCTGTCCCAAAGATCCAAAGCCAAGAAGAGAAGATAAAAGGTGGATTTGGATAGGTCAGAGTTGGGCAGCTCACCCAAGCAATGTGGAGGAGGATGAAGAAGATGAAACATGGGATGATAAGGTCTTAATTAATTTAAGCAGGTCTCTGGCTGCTGGGTAAAGGATAGAGAATGAGAAGCAACAGGAAGGACACTTGGGGAAGCAACCTTGGTCTGCAGCATAAGAATAGAGATGAAGGAAGACAGCAAGTCTAAGGCCTATTTTGAGTCCAGAAGGTAGGACTACTAATGGTTTGGAGGTGGGAAGGGACAGTGAAATTTTATTCATTGATTTCCATGGCTTGAACAATCTTTGAAACTATAGGCTTGATATTTCTGAATTACATTGCAATTTTGAAGGGAATCCACTTAGTCAGTTACTAGACATCATATCATGTGTTTTAAAATCTAGTAATATAAAGTATTTGTGTAGTAAATGCTAGCTTGATACAACACCTGGGCAACCCTTGGCTTGAGGCCTTAAGCTCTCTGTCTGAAATTATCTTTATTTCTGAAAGCAGAAGGTCTCCTATGTTTTTGGGTGAATGTGTGTGATGCATGCAAGGTGCTCTAGACACTGGAGAACTGTAGTTTCTGGACTGACATTCAAGAGGCACAGAACAGTAGAATTTCTTCCCAGTAAGGGTCATAAAGTTGGCCCTCAATCACACCACCTGTTTCATCCTTCATTCATCATATTTGTGAAGATGTGACATATTTGTGGTTTCCCCATTTCTCTTTTAGGTTCCCTAAGTGACTGGCAAGCCATTGTTCTTCACTGTGATCTTCAGTATGGAAAAAAGGAAGCTGTCTCCATGTCCTTAAGACTTAGAGCTCAGCACCTGATGCATCTTCATCCCTCAGGGAAGAGGTCCTATGTTCCCTCATCATCCTCAGGGCACAGGTCCCATGTCCCTTCATCATCCTCAGGGGAGAGGTCCCATGTCCCTTCATCATCCTCAGGGGAGAGGTTACATGTCCCTTCATCATCCTCAGGGGAGATTTCTCATGTTTCTTCTCCATCCTCAGGGGAGAGGTCCCATGTCCCTTCATCATTCCCAGGGGAGATTTCCCATGTTTCTTCTCCATCCTCAGGGGACAAGTTCCTGTCCCTTCATCCTCAGGGGATATTTCCCATGTTTCTTCTCCATCCTCAGGGGAGAGGTTCCATGTAGTGTTGCTTTACCTTAGGGACATGGTTCCTACCTCACGGGAGGATTTCCCTCCTCCTCCGGTACATGCTGTCTGCTTGACACACTGGAGATTGCATATAGTGTGCAGGACAAATGCCTCTAGGATAAATCAATGAACCAAATTCCCCCAAGGCTCCGACAGCTTGTAGAACGTTTCCTTTAAGAATAATAAACAGTCATGCCCCTACATTAATCCCATAGTACCTGCCAGTGCTTTACAGGAATGCTCTCTTAATCCTTCTGGCAAACGCAGAAGGTCTCATACAAACTTGTAAAGCTCTTTGATTTTCTCCTTCTAATGGTTATGTACACAGGCTCAGAGAGGAAAGTAGTTTAGCCAAAGCCACAAGCTAGTAAGTGACAGAATTGGGGTGTCAACTCTGTTCTTTCTGGCTCCAGATTTCAAATTTATGACTACTATGTAGTGAGCCTCCTTCCATCTAGGCCTTTGAATGGGGCTGTTACGACACCAGTAACTACATTGCTGGGTAACTACAGAGTCAATGAAGGTCATGGCCACCTTTAGGATTAAAATACCTTCAACAAGTTGGCAGCTGCCACTGAGTCTATAGGCCAGATCATCTGCTGCCTGTGGAGACCTGTATTGCCCTCATATTCCATCTAATTATAGAAAATGGCCCCCCACCATTTTCGGCCTGACTTTATTGTGACCAATATGTGTTTTTTTAATGCATCTTTAAATATTTTTATTTATTAGTGAGAAAGAGAGAGAAAGAATCAGGTAGTGTTAGAGAGAGAATGGGTGCACCCGGGCCTCTAGCCACTGCAAAAGAACTTCAGATGCAAGCACCATCTTGAGCATCTGCCTTACCAGGGTACTGGAGAATTGAATCTAGGTCCTTGGGCATCACAGGCAAGCACTTCACTGCTAAGCCAGCTCTTCAGCCCTTAACGTGTACCTTTAATTTATCTACATCAATTCACTTAAAACTGTGTAACAGAGCAATAACTACCACACTATTGGTATCAAATTTTCACATCATACTAACTACTGGTAATAATTCCTGTCTGTGTGAGACAGCCTTGCATGTATGCTCAGCAAGTAAGTTAAAAGGGAGGCATTGACATGACTGAAGATTATTTTTGGTTCATGTTACTTAAGTTCTGGAAAGTACCTAGGGAAGGAAACAGGAGAGAGATGGGGTGGGGGATGAGGAGGGAAAGAGAGGCAGAGAGAACAAACATTAAGTGGTGTTTCTGGCCTGTCTGAAGCAGGAAATAGTGGATGTACATTTGAAAACTCACTTCTGGCATCTCTAGCCCACTTTGAGAAATAGAATACCTGGCTAATGCACATACTCCACCATGGCATGGGGACACTAGGCGCAAGCCAAACAAACCCTGCCACTCTTCCAGTCTTGCTTGTGAACTTTATCTGCTGGCATCAGAGAGCAAAGGTGATTCACCCTCTTGTGATCATCCTCTACTCAATGATCTTTCTATGACCCAGACGTGCCTTGCCTGAGTGATGGAGATGTGTACGTCTGGTGCACAGCCTGCTAACAAAGCCATGTGGAAGAATCAAAGTGTATCTTGTCACTGTTTGTTTTAGGTTTTCAATTGATGCCTTTCCTTGCCTTTCAGCTTTGAAACTTGAGAATTAAACACCTCTGAAAACAAAGCAATGTTGGCGGGAGAGAGTGCAGCCCAGAGTGCAAGCGTGATCTGTACGAAACCAGCTGTCAAGGACTTTTCATCTCTCGGAAGGTTAGCCAGTCAAAAAAGGCCCTTGACGACACATGGAGTAGCAGTCTCTTTTCTTCTCATCTTGGTCTAAAAGAGGCCATTTCTAGCAACTTCCAGTTACTCTCTTAGGGATGTTTTAGCACATCACTGGTATTGATTCATTGTTGGTCAGATGGGAAATGTTGTCAGCCTCTGAAGGTAAAAATCAGTGTAGCATTCATTTCACATGCAATCCCCAAGTCTCTACAAATAGACTCCATAGTCTTTTCGTTTTGTAATCTGAATGATTACTTTTGTTTTATGGTTTCAAAGATTAGCTATTGTTTGACTGTGATTGTTAATCGTAAAGGGTCTGCATCCTCTATTCAGGACAGGGTGATGCCCATCATTCCCAGCTTCTTTACCGGGCATTATCTCAGTCCAAACTTTGCTCAGTTGTGCACGTGTCATCTTCTGCTTATTAGGTTCCCGGGGAACTGAGACCTAAGGCTTGCTTAGCGGTCCCTGCTGCTCATCTCCTGCTTGTACACATCTATTAAAATGTAAGTGTTTAAACAGTTGTCATTTTTTCATATTAATATTTATGCTAATTTAAATTTAAAAATTTTAGCCCTATCTCTAAGATTTTAGAAGACTTGTGTCTAAACCAGGACTTGAAAGGCTGTTCCTCATTCTTGAAACATCTTATATGATGAAGATGTTTATTCCCGGTAAGTAAATGAAGTGGAGAGGGTCAAGTGACAACGTAATTTTCTAGTAGACTGTTTTGTTAATGCTCACCTTCGCTTGACTGTGAATTATTAACTCCTCCATTTTCCTTCTCAAATGTTGTCTGCTTTCTAACCACTTCAGAATATTTAATTGTTTTTTTTCATTCCGTGTTTTTTTTTTTTTTTTTTTGCCTGTGTACATGTAATGTAGTGTGGTGGTGGTGTTCACACTTGTGTGTGTGAGTGTGTGCAGGGGGTATGCATGTGTCCCTGTGGCCTCTGTGCACCTGTCTGCAGCCTGGTTTGCACTTCTACAGTACCTTGAGGGAGTATTAGGCAAGTACCTTCAATATCTTTACAACTCATTCTTACTGGAACCAGATCTCTTACTGACCCTGGAGTTTACTGGCTTATTTATTTATTTATTTTTATAGGCCTGGTGATTCTTTGGTCTTATCTCCACACAAGGTTAGTGTTACAGATGTGTTTGGTCAGCTATTTATGTGGGCCATGGTGTTCAAATTTTCAGTCTCTTAGGCCTCCTCAGGCCCTCATACTTGCTCAAGGCTCTTAACTACTGAATCATCTCCCTATAACATTTGAATTTATAAGAAGCTTTAAAATAAGGAAATTCTCATGGTACTAGGATCTGCAAGCCAGTATTATCTATTTATTGCCATTTAACATTCTCTGTATTACATGTGTGGTGAATGCAAAGAGGAAACATACTCTTCAAGACTCAAAATCTGTATAAAAAAGAACAGCTTCTAAGGCTGGAAAGATGGCTCAGTGGTTAAGACCCCTTCCCATTGAAGCACAAGACCTGCCTCTGAGAAGACACTTTAAAAAAAATTATTATTATTTATTTATTTGAGAGTGACAGACATAGAAAGAAAGAGGCAGATAGAGAGAGAATGGGCTCCCCATGGCCTCCAGCCACTGCAAAGGAACACCAGATGCATGCGCCCCCTTGTGCATCTGTCTAACATGGGTCCTGGGTAACCGAGCCTCGAACCAGAGTTCTTAGGCTTCACAGGCAAGCACTTAACCGCTAAGCCATCTCTCCAGCCCTAAGAGAAGACTTTTCTTATTCACATGTATCTTTTTATAGAAGAATATTAGAGGAAAGAGGATAGATAACTAGAAAAGGGGAAATATTGTTTATCACCATATCATAACACAGAAACTTTTTCAAAAATATACATTTTTAGCCAGGTGTGGTGGCACATGCCTTTAATCCCAGCACTTGGGAGGCAGAGGTAGGATTGCCAAGAGTTCAAGGCCACCCTGAGAATACATACTGAATTCCAGGTCAGCCTGAGCTAGAGTGGGACCCTCCCTCGAAAAAGTCATATATATATATATATATATATATATATATATATATATATATATATGGCACTTTTTTATTTATTTGAGAGATACAGATTGAGAGAGAGAGAGAGATTGAGTGTGTGGATGCTCCAGGACCTCTTGCTGCTGTAAACAGACTCCAGACACATGCACCACGTGTGTCTGGATTCGCGTGGGTGTAAGGGAGTCAAACCTGGGCCAGCAGGCTTGGTAAGCAAGCACTTTACAGCCGAGCCAGCTCTCTAGCCCTCTTCTGTGCTCACAATGAGCACGCTCTTGACTAGGCATGCAGATCAAAAGGCTGACAGATCTTACTCACGGTCCTGTGCCATACGAACTATACCTTGGATGAGCTGCTAATCGTGAGGGACTGAAGGCCGTGCAAGTGGAGCATACCTGAGCTGCTCCACAGGAGACCTGGCCACACATCCTGTTTTGTGGAGGCTCCTATCTGCCTGCCCCCTTGCCCCCTGCCTGCACGCCCCTAGAATTCGTCGCAATTGATAGTCCACATGCACATCGTCTCAGCAGAAACACGCACACACCCAACGGGACGTTAACTGTCTTGTCCACTGGCCAACTGAAGAGAAAGGTTGTGAGAGAACAAGAGAACCTTCTGGAGACATCTGGAAGTCAACTGTGAGAAATCAGTGTTTGCATAGGCTTCTTTTAAGCGCATGGCTTTTGTCGCATAATGGGGATAGTCTGAGTAATAATGTAATAACTTCATGCACACGTGGGTAAAGGACAACCCCATAGGGTGTGAAATCACACTGTGGAGCTGACTGGCCTGGTCACTATAGGCAGCATTTTTCTCCAGTAATCTGTGCACTTGATATATTTTGTTTCTCAAATTGCATAGTGCCAGCAATTTAGCTTTTAAATACAATAGTCTTTTGAAAAAGTACTGAAGAAAATGAATAGAAATTCATCCAGCATCAAAGTAAATTATCCCAGGTCAACACACAGTGCCTTCATTTTCCAGATGTCTCTATTCACATGGTTACTTGTGGGCATTTATTTTTTTTTAATCTAAGGATACTTATAAGTATTCCAAGCTTAATCACAGTTTCTGTTGTATGTTACCAGAGACTAGCATCACTGCATGCATATCTTTTGCCTGTTCCCGAAGAAATGGATTTAAGACAAAATACCCAGAGGCCATGCTTTGCCTGATGCCTCTGATGAATTCTTAGTCACAAATCTTCCTTTTATTTGATCATTATAGATAATTTCTTATATTTATTTATTTAAATTTTTGTTTGTTTTTATTTATTTATTTGAGAGCAATAGTCAGGCAGAGAGAGAAAGAGGCAGCGAGACAGAAAGAGAGAGAGAGAGAGGAAGAGAATGGGCACACCAGGGCCTCCAGCCACTGCAAATGAACTCCAGATGCATGCGCCACCTTCTACATCTGGCTTATGTGGGTCCTGGGAAATAGGGCCCTGAACAAGGATCCTTAGGCTTCACAGGCAAGCATGTAACCACTAAGCCATCTCTCCAGCCCCAATTTCTTGTATTTCTGTCTCAGTCATAAGGCAGTAATTGTATTATACTAAAAGTTACTAAAATGTTATTTCTAAGTTTTCAAAAGTATTTACTTATTTACTTCTTGAGAGAGAGAGAGAGAATATTTATTTATTTATTTACTTTTAGAGAGAGAGAGAAATAAGAAGAAGGAGGAGGAGGAGGAGGAGAGAAGAAGAAGAAGAAGAAGACAAGGAGGAAGAAGGAGAAGAAGGGCACACCAGGGCCTCTAACCAATGCAAACAAACTCTGCACGCAAGCTCTACCTTGTGAATCTGGCTTACTTGGGTACTAGGGAATCAGACCTCAGTCCTTAGGCTTCGAAGGTGAGTGCCTTAACTGCTAATCCATTTCTCCAGCCCTGTCCAAGTTTTTTTTTTTTTTTTAATGTCTAGTTTTGTGTGGTTATTTTTTGAGGTAGCACCTCACTTTAGGCCAGACTGACCTGGAATTCACTATGTAATCCCAGGTTGGCCTTAACTCACAGCGATCTTCCTACCTCTGCCTCCCAAGTGCTGCACCACCATGCCTGGCCTAATGCCCAAATGTTAAACGTTTTGAAGTTGTTTATGTCATATACTATGATAATTAACTGACATATAAGTTTACGAATTTGAATCTTATCACGACTGGAAAAGACTCACGTGAAGAATGAAGTTCAAAGCAGAGAAAAGATCAGAAATTGCACATAAGCAAAAGCAGCAAATAGTACTCATAGTACCTTTACCTCAGAATAATTATTGCTTATTATCAACATAGTTCTATCCTTTCAAACTTTACGTAATAATGACATTAATGCCCATTATTTAAAGAAATAACTAGGAAATTTGAGCCATTAATCAATGTGAAATTTATTTATGTATTAAATTACATATACATATTATATATAAACTTATGCATATAAATTATACATAAAGCGAACATATTAATTACATTTTTCTTCTTCATGAAGTTGTGTTGAGTGTTTTGTGAGTGAGTCTATTCTCTGTACTGAGTTTCCTCTGTGGATTTATTAGTTTTCAAAGTTGTTTGTGGAGAGTTTTAGCCTGTGCACATATGTTGTAATATAAATTAGGATATATGCCGGGGGGGTGGTGCATGCCTTTAATTCCAGCACTCGGGAGGCAGAGGTAGGAGGATTGCATGAGTTCAAGGCCACCCTGAGATGACAGAGTTAATTCCAGGTCAGCCTGGACCAGAGTCAGACCCTACCCTGAAAAACCAAAAAAAAAAAAAAAAATTAAATTAAATTAAATTAACTAGGATATATAATAATATGGTATAATAATTTAAAAGTTCAGGAATATAGCTAGTTGTAGGGAGAGAATCTGTAAAAGAGAAGTGATTACTACAACTTAAACAAAAAAGGAAACAATTTCCAACTGATTTTTTAAAACAAGGGATATTAGGCAGTGCCAGAAAAAACTAGACATATTTATTGCAGCAAAAGGGCTTAAGAAAAACACATTAAGTTTTTTTTCTCTATTTTAAGGGTTACTGTTGAAATACATTGTGAGTGGTGCCTTAGTTTTGGTATATATATATATATATATATATATATATATATATATATATATATATATATATATATATATGAAGACCAAAGATTGAGTGGCTTAAATGGCAACTATTTCTAGTTGTGGAGACTGGAGGAAGATTTCTGGGTACCATCATGGTTGGGTTCTTGAGGAAATGCCCTTGTTGGTATGTAGACATCAGCCTTCTTGTTCAGTCTTCTTTTGGGTGAGGGGAGAGAAAAGGGGAGGGAGAGGAGAGAAGAAGTGAGAGAAGAGGAGAGAAAAGGAGGGACGACCATGAAGAGAAGAGGAGAGGAGTGGAGAGGTGGGGGAAGATATGGCAGAGGAGAGGAAGGGAGGGGAGGAGAAAGAGAGGAGAAAAGGGGAGAGACATGGACGGGAGAAGAGGAAGAGGGGAGAAGAGAGGAGAGGAAAAGAGAGTGGCGAAGAGAAGGAATTTTCTAGTCTTTTCTCTAAGGGCACTCATCCCTTCATGAAGGCCCCAGTCCATTATATCATCTCCTCCTGTGAGCCTTAGCCTGCTCTCTGAGCATCCTTGATTGGAAGTCCAGGTTTCCTATGTGAATTCAGAGGGGAACACAGATTTTCAAGCCACAGCAATACCTTTAAAAATAGAAAAACTAGACTGAAGGGTAGAGATTGTCACATGGGAGACTTGGGATCCTCCTGAAAAAGAAGGCAGAACAAGCAGTCAGAAACACTCAACAACACACTAGTTGCATGTAAAGTGCTAAGTCCCTCACTGTGCAAGTGGCCAAGAGGCAGGAATGGGTCCAGTTAGGGTTGCTGAGTAAGGTTTCTTAGAAGTGTTCTGAGAAACTCCTTGGTTGTCAAGGACCCCACTTCCTTCATGCCAAGCAACGCATAGGGTCCAACTCCTTAAGAAGATGGGGTGTAAACGGCATCTTGTTGAACATCATGCCATCTGCAGGAATACAAAAGGAAACAAACTATGTTCCACCCTACATAGCTGTGTGAATCAAACTTCCAACCATCAGAGTATTAGCAGACAGTGTTGTATATCAGTTATGAGAATGCTTTTAATTCTAGAAACATGAGATCCGCAGTCATCAATGGGTATATTGTCAGACATATGCACCACCTTGTATATCTGGCCTACGTGGGACCTGGAGAATCAAACCCGAGTCCTTAGGCTTTGCATGTAAGTGCCTTAACTGCTAAGCCATCTCGCCAGCCCATATTGCCAAAGTTTTGACCTTGGTGGTGTAGATTCCATATCCTACTTCAGAAAAGGAAACCATGGGGCTGAGGAGAGGGCTCAGTCACAAAGCAGCTGCTGAGGAAGCATGAGGATCTGAGTTCTAGCCCCAGCCACCCATGTGAAAATGCCAGGCTTGATGGCACGTGCCTAGAACTGCAGACGGGGAGGCAAGAGAGGAGAATTGCTGGGATGTGCTGGGGAGGCAGTATAGCCGAATCAATGGACTCCAAGTTCAGTGACAGACCCTGGTGGAGAGGAACTGAGGAAGAACTCTAACATCAATCTCTGACCTCCTCATGCACTCTCAAATATGTGCACATGCACCTGAATGCACACATGTGTCCACACTGTAGACACCATGCATGCACACCATAGGCACATACACATGCAAAAAAAATCCCTCCAAAACCCCAATGAGAGCTGGGCAGTTGCACAATAGTTAAGACCTAATGACCCAAGTTTGATCCCCCAGTACCCATGTCAAGTCAGATGCACAAAGTGGTGCATATATCTGGAGTTCATTTGCAGTGGCTAGAGGCCCTGGTATTCCTATTCTCTCTATCTTTCCCCTTGATGTCTCTCGCTCTCTTTCTCTCTCTGTGTGTGCTTGAAAATAAATAAATTTAAAAAAAAAGGAAAAGCAAGCCACAAGGAAGGCAAATGAAACAAGGAATTTTATGTGTCATACATGATTAAGTGTAATGTGTTCGAGTCTTTCTGTGCAGAGCCTAATCCATCAGTCTGTATGCGAAAGCATAGCAATCACATATAGTCTGGGAGCAAGAGCACATAAATCACCACTTTGCAAGAAATGAAACTGATAGGAAACAAAGCTTAGAGATAATTCTTAGGTAGCAGCATGAGCCTCCATGACTTTATGCGATTCCAGGGTGAGAATGGGGCCCCGTGCTACTCCCAAGTGTGACCATAGCTGTGGAGGAGAGGTGTTTGTTATAACTCAGGGCATGATGGAGGAAGACAAGAGCTGTGCCTAGAGACAGATGCTCTAATTAGCAGGGTATCTATTTCCAAACTATTATGTTTTCAAATAAATTCTGACATGCAATTTTGGAGCACTGGAAAATAATCGTGAAGCAGCCCAAGTAGACACAGACAGTAAGTCTTGGCAGAGCTGCACACCCGCAGTGTGTCACTAATAACTCATCACGCCACTACCCTGGGGGTGGGGAGCAGTGTGATTTTCAACAACCAGCCTTTATTTCAAACTTGGAATTACAAATTGAAACTGGCAAATTTAACAAAAGAGAAAGAAAGGGGTTGGAGAGATGGCTTAGTGGTTAAGGCACTTGCCTGCAAAGCCAAAGGACCCAGGTTCAATTCTCCAGGACACACACAAGCCATATGCACAAGGGGGCGCATGCATCTGGAGTTTGTTTGCAGTGGCTGGAAGCCCTGGCACACTCATTCTCTCTCTCTCTCTTCCCTTTTCCCTCTCTCAAATAAATAGATAAAAATAAAATAATTTCAATAAAGAAAGGAAGGAAGGAAGGAAGAAAGAAGGAAGGAAAGACTAGTAATTACTAAAGCACATACTTCAACCAGATAGCTTAAATCGATCTATAAGGACCTTCATGTTCCAGCACATCAAATACAGCTGAAAAGTCTTAGGAGTTTAATTTTACCCTCTGGTATGTGGTATGCATCATTATAAATCTCAGGGGAAAAAAAATCTATACTGTCCCTACATGCAGGCATAACATTATGTTTTCTTTTCTCTAAGTCCATTTATGCTCTACATTTGGGAGCAGTGTAAGCCCATAAAAATATTAACCCCATTCCCAGCCTCATAAACCACTGACACATATAAGTCTGGGTTTTGTAGAAAGGAGGGGTATGGATAGACAAACTGATGTCAGAAAGCCACTCTCTTAGTTTCTATGGTGGGGATCCGGGCAGTGTTTCTGACGGCATGATCCAAGTCAGACCTACACCAGAATTGGTCCTGTTGTTTTCTATGAGTGTTGAGTCAGGCACATCTGGCCCTGTGAAACCAGGTGTTCCTTTTATCATAACTACACTCACTGCAGATTTCTGTCCATTAACATTTGTGTAGCATTGGCTTATGTGGGCATGTGTGATGGTTTGAATCAGATGTCCACTCATGTGGCCTGAGTGTTGGCCGGCGCAGTTGGTGAGGTAGAGCCTTGCTGCAGGAGATGTGCTGTTGGGGGCGGGCTTAGGTGTATTACAGCCAGCTTCCCTCTGCCAGATCTAGGCTCACTCTTGCTTCCACTTTCCATCTGCTGTGGCAGTAGAGATGTCCAGCCTCTGCTTACACCATATTTCCCCTGCCATTGCGGAGCTTGGATTCACAGCTCTCTTTCGTGGCCTGACCCTTGAGACTGTAAGTGACATAAAAACTTTCCTCCCATCAGGTGTTCTTGGTCAGGTGCTTTCTACCAGCAATGAGAAGGTAAACACAACACGTGAGTATTCCCCCCAGCATTCTTTGTAGCCTCTAAATTTTGTTAGATGTTGTGAAATCAATACTAAGGAGCTAGTGCTTGGTGTTAAAAAAAAAAAAAAAAAAAAAGAAGAAGGAAGATGAGAAAAAATAAAAAAGACACCAAAAATGACAAGTCTGAAGATCACATAATTTGAAGTCTGAATGTCCAGTAGAGAAGAACTTGTATTTAAACACAGAATCCTAACTTTATAATCCATATTCCAACCTTCTTTTCTTTTGCTTCAAACTTGGAACCATATTATATAGCAAGAGCCAGTAAACTTTTTCCATGAAGGACAAGAGAGCAAATATTTGAGGATTTGTGGGCCATAGTAGATAAACTATGAATGAATATGTGAGCTGTGTTCCAATAAAACATTATTTATAAAAATACATGACAAACTGAAGTTTTGCAAATTCCTGTCTTATAGTATTTAAAAATGTCTAACCTTCATGGTGATGGAACAAAATCTACATATTTCTTTTTATCTACATGTGAAACTTCTATGATGGTAAATATTGTCAATGTAGCAAAATTTAGAATCAGCTATGCAACAAATCCTTGGACATGTTTTTGAGTGAGTTTCTAGGTTGGGTTAATTAAGGTGGGAAGACAACCCTCACTGCGGTGTGGACAGCACCATGTAGTGAGCTAGGTTCCTACAGTGAATAAAAAGAACGAAGTGAGCTGACCACCAGCAGTCACCCTCTACCTCCTGCCTGGAGTCACTGTGCCCAGCTTCCTGAAGCTCCTGCCACCCTGACTTGTCCTCCATGATGGATGGCCTCCCTTTGCACTGTCAAAATAAACCTTTCCTCCCTTATGTTGCTCTGGCCAGTCAATTGTTGAAGGAATTTGACCAACATAGCTTCCACGGACAATGATTTAATACCCCCCCCCCCGATATATTTAAAGAGATGTTCCTTCATACTGCAGACAGGAGCAGGAGTATGCACCTGGAGGTGACCTCCCTGAGTGCAGTGGTGATGCGCTTGTTTGGAGATAGTCACACTGGTGTCCTTGTTGACGCTGTGATCAAAATCAAGGATTTTGACTGGAGATATACGTGCCTTAGTGGTTGAGATGCTGTAGCGGTTAAGGAACTCGCCTGAGAACCCTAAGGACCGACTTTGACTCTTCAGAACACATGTAAACCAGATGCACAGAGTGACACACGTGTCTAGAGTTCATTTACGGTGGCTAGAGGACCTGGAGCGCCCATTCTCTCCCTCCCTTTCTCTCCCCCTCCTTCCCTCTTTCTCTCTCTGATAACTAAATAAATTTTTAAAACTCATGGATTTGTGAAACTATTAGCTGGGCTCAAGGGATGGAACTATTTTTTGAAAGGACAAAGATTTTTCATTTAGGGAATGTAACTCACATGGGGGAGAATTTCACCTGTGATCTGTATGTTTTTTTTAATATTTATTTATTTATTTGACAGAGAAAGAGAGAGAGAATGGGCATGCCAGGGCCTCCCACCACTGCAAAAGAACTCCATACACATGATCCCCCTTGTGCATCTGGCTAATGTGGGTCCTGGGGAATCAAACCTGTGTCCTTTGGCTTTGCAGGCAAATGCCGTAACTGCTAAGCCATCTCTCCAGCCAGATCTCTATTGTTTTATAAATATTTTTTTCTCAAGTTTTATTAACATCTTCCATGATTATAAAAAATATCCCATGGTAATACCCCACCCCCACTTTCCCTTTGAGATTCCATTCTCCATCATATCCCCTCCCCCTCTCAATCAGTGTCTCTTTTATTTTGATGTCATGATCTTTTCCTCCTCTTATGATGGTCTTGTGTAGAGTGTCAGGCACGGTGAGGTCATGGATATGCAGGCCATTTTGTGTCTGGAGGAGCATGTTGTAAGGAGTCCTACCCTTCCTTTGGCTCTTACATTCTTTCCGCCACCTCTTCCCCATTAGACCCTGAGCCTTGGGAGGTGTGATTGAGATGTTACTCGGTACTCCATTACTTCTTTCCAGCACTATGATACCTTCTGAGTCATCCCAAGTTCAAGAATGGGTGCACCAGGGCCTCCAGGCAGTGCAAACGAACTCCAGACACATGCAGACCCTTGGGCATATGGCTTATGTGGGTCCTGGAGAGTCTAACCGGGATCCTTTGGCTTTGCAGGCAAACGCCTTAACCACTAAGCCATCCCTCCAGCCCCTGGTCTCTATTTTTTATCTGCATGCTTTGATGGATGGGAGTGTCCATGCCAGCCAAACCATCAGTATTGAGATGGCCCTGTGTGCGTTTCGTTCCTCTCTCCTCTATGCATGCCTACTCCAAGATGGCTCAGCAGTATTTATTTCTTATTTTATCAAAGTAAGGGCACTTTTCATGTCGAAGTTTTTTCAGATGGCCCATTAATGAGTGACTTGCACATAATAAATATTTTTGATAGTGGCTTTTATAAAGCCTCTAAACTTTCCACAAATTTGTGTTTCTCCATCTGTGGGTGGGGACCGTGACAGCTGCCATATGTAACATAGCTGAGAAACAGCCACCAGAAAGCCTCCATCACTTCAGAGGGCCAAACATCGACTGTTGTTGGTGAGGGAATTGTTGAAATCCCAGGGGAGGGAGGAGGGGAACAGGTAATCACCCTCCCTGTCTCTGATGATTGTGGGACTGATAAGCTGAGAACAGCTAAGTTTTAGTCACACAGGAACAGCCCAGGACAATGTTCAGCAGGTCAGGTAGGAGTTCACTGTGGCACACTTTCAGGGTAAGGCAGTACGCATTGTAGAAAGGACCTGGTATCCTTACACACTGGGATGAAAAGTGACAGAAGCAGAAACTGGTTTCAAATTTGAATGTCTCAGTGGTGATAATTATCAAAAGTGCGGTTTTGGTTCATTTACTTGCTTTTTATTTTTATTTGTTTTGAACATGGTTATTCTGTTTGGTGCTTGTCTGCTTTCTTTGGGGCACTGGAAATGCAGGTCATCATTTGTGTGTGTGTGAAGTGTGAGTATAGGGTGCATGATGTCACAGCACCCGTGCAGAGGTCGGAGAACCACCTAAGGGTATCTGTCCTCACCTTCTACCTACTGTGAGACAGGGTCTCTACTGCTGCTGGCCTCTGTGGACACCAGACTAGCTGGCCTGTGACCTTCCAGATGCTCCTGACCCCGCCTCCCTTTGTCCCAGATGCCCTGGCCCCACAGGGGCACACGCTACATGTGTCTGGCTTTACATAGGTTCCGGGAGTCTGAATGTCATAAGTTAGGCTTGCTCATCTGGAGCTTTTAGCCACTGAGCCATCTCCCCAGTCCTGAAAATCATCATTATAAGCAAACCTGAAGTAGCTCTGCTTGCTACAGGCCTGATTTTATTTTATTCTATTTATTTGCAAGGAAAGGCAGAGAGAGAGAGAAATAATGGGTATGCCAGGACCTTCAGCCATTGCAAATGAACTCTAGATGCATGCACCATTTTGTGCACCTGGCTTTACATGGGTACTTGGGAGTCACACCCTGGTCTTCAGGCAAGCAGCTTAACTGGTGAGACATTTGTCTAGCCCAGGCCTTATTTTTGTTAACCTTTGTGATTATATGGATGCCAGCTCAGACTGCTTCATCACAGGGATTACCTGTTGGCATGGAGGGGGTGCCTGGCACCCACACACAGGAAATGCCAGGCGGCTTCGGCAGTTTGGAAAGGTAGCAGTCCAGTAGGCTCTTACTGAAAAGCTTGAGGATGACTCACATGATTTTGGTCTTGTGATCTTTTACCTCTTCAGGGAGTTTGGATAGGTGAAGCAAGAACTCACAAACATCCATTGCTTCTTAGTAACTGACCCTTTTAAAGTTCCGGCTCTCACCATGACACATACTCTCTGCGGAGCACTTAGCCTGTGTCAGTAACTGTGGTGGGGATCTCAGTTATTTCCTTTCTCTCCATGTCCCTATTAAAGTAGATGATTTCAGTTTCCTCGCTTTCACAGCTCAAGGAAGTGGCCAGAGGCACATATATCTATGATGTGGGATTTTAACTCAGATCTGCCTATGCCAAGACCCATGGCCTTGATCTCCTGGAAATAATACATGGGAAGGCAGTAACTGAGCTCTGTTAATACATAACTATAATTAAAAGAAGGGAGCTGATGAATAACCTGGATGATATAATTAAAGAAAGGAAAAAACAAAACATGTTTTCTTTGCACAAGGGGCTCAGGAGTTCATAGCGGAAGGTGTTTTCTCAGGGTGGACACCAAACCCAGTATAAATGTCCCTTCCTTGAGCCTTTTGTGCCATATTGTTAAGAGGAACACCTTTGCTTCTCTCTCATCAATCGCATTTTATTTCTTATATGACCTGCCAGAACTTAGCATCACTTCATTACATATTTCTTTGCCTCCTGTTTGTGGCCCTACGGGCACTGGTTCACAGCCTGCCTTCCTAGCAGCCCTGTTCCTAGTATCTCCCAGGCATACAGGAAGCGCCACATTCCAATGGTGACAGTAATCTATGTCATTACACATCTTACTCTGTGATACACGTGTGCCCGGATTTCACGTAGGTTATTTCACTTAATCTTCAAATGACACAGCGAAGGAAGTGCTTATATGAGACCCAGCGGGAGAAAGTGGTGATGTCCTAGAGTGGGTCCTCTGGCTCTTTTCTCTTATAAAAAATATTCATTTATTCATTTGCAGGGAGAGAGAGTGATGGAGACAGAGAAAGTACTAGGGCCTCTGGCCATTGTAAAGGATGTACCCCTTTGTGAATATGGCTTTATGTGGGTACTAAGGAATCAATCCCAGGCCAGCTGACTTTGCAAGCAAGTGCCTCAATTGCTGAGTAATCTCTTCAGCCTTGTTTCCTTTCTATCTCTTGCCCTTCAACTCCATTGCCCATTTCAAGGTGGGTTCTTGCCTAACTCCATAACAAATTGTCACTACATTTTGGTTCTTGTTTTCTCAAGGTTATGAATGAATAAAATACAGTATCACATGTAATATACTTGATTTAATATACATATAATACATGCAGGTTTATCCTTTCTTTTGTAAAGTTGAGGTCTTCTTGCTCAACAAATCTCTGATAATTCCAGCAGTAGAGCTGGAGTAAGGTAGCTTCCAGACAATGGCTGATAAAAGAATAGAATTTCCTCATCTTTCAAGAAAGAACCATACTCATAAAAGATACAGAAGGAGCCAGATCCATTCAATACATATCTACTGAATTCTGGGCCTGTCTGTATCCCTGTGTTTATGAGAACAGAAATTATATTCAAGATCCAGTCTCCCCATTAAATTTATAACTGTGGAGGTACTAGCATTCTTGAGAAACACATCTGGAAGAGATGGGTCCCAGTTCCTAGATTTGCATGAAATACTTGGCTGATACATGGAAATTGAATGAAAAAGAGATTTATAAGAAACCACAGGGTGTGGGTTTGGGGATATGGCTTAGCATTTGTGCCTGCAAAGCCAGGACCGTTGTTTGATTCCCCAGGACCCAGGTAAGCCAGATGCACAAGATTAGTGCATGCATCTGGAGTTTGTTTGTGGTGGCTGCAGGCCCTGATGAGCCCATTCTTTCTCCCTCTTTCTTTCTTTCTCTCTCTGTCTCTGTCTCTCTCTCTCTCTCTCTCTCTCTCTCTCTCTCTCTCTCTGTGTGTGTGTGTGTGTGTGTGTGTGTGTGTGTGTCTGCCTCTTTCCCTCTCAAATAAATAAATAAAAGAAACCATAGGGTGCGTGTTAATAGATGCAAGCCCTGAGCTGCTACGTAGAGCGCACACACAGAAGGCTTCTATGACTAGCAGCAGGTGTTAGTGCACTCTGACCTTAGCATGGAATAAAGTGAAAAAAAAAAAACCTGGAGTTCAGTAAGACCTGGGATTTGATGATGTGGGGTGTTATTTTAAGGGTTTTTGTTTATTTTTATTTATTTATTTGAGAGCGACAGACAGAGAAATAGGCAGATAGGGAAAAAGAGAGAGAGAATAGGCATGCCAGGGCCTCCAGCCACTGAAAACGAACTCCAGACACGTGTGCACCCTTGTGCATCTGGCTAATGTGGGTCCTGGGGAATTGAGCTGCCTGGGTCCTTAGGCTTCACAGGCAAGTGCTTAACTGCTAAGCCATCTCTCCAGCCCTAGGATGTGTTGTTCAAAAAAAGGTAAAAACTAGTGTTATATTTGATAAAGCTGAAGCTTTTCAAATATAGAAAGTAAAGTAATTTTGCAGGTGTAGAGCAAAGGTATTACTAAAGGAGATTAAGGGTATTATCTTGGGGCATATAGGAATAGTCCTGTTTTGAAGAGAAGATAATTAGGATTTCCCCAAGATTTCAATATTAGTTTGTTTTTCTCTTCTCACTTAAATAACACAGTTAAAGGCATAGCCAAGAATATGTAAAAGGCACGAATCTAAGAGCGAAAATCCCTCCCACTGGAAAAAGTAAGAGAGAAGGGATTGGCTGGCGCTCTGCCAAAAGGAAATTGCACATGGCGCTCCTATCACCCCAAGATGAGGGAAACCCCTGGCATGGGCTTCCCGCTCAGGAGCCAACCTTTCTGTCTACCGAACACGGAGATCTGTAGCAGCGGCTTCTGGAGTTGTTTTGGAGTGTGTCGAATACAAGAGGAGGCATCCTTGATCACTGGTTTCCAAATTCTCTGAGCAGGGCTGGGGAGGTTGAATTGCTCAGATTGGCTGGTGAACAGATGGACGGAAGAGGAGGCAGCTGGCCCCAACCTGCACAGGACCACAAGCCTGCACACTCACTGCAGGGACACACCCACCCCTTGGCACCATGGGAGGATTGGCAGGAGGGCAGTGGGCACTCTCCAAAGAAAAGTTCTTTGGAGCAGATTCTTTTGTCTGCTTGATTTCTGTGACCCCGGTTGTTTCATGTCGCTTCTTATTCATTCTAGAATTCTAGAAAGACATTGGTCTAGAATAAGGTCTTCACTCTCTCTTTCTCTTTTCCTCTCCTTTCTCCACCTCCTTCACTTTACTTTGCTTCTCCCATTCTCTCCCCGCCCATTTTGGAAGTGTTGTTAGGAGTTTGCAATTTTACAATATACATCCATGGTTTCTTCCTCTCAAGATGCACTGTATTTTTCACTCTTCCCAAATTGTCTCCTTTCCTTACTTTTTAGGTTAGCAACTGATGAGATCTGAGATAATTTGTTATGCTTAAATTCACAGTAAAATATGAAACTGCTTTTAAAAGTTGAGCAGAGCTTCAAAGCTGAATGGATAGAAGGGCAAACAGCTCTGCTCAGGTTTCATTGTGACTCCTGTTACACATGCGTCACCTGGATGCTCCCTCTGAGAGAGAAGAAAAGATAAAACGAAATTAAAAAAAAAAAAAAAGACTCAGAACAGGTGGGAGGGAGGGTCACAGCCTGATTGACACTGGGTCCATTTCAACATGGAAAGATGCCCCATGCTCTGTTCTGGGTCCCTTCTCCTCCAGCAGTGATGGTCCCTCCCCAAGTGCTTCCTGTGTCCTCCATGCTCAAGTACAAGTGCAGTGAGCCATAGACAGGCCCCACAATGGGTCTTGGACGACAATATGTGGCTGCCACTGGACTGAGGTTGTTCCTGGTAGACCACAGGCCAATGGTGCCTGGGTTTTCATTGGTGTGGCGTTTCTTCCAGTCTGCAATGGGTCGGATCAGCCAGGAGTGACCTGATCAGAGACAAGGATACAGAGACATCATTTTCATATAACTGCTTCTGCTTCAACAGATCATAGGGTTAGCGACTAACAAGGGAGATTCTCTTCCCTATTCTAGAAAAGACAAAAAAATACGTCCATAGGACTAATGGATCAAAAATATGCTGCCTCTGGGGCTAGAGAGATTGCTCAGTGGTTAAAAGCACTAGCTTAAAAAGTGTGGCAGTTCAGGTTTGATTCCTCAGTTCTCATGACAAGCCAGATGCACAGAGTGGCACATGTATCTGGAGTTTTTTTGTGCAATGGCTGGAGAATCCTGGCATGCCCATATTCTCTGTCTCCCCATTACTCTCTGCCTCTCACTCTAAAAGACATTTCTATTGTTTGTTCTGTGAAAAGTCAAAATTAAGTTGGCAGCTTTTGGTTACAGTAGCTCTACGGAGGGCTGAGGAAATAGCTGGCTGGGTAAGAGTGCTTGACAAGAAGACTTGAGTTCGATCCCCAGCACCAGCAGGAAAAGCTGGATGTGGCTATGAATGACTGTAACCTCAATGATGAGGGAAACGAAAAGGAAGTGTGCGGGCTTGCTGAGCCCCCTCTCACCAATCAAGGAGTGAGCTTCAGGTTTAGTGAGAAATTGTTTCAAGGAAAAATGGCCAAAGATTGATAGAGGAAGACATTAACAGCCCCTTTAGCCTCTGCATGCATCCACATATGGTCCACATGTATGTACATATGAGTGCATAGACTACTCATGCTCCATAGTTATATTGTAAATACATGTACACAGATAAGTGGGCAGATGTATCACACACACCAGCAAGGGTCAAAACAATGCAGAGCAAGGCAGATTCCTAAATTAGGCATCTACTAATGTTGCAATTTGGTGTTGGCAGCTAACTGTTGGAGTAAGTTTTTTCTTGATTAGTTGGAGCCTCTGGTGGTCTGGGAAGGAAAATTTTGGGGAGGTTTGAGGTGGCCATAAATATTTTGCAATTACTTTAGGTTCACTCTGTTCCTAATAAGAAATGTGGCACTGTCTTTATTTCCAGTGAAAATAAAATGAAAAAAAAAGTCCTATTATTCTAATGAACATTGAAGCATTTCCCTTTCTTGTTTTACAGAAGAAAGAGCTAGGGATGTTTTTCCTTGATACTGTAATATACTTTTAGAACATATGGAGGAGACCTCAGACATTTCAGAAATTTTGGGAGGAAAAGGAACTCGAGAGACCCAGCGAGCGAGAGAGAGCGAGAGAGAGAGAGAGAAAGAGAGGGACTCTCTTTTATTCTTTTTCATTTATTTATTATTTATTTTTGGTTTGTGAGGTAGGGTCTCGCAGTTGCCCAGTGCTGACTTGGAATTCACTATGTAGTCTCTCAGGGTGACCTTGAACTCATGGCAGTCCTCCTCCCTCTGCCTTTCAAATCTGGAATTAGAGGCGTGTGCCACCGCGCCTGCCCCCAGACATGGAGGGTGCACGCCCAGTCAGGAAGCCCGGCAGGTAGGAGGCCTGAGCTGGGGATAGCTAGGCTCCTGCTGTGCCCGCCCTTCCTGGCACCTAGCTACTTTCTGGAAGCCTCTCTTTCCTCTTGCTGTAAACATGCCGCATTGAAGATACCAGACTGTGGTGCGCAGGGCAAAAGAGCCGTGCGCATTGGAAGCACCATGTGCCTGTGAGGTAGGGAGATGAGAGAGCCTGAAGCAGTTAGATGAGAATCTGTAATTATGTCTTTTTTTTTTTCTTGCAAAATGTTTGGTCATGATCCACTGGATTTTTTAATCCTTTGGGGATAATTTTATGAGAGACTGAGGAAGGCAATGGCCTCTTAGGCCTGAGAAATACACTAGTGGACACACACACACACACACACACACTTTACATGCATATAACATTTCCTATCCAGTTTATTCAGTTACAGAAGGGCATCTAGAGATTCTCTGACATGGGTTCATCTTCTTGCCAGGTCCATGATTTTAGGTATATTCTATTTTAAGATTTTATTGACAACTTCTATATTTACAGACAATAAACCATGATAATTCCCTTCCCTGCTTTCCCCTTCACAACTCTGCTCTCCATCATATCCCTTCCCTCTCGTTTTGTTCTAATGTCATCATCTTTTTCTTCTATTATGTGGGGCTTGTGTAGGTATTGCTAGGCACTGCAAGGTCATGGATATTGAGGCCAATTTCTGTCTGGACAGTTGCATGGTAAGAAGTTGTACCCTTCCGTTGGCTCTTACATTTTTTTCCCCACCACCTCTTCCGCAATGGACTCTGAACCTTGGAGGGTGTGATAGAGATGTTGCAGTGCTGGACACACCTCCAACCCTTCTTCTCAGCACTATGGTGCCTTTTGGATCATTCCAGTGGTCATAGCCATCTGAAAATAGAAACTTCTCTAATCAAAAATGAGGGTAGAATTAATATATAAATATGAACGTTAAGAATAATGCTTACAGGGTAGTTTGGTGACCATAATATGTGGATTTAGTCAGACAAAAGCAGGCTTTATAGCCCTAAGGATCATATCTCCTCTGCCATAGGCTTTTAATTAGGTTTTCAGTACCAGGCATGTATTACCTCCCATAGAGCAGTCCTCCAGTCCAATTAGAGAGCAGTTGGTTTCTCCAAGAGCAGACTTGCCACTATTGAACCTGCTTGGTCATTGGGTCTGTCTGGACCAACTTGAGGCTTCCAATATCCACTGATTTCACTGCTGATGACTTCTGTCTCCCATAGGACTGCATATAAGACAGCTTTTTCCAGCTTTCAGGTGCTGGTCTAAAGGGTGAAGGTTTTTTTGCTCAGCCCCAGATTGATTTCCCAGTGACTTTGCCACTCAGGCATGTGAAGTCTTCAGCAACAGGTTCTTACCATCTGTTTCTAGAGGGAAACAAAGGGCCTTAGAAACAGCGGTGATGTTTTGGAGGCAATAGGGACCTCCCTGGCCAGCAACTCACTGGAAGGTATCCCATCCCTGGCACTGAAAATTTTCTGGTAACAATCTATGGCTTCTGGATGTGCCACTATTCAAAAAAAAGTAGGCTTTCATATGTCTTATTCAGAATATCTTGGATTTTGATTGACTTTCTCCCCACCCTTCTTTTACTCAATCTCTTCCCTTGGCCTCACTAATCCATTCCCCTCCCTGTAATCTGTTCTTCTACTTACATCTATACAAAATTATCCCCTTAAGTCCTTCTGTCTCCTCCCTCCCTTGTAGCCTTTTCTAGCTTATTGGCCTCTGCTACTGATTTTTGGTTCCAGCTCACACACAAGTCTATACATTTGTAGGTAGGATGCACATATAAGAGAGAACATGCAATGTTTGGCTTTCTGGGCATGGATTACCTCACTTAGTATAATCCTTTCCAAATCCAACCATTTCCCTGGAATTTTCATACTTTCATTTTTCTTTACCTCTGAATAGAACTCCATTATATAAATGTACCGTATCTTTATTATCCATTCATCTGTGGATGTACATCTAGGCTGGTTCCATTTCCTAGCTATTGTGAATAGCGCAGCAATAAACATGGTTGTGCAAGTTTCTCTAAGGTAGTGAGAAGAGTCATTAAGATATGTGCCTAGGGGCTGGAGAGATGGCTTAGCGGTTAAGCGCTTGCCTGTGAAGCCTAAGGACCCCGGTTCGAGGCTCGGTTCCCCAGGTCCCACGTTAGCCAGATGCACAAGGGGGCGCACGCGTCTGGAGTTCGTTTGCAGAGGCTGGAAGCCCTGGCGCGCCCATTCTCTCTCTCTCCCTCTATCTGTCTTTCTCTCTGTGTCTGTTGCTCTCAAATAAATAATTTAAAAAAAAAAAAAAAAAGATATGTGCCTAGGAGTGCTATAGCCAGATCATATGGTGAATCTATTTTTAGCTGTCTAAAGAACTTCCACACTGATTTCCATGATGACTATACCAGATTACATTCCCAGCAACAGTACAAAAGTGTTCCCCTTTTATCACACCCTTGCCAACATTTATTGTCATTTGTTTACTTGATGGTAGCCATTCTGACAGGAGAGAGATGGAATCTCAAAGAAGCATTTCCCTGCTGGCTAAGGATGTAGAGCACATTTTAGATGTTTATATGCCATCTGTATTTCTTCCTTTGAGAACTCTCTAATTAGTTCCATAGCCCATTTTTTAATTGAGTCATTTGTTTTCTTATTGGTTTGTTTTTTGAGTTCTTTGTATAGTCTGGATATTAATCCTCAGTCAGATGTATAGCTGGCAGAGATTTTCTCCCATTCTGTAGGGTGTCTCTTTGCTCTATTCACAGCATCCTTTGCTGTACAAAAACTTTATAATTTCATGAGATACCGGTGGGAGATTAGTGGTTTTATTTGCTGAGCAATTGGGGTTATATCCAGAAAGTCATTGCCTATGCCAATATATTGAAAGGTTTCCCCTACTTTTTCCTCTAGCAGTTTCAGAGTTTTAAGCCTGATATTAAGGTCCCTGCTCCACTTGGGCTTGATTCTTGTGCATGGAGAAAGACAAGGATCTATTTTCATCTTTCCACATATAGTTATCCAGTTTTCCCAGTATTGGGTATGTTCTTGTCTTTGAGCTTCAGGTGAATTTTTTTCTCATTTTAATACAGAGGTAATCCACACCTAGAATATGTATTCAGTTTTCAATTAGCAGGAGTGATATCTCTTTTTACAAGTTTTATTATTTCCTATGTTTTGACTTGCTGTATGCCTCACAAGATTCTTCTGTGAGGAACTGAGTGATCTATGGATAAAAATGGCCCTAGGGATCTTTTCAATGTTTTCAAATTAAAGCAAAGAAAAAGCTAACATTATTTAAACTCTACCAGTGAAAATGTTCTTAACTTGGGAACATTTAGTAGCCATAACCACTGAAAATGTTTTTATTGGAAAAGAGATAAAAATGCTTAACAGACCAGACAAATGCAGCTATAAATCTAATTTATCTTTTAAAAACAGAGCTGTTGACTGGGTAACACATACCATTTAGATTTCTATGGAAGTCTATGTTTGTATTATCATTAGGATAAAATATTGCTAAGTCATCCATGGAGATCTATATTTGTATTAAACTTAGGATAAAATATTGTCAAGTCAGCCATAGAAATCTACATTTATATTATACTTAGGATAAAATATTGTTAAGTTAATTAGGCCAGCACCAAAGAGTTATGCCAATGGGATATTTCACATTCCTGGCTCTGTCAGTTTGCTTGACTTCAGTATTTTATAGTTCCTCTATGGTAAATATACCCTGCTCTTAAGTAGTCATTCTTTACATACAAGCCATTTCTGTGCAAGTTTTTTTTTTTTTTCTCTAAAATTGTTTCTTTTCTCAAGTTTCTGATGTGAGGCACTGTAACATCTAACATAACTTGGATTCCCTCTACATTTGGCTTTGAACAATCACATCCAGATGTTGTTTTCATTGCAGTCTGACTCCATTCTATGAAGTTTGGCTTTTTAAGAATGTTTGAGCATCAATAACTTCCTTCACGTTCTTCTCTATGCATAGTAGTTTAGACATTCCTTGGATGGCTCTCGTTTACCCCATAGGCTCAAAGCACTGAATGGGGCTTTGGTGGTTGTTCAGTCCAATACATGGTGTTAGATTAGGAAGCTGAACCCTTGAGAGACGTTGTGACCATGTTAGTCATACATCCTGTACTACAATAGATTCCACCCACCTCTGTGTCTAACACTGCAATTGAATAAGACATGGTTGACCACTAAATTTTTTTAAATTAAAAGAAAACCAATTCTCTCATTCATCTAACAGAGTCTAAATTAAACACAGAAATATGTTCAAAAATACCTAAGCAGTACAAGCTATAAATGTTTTATTTTGGCTATCTTTAAATGTATAGATTTTAAGCAAATTCTTTCATGACTATGAATTTGAAATTAATTTGTATTTCTTTGATTTATGTATTTCGTGAACATTTTAAATAAAGAGCTCAGTGTTTAAGAATTCAGCCTTTTCCACTTAAGATGTGTCTAAATGTAAAGTTTGAAAATGAAGTACACTGAAGTCATTGGCAGGACTTTTGTCACCTAGGGGCTAGGAGCATGAGCAAAACTTTAAAATTTTTCTCAGCAGAAAAGAAAAAGAATTAAAATCTAACTCATGCTGAAAGAAAAATCCAAGAGGAACAAAACTTTTATTAAATAAGACCAAAAAGAATGCAATTTGGAAAATGCACACTATAAATGCTAGTGCATAAAAATGTCTTCATTTTAATCACAGCCCGCTTCTGATTTAACTGGTAGTGAAGTGAGGAATGTGCAGGCAGGCTGAAAGTCCTTTGTAAAAGAGAATGGGATATATGCCAACTCCTAGCAATTGAGTAATTATTTTTCCCCACAGGACACTTTGGGCTCATTGGAATGTGGCTTAAGATAATCAGATTCAAGAAGGTCCTGGTGCCAGCCTAACATGGAAACTGGTCCTGATGATCTTTTCAGGGACTTAGTGAGATTTATTTGGAGAAATGGGTTCTTATTTTTGTTTTAGTAAGATAGATGGTTGGCTGGGGAGTGACTTCCCTTCTGTCACCTACTCAGAAGCTCCCAGGAGACTTTCATTCATAGGCTTGGATGACTCTAGATTATTCATTCCTTCTTTATCTTCAAGAATAAGCACTATAACCATCTTTTGGGTCATGATTCTATAAGGACTACTGATGTTGATGGTCAGAAGTCAATCCTGTTTAAGTCAGTGTTATAAAAAAGTCTATTTAATAAGACACTATTGTTTTTTGAGAAAAAATGAATATGGAAATATGAAAAAATAACCCAAATAATAATAATTACCATTTAGACATACCACGCAAAACACCACATCAAATGATTTATGCATAGATTTATGCAATTTCATTAGTCCTTACTCATTCTTATAAACTTAGCCACTACCATATTTCACTTTTCAGAAGGGCTACTGAGGATAAGAAAAGTTAACTAAGATGTTCCTGGACCTACAGTTCATGTATAAAGAAATTGAACTTGATGTACTGGCTGACTTCAGACCTCCTACCGACTCTAACACGGTGGTGCCTCTAGAGGGCCTCAATAATTATTTCCACAATGAGCCAGTTTAGCCAACGCTAATGTTGAATTATTTATACTCATTCTTGGAATCACCTTGAAGAGAATCTTAGTAGGCCTAAGTTATTAAGTCTCAGCATCCAGAACTGTGGCAATGATTTTGTAACTCAAGTGCCACGATTTCCTGACTAGAGGCAGGACCCTGAGTTTGCGTGGTAATGGCTTCGTACGTAAAGAACTGAAGGAAGGTGCACATGAGCAGTGAAGCTGCAAGAAACATTACTAAGAGAAAAGTGACAGTTAAGTCTTAAAATTCCCTGTCACAAGGGGCTGTAGGCCTCTCCAGTGGAAAGTACTCAAGGACCTGGGTAACTGATGAGGGCTTCTTCCTAAAGAGTCCATAAGAAAGAGGAGGTTGATCTCTGGAAATGTACTTTGTGTAGTGTTTGGTTTAATTGACAGTTTTGTGTAATATAAGCTTTTGTCTATTGCACATGCCTCTTCCGATGATGCATCTAAATTTAACAATATATACACACAGTTATGTTTAGGCTTAAGGTGGTAAATAAGGGATTCTTTCTAAAAATAGGTCTTACAGAGTAATAATAGCTGTTGTTATTTTTCTTGGAATGAGTCAAAGCGAGCAGCCTCAGTGAGTCTACCTGGAGCAGAATGTCCTGCACAGCTCTTATTTCTCATGGTCTTCTGGGTCCAGGGGAGTTTTATTCCTTCAAGGTGCTTTGGCATTACCCATGTTCCTGTCAGTAACCCCACAAGCTCACTAGTTTAGTAAGCTAGATGGGGTGGACTCATTTCTTTGGTTTATCATTTGTGCACTTCCTGGGGTGAACAGACCTTTGTTCATGTGTCCCCAGGAAAAGTGAGCACAACGTCATGTCTGCCTCTAGCATCCTCAGCCTTCAGCTCATTGAACACATGTAATTAGGAAAAACCTTAGGAATTGTGTAGGGCTAAAATTTTCTGGCTCCACTATGATTCAGATTTAATTCCAATAGTCTTATCTATGACTTGTTCTAGGCAACAGACACTGTGTTTTTTGACTGGAAAGTTTTCTTTATGATGTCTGTGACCTTTCTTCTATACATTAAGAATTTGTTCTTAGAGGGGTTGGCAAGGTGAGCCAGTAAGAATCTTTGCAAATACTGTGATTTTTCCTGTCTTCTTCTATGTGATTAGATAACTTAAGTGGCCAGACACAAATCAAAATTGACTAAATAAATGAATGCTTGAGTAGTGAAACTTTTCATACCTTCCTTGGGTTTTTGATAGTTTGGTCAAAACAAACTGGCCATTTATCAATTGGTCCACTGAATACCCAAATGTTAGCCTATAGGAGGGTTATGTATAGGAAGATGATGTCCTGTCCTATATGAGACTCAGCATCCCAGATGGCTAGCGTTGTGACAGACTGTGACCAAAGAAGTGCTTCAGGGTTAGACTTTAGGTCAAGTTTAAGCGTACAGATCAGCATCTCCATGCGTGTACATGGAGTATGCCGTCATGCTTCTACACCCGTATAGAAGGCTGTGTTTGGTGTGCTGGACACAGTCTATACTTATCCCTCCACTATTCACTAACTTTTAGAGCAAGATGAGCCATTGTAATGATTGATAGTTAATGGGATATTATTTGGAGAAATCAAGGATAAAGTCAAACTCTCAACATAGTAATGCCACAATAATTCTGGCCACTGGTATAATCTTGCATTATACTAGCTCCGGTCTTTTCACTCACTGGGAAAAGGGGAGAAGGTATATTTTCTTAAACCGAATATAATGGCATTGAAGAGAGCAGAGGATGTATGACATGAAGTAATTAACCCCCAGCCATGTGAAGAATGACTGTGTTTTCATATTATCATTGGAAATATACCTAACCACGATCCCTTCACCTCTTAGCAGTAAATGTTTTTCCCACGTTGTCCAGCTCCGGCTGAAACCAGAATTCTATGACACACAGCACTATCGGGACAGAGCACATGACCGCAGTGGGAAGTGAGGTGGTGGACTCTAATTCAAACTGAAAGGGCGCTTTCATTAGCTCTCAAGTCAGCATTTAGCAAAGGGAGGTATGGGGAAAGTAAGCTGAGCAGAGGTTCTTAATGGCCCTGGTGTGTAGGAAGATAGACCTACGTCTTGTTTGAAAATGACAGTCTAAAAATGAGGGAATAATCTTTCTTGAGTTCCTGCCTCAATTTGCATTTTGGAACTAAGAGAAGGAAAATTCATTTAAAATAGATTATCTGATGACAGGGAGTCAGACATATGAAAAGAATATTTAAGCTTTATACCAATGAAGGGAGGAATAAAATGTAGCTCTAGCTGGAGCATAATCTTGGGGAAATTAAGCATGTGTAATGATTCTGTTCCAAACATGTTGAGAAGCTCAATAATAATGCGGTCAGAAGTGGGAGAAACATGAAAAACATTATCTCATCAAAGGAAATACATACATACATAAAATATCTATTGAAACATTTCACGTTCATTCATTCATTCATTCCAATGCATTGTGCCTTTTACCCTACAGAATTCATAGTTTATCAGGAAACCTAACATTAACATTAGACAAATATTACTTACAATTTACTCCTTAATGAAATCATGGTGAACTATATCAATATTTTTTTGCCCTGAATTCCAATGGTTTCTAAAAGATACCTTGATGAAATGATAAAATATGCTTTAACCCATTTTAGGGAAATTCATATTTTTCATTCTATTTTGCAACTTAACTCGGCTCACTAAAATTCCCTTTTCTGTTTCTACTTAGATATGACTTTATGAATGTGGCTGTCCAGAGAAAATACTAGACACAGAAATCAACTCAAGTAAAGTGTGCCGGAGATACACAGCTAACTTGGAGACAGTCCTCTTAGACATCCATTCTTTTTCTTCTGGTAGACGAGTGTCATGACCTTGGCCAGGCAGTGTGCTCTCTCTGTACCTGGCTCATCTGAGCCAGTCAGTGAATTAGTTCAACTAATTTCTAAAAAGTGTCTTTTTGGTTCTATTAAAAATAAAGTTCTAAATTACTCTGTGAACTGAATCAACATTTTGAGACTGGTTCATTCTGTCTCCAGCCTCTCTAAAGTGAAAAATAGCTTACATCAATTTTTCACAAAATTGATTCATCTCTTCTCTGCTCCATTTTGCCTTTGAACACAGTCTCAGGTTTTTAGTCTGTATGGTGGTATTGTTAGCCTATTTATTTTGCCAAAGACCTTTTTACTCTGATTATTTGATAAGAAACAATATTTTTTCAAAGGTATTGAATTATTCCCTTGGTTTTTATTAGGATAGAGAAGTCCTTCGAGTTTTTAAATGAGTTTACATTTTCATTCTGTCTCTTTGATTCAAGTTTGAAGGGATTCTATTCTGGCTATTTTATCTCTCTGCCCTGAGAAAGCCAGACTTTCAGTTATCCCCAAGGTACCCCTGGCAGCACGCCACAGCGTCTGTAATGTATAAATGTATTCACTTATTCAGTATAATCCCACTTAGCTAGCTCTAGTAATGTTATGTTATTGGAGTCTTTGAGGAGAAAGGTATTCATTCTCTACTGATTGATTCTGTACTGTTGGTCTTGAACTTTTGATTTAGCTGACAAGTAATCTAATACAGAAACAAAACCCCAAGATTTTTCACAATGAGTTAAGTAACAGATAGAAAGTTCTGGAGCCCATTCATTGTCGCTATTGCAGTTGACTGGCTGGACACATTTGAGCACCCTTGAATGATTCCAGATTTGGATTTAAGAGATTTAAGGCAGGACAATTTATTCTCAGTCAAGACTACTTGCTCTTAGAACTCCTTCCCCCAGCTGCCCTTTGTTTATGGTCACATGTCATTGTAATACTTAGTTCATCTCTTTCCTGCTGAAAAAATATTATCTTTTATTTTCTTTTCTATCACTGTGACAAACATGCCTCCTTTTTACCAGCATTTTGTTCCAAAAGTTTAATCTTTGAATTTAAATCTTGAATATGGACTCATTTTAACTTTCATACATACAGCGCCATCTGCATGAGGACTTGTGAGTTCAGAAATGCTTGGTCATGACAGAAAACTTCCCATGTGAGCTCTTGCTGGGGAAGAGGCATAGTGGAGAACAATACTGGGTAAAATATGTATGGTCATGGGAGAAAAAGAAAGCTAACCTAAATT
Organism: Jaculus jaculus; assembly: GCF_020740685.1. Lineage (NCBI taxonomy): Eukaryota > Metazoa > Chordata > Mammalia > Rodentia > Dipodidae > Jaculus > Jaculus jaculus. The sequence continues at coordinate 5,296,716 of NC_059119.1, read as the reverse complement.
CTCACACAATCAGCCCCATCACGTAGTCAATGTCTCACTCTTAGCATAACTTGTCATCTGCAAAATTTGGGCTGAGGAATGGCTCAGTAGATAAAGTACTTGTCAGGTGAGTATGATTACCTGATTTTCGGATCCCCAGAGCCCATGTAACAGTTGGGAGCTTCTGTAATGTCGTGCCTCCATGGTGAGAAGGGAGGCAGAGACAATAGAACGTCCCAGAGGCCCATGGTCCAGCTAGCCTGGCAAGTGCAACATGCCAGACCCAAGCTCCAACAAGGCAGAGGGCTAGAACCAGCCCCCAAAGTTATCCTTTAATCTCCACAATGCACTATGGCACACACACACACACACACACACACACACACACACACACACAGGAGCACACACACATACTAACATGCAGAATTTGCTGAACTATGTGGGCTTTCAATAATTAGAAGTTACCTTTACAAATCTTGTGCATTTAGCATTATGTTTACATTTACACAGGATACAGAAAAGTTACATGATAGGATGTGTCTCTGAAATTAAGAATTCAGTTACAGTATATGGGCTGGGGATACAGCTTAGTGGTAATGCATTTGTCTAGCCTATATGAGGCCCTAGGTTCAATACCCTGAACTGCAGTAAGTAAATAATTCTTACTGAGATACATAGCAGTGGGCTTCATACTCTAATTACTTAGTTTTGTCATTCTTTTATTAACCCATCCATTCAAATCATAGTTCCCCTATGTTAAATACTTCCTTATGGTCTGGAATGAATCAGTGAACTAAAGTTCATAACCAGAGTCTATGAACATGTCACTAATGATCTAGCTAATATTACTGAGTACTTAAGCACATGCAGTGTTGGCCAAGGCCTTTGCCCATGAGACCCAGCAGCCCGGGGAGGGTCTTGTCCTTTCACATTCACTGGTAGCTCAGCTCACCTCACATCCCACTCACAGGATTGAAGCTCAAGGAGCCCTTTAAATTTATCCCAATAATTGCTGGAATGGAGAGATTTAGGTTTAATTGCAATTATTTTCCTTCTTTCTCTTATATCTGTCTCTAAAATGTTTGCCCCTATTTGCACCCCTAAGACTAGATTGTACTTTTGTTCCTTTTTGTTCAAAGGACCAGTGATAAAACAGTGAAATGTATATGAGATTTATGCAAAAGTTGGGTATAGATACACAATTGAGCCAAATAAATATAGCAGGGTTCTACCTTGCCCTGTCTTCCGACACAGCGAGGATGGTTAGAATGGGCACACAGCATCTGTGGTCCATCTGCAATGTCCCCAGATTTTTTCATGATGATCTCACTTCCTACCACTGTGGCTTCCATCCTGTTAGGTTTCTCCTCTCTCTACTTTGCCATCATCCTATCATGGGCTATCTGATAAAATCGCATCCTTGTATTCACCACTGCTATGTTGTGAATTGTCTTGTTACTAATGTCAAATGAATAGATTTGCTGGAACCCCCAATAATTTTGAGTCTTGAATCATCAGTCAGGTTAAGGCCAAGAAAACTCCTGGTTATAACTTATCTATATCTGACAGATATGAGAAAATCTGTAATTTGTGCATTCTAAGTGTGCTGGTAAAACCCCAGTGTGTGTAAATGAGGAGGAGAGGTTACACAGATGGGAAGGAATGACAGTTATCAAAAACATAAAAGGCATTTTAAAAAATTGGAGCTTTAATAAAGTCTGATTTGTGGGTTTATAG